>NC_087352.1:14201378-14504409 GCF_030014295.1 Loxodonta africana
ACCCTTGAAAGGTGGAGCCCAACATCAGCCACCTCCCTCCACTAACGCCACCAACGCTGCGCCAACAGGAACTCACCCACTTGGGGTGAGCAAACTTGGGAAAAAAGCAGGCTTAGGGCCACTCCAAGGAGCCATGGTATGGCAATGGTTAAGCACTTGGCTGCTAACCAAAAAGTGGGTGGTTCAAACCCACCCAGAGGCTCTGTGGGAGAATGACCTGTTGATCTGCTCCTGTAAAGATTACAGCCTAGAAAACCCTATGGGGCAGTTCTATTCTGTCACATGGCGTCGCTATGAGACAGAGCCAACTCCACAGCACACAAAAGACCACTCCCCTGATACTGTGTGTGCACATGTGCAGGCACTCGAGAGAGAATGACAAAGAGAAAGTCAAAGAAACCAAGAGTGTCTACAGCCACCAGTGGCCCGCAGAACACTGGCGTGTGGAAGGAAACGTTCTCTGTCTGCAGTATGCACTCTGGCCGCCACCAGCCACACCTGCCTGCTGTGCATTTGAAATTTACCAAGTGCTAGTGAGCAGCTACATTTGTCATTTCATGTTGTTTAAATTCATTTAAATGTACACAGCTGCGTGTGGCTAGGGGCTACCCTGGTGGACAGAAGAGGGTGGACGCACACAAGTCTATTCAACATGGAGCTGAGATTATGGAAGAAGGGACACTTCTGACCTTTTAGTCTCTACATTCTGCATTATTGAAACTGTACGACAAAGAGAACTGATCCTCATTAATCATGGATTCCGTATTCAAGAGCCCCCGTTTGCAGCATTTTTTTTTTTTTTTTGGGCGGTCATTTGCAGACAGGAGCAGAACGAGCACCCTCAGCAAACGTTTCCAGTGAGAGTGAACAAGGCTGTTTCCACAGTGCCTGCTAGTTCAGTGCTGGCGGGAACTTTACAGACCACAATTACTGTGAATAATGAGAATCGACTGTGCTCTTTCTACATCATAGACAAACAATTAAATCTATACGTGTTTCCCATGTGAAAGTTTATCAGGCAAAGAGTGAAAGGTCCCCTTCTTCTAGCCTCTGAACTTGGTGATATAACTCCATGGGACACCAGCTCCAGGCCACACTGTGGGCTGAGAGTTGGGGACACATCAGGAAAGGGGACAGGCATGGTCACGCCATCATGGGACTTACAGTCAAGAGAAGCTCACACACCTGGGAAACTACGGTGAAACCTGTGAGAGCCAGAACTTGACGGTACTGCCTCATTTTTTGGGTCTCGCAAGTTTTTTGTTACCACTTTTCTAACCTCTCTATTGGTGAAAAATATTTTGAGTTTTCCTTCTCTGCCAGGTTTCTGACTTACACACGTCAGGCTTTCGCAGGTTTTACTTACTAAAACCCACTGGACTACACACTTTAGACCTCGTGTATGCGAATTCTATTGTGGTTTTTTTTTCTTTTTAAAAAAAGGGAATTACTCTAGAGACCTGTTAACAGGTTTCAGGTGGCCTTCTCCTCCCCCCCCCCACCTTTTCCATGCACGTCTAATACACGCTTTTTAAAAGGGGCTGGGGGAGCCAGCCTGCTGTTTTCACCTGGGAACATGTCCTCCTTCCTAAAACCCTGGCTCCTCTCCCCAGCCTCTGACGGCGCCTGCACAGTGGTTCTCAGTTCATACGCCCCCACGGCTGCAAATACCACTGACAGGCAAGAACGTTCACATTCAGATCTGCGGCCTAGCCTTCTTCCCAGCTCCCCTCCAACCATCTCCTCCAAATTTCCACTTGGCCAACAAACAGGCATCGCACACGCCATGTGGCCAAAGCAGAAGTACTGACACCCACCCCCAAGCCTGTTCTGCCCCTCAGCCCTCCGTGTGTCCGAACCTAGCACCAATCACTCCACCCTGAGTCTAGGTACCGCCCCACATGCCTCTCCTGCCCGCCTGAGAACCACACACACACACACAAGCACACGCACTCACCCTGGCACTACGGTGCCAGCTCCAAACCAAAACGCCCAAACCTGCTACTGCCTACCACCTCCAGTTCCACTCTGACCCCTACAATCCACCGCCTAACTCCACTGGCCAACGTGGCTCCCTCCACTTCTGACCCCACAGCTCTCCCAGTAAGGCCCACACCTCCCTGTCCTTGTGTTTGGACTTCTCTCCCTCCGCCCTCCTTTCCTGAGCCACATGGCAGCCTTTACTCTTCTCAAATCCTTTGCTCTTTTCAAATGAGCTGGGCTGAGCTGGGGCCTCAGTGCCTGCTGTGCTTTCTTCTCAGACTGCTTGCCCGTGGCGGCCTCCTCCTAGCACACAATCCCCTGCACAGAGAGGTGGCGGCCTCTCTCAGCCCACCTCTCCTCACTCTCCCTCATCACTCCATTCTGTTTTTTCCTCACTGAAAGCAGCTTACTTGTTTAGTGACAGTTGGCTATGTCCCTCCACTTGGATGTTGCTAAGGCAGGGACTCGGGCTGTCTTGCTTGCTGTGTGATCCCTGGGGCCTAGAGCCATGCCTGGCACCTGGGGCCTTCAGGTATGCCCTGATTCCTTCTAAAGGCTGCCCGCTGGGGCTCAATGGGTGGCGTTGGCCCAGCTCATGTAACCACCTCCCGAGAGCCAGACGTTTAGGCTGTGGCCAATAAGCCGTGTTATTTCAGTGAAAAAGGAAAGAAAGAAGGAAAACTGTCGGTAATGGGAACACAAAAAGCAGTCACGAAGGTGGACACGGGCAGCTCCCAGCCATGAATGGTACAGCAGGAGGCCACTCTAGCCAGGACATGCTACTTATTAACACAGAACCATGGGTTTCTTAGCCCGACACAGCTTCCCACTCCGCCCCCTAACTTCCCACACTCTGATTCCAGGCACACCAAGTAAAGCATTCAAGAAGTTAAATCAATCAGTTACTATCACCACAAAACTCTCTGACCCGAAAAGGTAGTGAAAACAAGGCACTAAAGACACCAAGCAACTGGACGGACAAGAATGGAGGTGGATGTATGCTTTGAGAGGCTCGGACTAAGGACGAAAAACCCCACCTTCTCGCCTAGACTTCCCTGTTTGAGAACCGGTAACCCTGGCCATGCCAGAGCCCTGCATACCTGCATCTCCAATGAGCCCCGGCTCCATCTCCATGCCTTCCTGCTGCTGGTAGAAGTTTTCATAGAAGTTCTGGGCTGGCGGGATGGGGGGCATCATTCCAGAATGCGGGGAGTCTCCAGGGCCGTAGGGCATCATGGGGGGGCCGCCGGGCCCCATGGGTGGGCCAGGGTTCATGCCAGGGCCCATCGGCATGTCGGGGTGCATGTCTGGGTGCATGTCTGGGTGCATGTCCGGATGCATGTCGGGGTGCATGTCTGGGTGCATTGGTCCCCCCATTGGCCCTGGGGGTCCCATGTTGGGCCCAGGGCCCATGGGCCCTGGGGGTCCGCCGGGTCCAGGGAACCTAGGTGGAGGAGGAATGGGTGACTGTGAGGAGGGTAGGGAGGAAAGGTGGAGGCCACCTGCCCAGGAGGCACAGAACACTCCAAACCTAAGTTGAAGGCTCAGCAGCCCAATGCTCCAGCCCAAGGCTTGAACGGCTTTGGAGGGAGCGGGGACCGCGCCCTAGCCAGGCCCTCCCCCGACAGCCCCAAGCACAGGGAGGAGTTTGATGGAGCCCCCAAACAGCCCCATGGGCCTGGCTTTGGGCCAGGGCACTCACCTCACACCCAACTTCTCGGCCAGCTGCCCTGTGGGCCGGACCACAATCTCAAACAAGGAGGGAATCTTTTTGTTGTACATGTCTTGCTGCTGCTGCAGCTGCTGAGGGGACAGAGGCTCATGCACAGACATGGGCATCTGCGGGGGCCCGGGCGGCGGGGGTGGAGGTGGGGGAGGGGGTGGGGGGCCACCCTGCATGGGCCTGCCATTGGGAGAGGTCGGGGCTGGGGGGCCAGGCGGGCGAGGGGGGGTAGGTAGGAGGCCCACACCGGGCGGTGGTTTGGGCAGGGGGTTGATGCCCTGCTTCTTCAGTTCCTCAACTTCCTTCTCGTCCTCGGCACCTGCTTCCGCGTCGTCAGCCAGCATCTGCGGGGACAGAGGGCACAAGGGGAGTAAGTCTCTCAAAAGCTGACGGCACCACTGCCCTCCTTAGAAAAAAAAAGGCCCCTTGCTAGCACATCGCTGAACCTAAGGGTGGTCTTGGGGACCCTGACACAGATCCCTTAGTGGACCCTAATTTGGGAGCTCTGAGGTGTCACACTGTAGCCTTGGCACTGCTCACAGGAGATAAAACTTTTCTGGCTCCTCTGCCCCAGGGTGGCGGTGGCAGGAGGAGGACCCCTCTAGGAGGAGCCCGAATGGGGGATGGGGCTCCCCCTAGAACCAAATGGCCAGGCTTAGAGCAGGAAGGTGTCAGGCCACTCACAGCTTCTCTCCCCACCCCTACAGCATGAGCAGTATCACTTGAGGGTCAGAGAAGATGGGGGGTTCTGGAGGGGTGGAAAAAGGACAAGCAGAAAACCATGTGTGGTCTTCGGCACAGGGAGACCTGCTGACTGGAAGCCACGTCTTAATATGAGTCTGTGACGGGCTGAGAAGCAGCACTGAGAGCAGTCGGCCGGGGCCAGCCCAGCATCTCCCGACGGCACATAGCTGTCCTCAGGGTGAAGACACCATTCGTGGGACCTGCTGGTCTGCTGCCCTCACCACAGTCTGCTCACTTCCCTAGGGCAAGTTAGCCCTGTAGACGGCTCCTCTCCAAGTGTCAGCCTCCAGGGCAGGGCCTCAGATGAACTCCTTCACTGCCCTGGCCCAGGTGTCACCAGCACCTGCCCTAGGGGCCCGACTGCCCGTGCTCCTCACTGCTGCACCTCTTGCCAAAGGCAGCACCTGGCACACACTGAGAGCACACGTGTTGGGTGGATGAGCGAGAGAAGCAGTTGCCTGCTTCTCCCTTTGCATTCCGGTCCCCAGAGGGCATCTCGTCGATACCCAGAGAGCAGCGGCGGCGCTGGAGGTGAAGGAGCTGGCCGCTCCCCAGTCACTTTCCCTAGAGGGCCTCCTGTGCTCTGCCAGCTCCCCAAGGTCCTCCTCCCCCAACACCTTTAGTTACCCCAGCGTGGTACTGGGGCACCCACCCCACCTCCCTGGCAGGGTCTGAGGAACCACCATCCCTTGCTGCACCCCAGTCATGAGTCTGGAACCACAGCTGTCATGGTGTTCCCCACACCGCCTCCTGCGCTACCCACGGACCCTCCATTCACCTGTCGGGCTCCAGCCCCTCCCTCCTCTCATCCCCACGCCCAACACTGGCCTGGGGTTGTTGCCCGGCCCCCTCAACAGCTCATTGCCCACTTCTGTCCCATCTCTCTTTGCACTCCAGCAGGGTAGGCAGTCCTCCTGTCACAAAGATGACCATGCCCCCATGGCTAAATCCTTTCGATGGCGCCTCACTGCCCGCAGGGGAAAGGCAAAGGTAACAGGGTCATACCTCATTATACACGAACAAGCTTGACCACAATCTTCTTCTCTCCACCCTCACCTCCATGGCGCCCTCCTTGGTCCAGCCTCTGCCCCCTCACACCCCCAGCTGTCACCCAACACACCCCGTTCCTCTCCCCCACATCCTGGTGCCCCTTCTTGTCTGCATGCAGGGGGTCCTGCCCTCTTGTGCCCATTTGGGGCTGCAGAACATGCCGTACTTGTCCCAAAACTCAGCACAGCGCACTGACAATCCGGCCAGCGCCCCTCTTCTCCAGTGACCAAGACTGTACTAATCTTTTCACAGGCGTTTGTGTAATACTCAACACACAGAACAAAAAAAACACCCACTGCCATCAAGTCGATTTCAACTCACAGCGACCCTGCAGCACAGAGTAGAACTCCCTGAGTCTGCACGTGGCGCCTAAGCTTCCCAGCCTCACCTTGGTCGGGGCTCCCGTCTCCCCTCCCAGGCTTGGCACCTCATGCTCCGCTCCCCCATCCCATGCGGACCCCACACGTCCTGAAGAAGATTCCGTCTCTGGATGTACACTGCCTCCCTGTTCTCATCTCTTCATTCATCTGCAGTCTCCCTGGGCCACAAACGCCACCTTGAAGGCAGGGGTGGAATCTCACTTGTCTTTGTTGCTCCAAAGCCCAGAACGTTTTCATTTAAAATACATAAAAGGAGCCAATATTCCTTTCAGAAGAAAGGGTGTGCTGTCCCCGCAGCTCTGACCCCTGGTCCAGACACCTCACACTGTCCCCAGTCTTTCAGCCAGCAAGGACAGCAGCCCAATTTCCAGGCCCTTCCCGTCAGACGAGAGCAGTCAGCAATCCTGCCTCATTCACAGGACTGGTCCTGACGTGCTGAGGGGGTTCCAGAAATCAGAGTCACCCTCTCAGAATCTCAAGGGACAGGACTGTCACACTGGCAGAAATGCAAAGGTCTGTGGCCAAGCCTGGAGGAGCGAAGTACCAACAGGCCAGCACTCACTGCACAAATAAACAAACCCAAGTCAACTGGTTAAAAATTCTACATTTTTCCCAAAACTGGGAACAACCCATATGTCCTTCAACTGATGACTGGACAAACAAAGATACATTGATGTGTCTACAGTAATGGAAAAGTATGGGTCTATGTTTGTTCATCTACAGTAATAGAAGAGTGCCCAGCAACAAATACCAATGAACCACTAATGCTTGCCACGAGAGTGCATCTCAAATACACCAAGGCGGGTAAAAAAAGCCAGGCTCAAAGGCACCCCCCCTACACACACACCCCGCCATATGCATATGTATTTTTAAAGGCTTTCCACACTGTAGAAGCCCACTGATAGAATACTCTTCAGAAAGCAAAACTAAAGGGACAGAAAACAGGTCAGTGGTTGCC
This sequence comes from Loxodonta africana, assembly GCF_030014295.1. Classification (NCBI taxonomy): domain Eukaryota; kingdom Metazoa; phylum Chordata; class Mammalia; order Proboscidea; family Elephantidae; genus Loxodonta; species Loxodonta africana. The sequence goes on from NC_087352.1 coordinate 14,208,217, forward strand.
AGAGGTTGAGGGGGAGGAAAGCGCAGAAGAGTTTTTGAGGTGATAGGATGGATTTTCTTTATCTGATGGTGAGGTGATTATACGACTCTGCATTTGTCAAAACTCATAGAACAATAGAGGCAAGACTTCACTAGATACATATTATACCTCCATAACCCTGACTAGGAGTCTCTGGGTGGTATAAATGATTAACTCACTTAGCTGTGGTGCCATGGATCCCTTCTACATAGCCTCTCTCACCTACAAAATGACTGGGTGGGATTATGCAAATAAGGTACTTGTGGCCCACGCAGGGGACTGGATAGCTTGCTAACAATGCAAATAAGGTGGCATGAAACTCCTGCTGGGGTGGAACCATGCAAATACAGTGTATGGAACCCTAACGAGGGGATTAGTATTGCCATCCTGCTAGGCTTAAAGCAGAGACGATCCCAAAGCAGAGAGGGGACCTTACTACCAGCAACAAAGAAAAGCAGGGAGTGGGGTACGTCCGTTGGACCCGGGGTCCCTGTGCTGAGAACCTCCTATACCCAGACAGAGAAAACAGAAATGCCAGAGATGGTGCAAGACAATGAGAAGCTGTGGCAGACGGATGGTGGCAGCAGACCCAGAACATTAACATGAGATGGCATGGCGGAGTGGGGTGCCTCTAGGCAATTACTGGTAGAGCTGAAGAGCTTTGTAACCCTTGCCCTATGAGCAGGGCAGAGGCAAGGCCAAGAGGCCTGCCCGCAGGCACAGCTGAGATGATGATGTCCTGATTGAATAACTGTATCCTGAGTCATTCCTGACCCTGAATTATAGCCCATTACTTCCCTAATAAAAACCCCCTAATTGTGAGTATGGTCTGTGAGTTCTGTGTGGCCACTGCAATGAATTACTGAACCCAGCAGAGAAGTAGAGAGTGCTGTAGGAGGGACGGCTGGGGTCAGAATTGGTAAAAAAAGCTTAGAGGGTGGAGGTATGTTTGACCACCACTTCACAGGAATCAGCCTTGGGCTGATGTCAATCTTGACTCTCCTCTCCCCTGAAGTTAAAAGACCTCTAACTCCACTTCACCATTTTGCACTAACCAAAAGGCTGGCGGTTTGAATCCACCCAGAAGCACTTCAGAAGGCACGCCTGGGGTCTAATTCCAAAAATTCAACCACTGAAAACGCTATGGGGCACCCACCTACTCTGAAACACATGGAGTTGCCATGAGTTGGAATCAACTCAATGGCAATTGGAAAAAACCTGGAAATCTGACTCCAAAAAACGAGGTGTCGCTGAAGTGTTTGAGTAAAGGGCCATAACGCATACAACTTACTACTCTTGAATGGTTCAAGAAAAGATCCACATATGCGTATATATATAAACAGAGACCAAATGCTAAAGCAAATAGAGTTAAACACAAGTAACAGATGAATCTGGGTGAAGGGAAGTCTGTATTGCTCTTGCTGCTCACTCCAGGTAAGGTCAATACTCATCCCAAAGGCAGGCACATTTTCACATCTGGACTGAATGGCTAGAAATAGAGGTTTCTGGACAGACAGAAGTGTTACCGACAAGTGGGAAAGTCAAGTCGAATAAAACAGCACAGACATTTCGGGAGAGAATGGCTTAAAGGCCTAACCCTAAGTGGCACCACAGCCAGGACCCAAAGCTGCCTGGGAGACCCAGGTCTCTAGCTCTGGTCAACCACACCAAACACTTTCTGGGCCATGACTTCATCTAGGTCCTTCCCTTTCTGTGGCAATTAAAAGAACAACCTCCTAGAGGGTCATGTGAGGAACTCTGACAGCAGTGGGTAAGGACTCAGCTGCTAACCAAAAGGTTGACGGTTTGAACCCACCAGCCACTCCGCAGGAGAGAGATGTGGCAGTCTGCTTCCATAAAGATGTACAGCCTTGGAAACCCTACAGGGCAGATGACTCTGTCCTACATGGTCACTATGAGTTGGAATCAACTCAACAGCAATAGCGCTAGAGGGTCATTTAAGTTTTACTTTTTGACCACCCAGAGTTGATTCTGCTGTAGCTATTCCAGGTTCAGGACTAACTTCTAATCTATTGGAGCTTGACTTTAGGTAGGGAATGGTACGGATGCCTTTAAAACGTCTGTGGCCAGAAGCTGAAATGTGCTGCCCTCTTTGCTTTGGGTTTTCCTCACAGCCTAGAGCTGTGTCGTAAGTACGAGGGCCGCTGGCCACCTGGCTACTGAGCACCTGAAATGTGTCTAGTTCGAATGGAGATGGGCTGCAGGTATAAAACAAGCACCGGATTTCAAAAACTTAGTGCAAAAAAAGAATATATCTTAATAATGTTTTCACATTTATTGCTTGTCGAGATAATATTTGGACATACCGGGAGAAATGACATACGTTGCTAAAACTTATTCCACCTGTTTCTTTTTACTCTTCATTGTTTAATGCAGCTACTAGAAAATTTTACACGGACTCTATGGCTTGCGTTGTGTACCTATCGGACTGTGTCTTGAGCACAAATGCTGAGCCACCAGCAGGGGGCAGGCCTCAGTCAGCTATCGTGTTCTTCAAATGAGAAACGAGGCGAGTCATTAGTCTTCCCACTGGTTACACTGCAAAATGACCCACAGACTCTAGGTAATTTTTTATTATAAAACCCTAAACCTAGGGAAGCAGGCTCCCCAAAGGGGCTGGCAAAGATGAGAACTTTGCCAGTGATGAGTGGATGCCGTCTCACTTTTGCTTGTACAGGACTTCCCCTGGGCCGCTTCACACAGCACCTACCACCATTTAAACACGCCAATCAATGAGGAATGGATTCTGGAAGCTGGCTGATGTCCTGAGGGACTTGACCTTTGCCATCCAGAAAAACAGCCCATCTCCTAAAATGTTTTCAGAACTAGAAATTCTAAACAAGTAAGCCTTCATTTAAAAGAAGACCTGTTCTCTCACCCCATTTGCACCTCAGGAAGCACGCACAGGAACTGGGGACCCCCAAAGTCCTAAGCCTGACTCCTAGGGGAGAACAGACAACAGGATGAGTTTCAAGTGCTACCTGGTGAGCAAGAGGGTGCTGACGTCTCATCCCTGGAAGTCCCCCTTCCTACAACTCTCTACTTCCCTGTACTTCCTCAACTGCCTAAGAGAGTCTGTCAGTCTATCGTACTGTGCTGCGCTGCTGGAAGCTATGCGCCAGCATTTCAAATACCAGCAGGGTCACCCAGAATAAAACAGACCAGGAAGAAGGACCTGGTGATCTGGAAAAATCAGCCAAGAAAGAGCCTTTGATTCACTTCAGAATACTGTCTAATACAGTGCTGGAAGATGAGCCCCCAATGTTAGAAGACATTTAAAATACACGGCAGCCGCATCAAGCATATCTACGATCATGAAGATGGTGCAGGACCAGGCTATGCTTCGTTCTGTTGTACATGGGGTCACCGTGACTCGGAGCCGACTCGACGGCAGCTAACAACTCTCAAGTTTTGTGAAGAAACACTTGATGTTTCCATCAAAATAGAATCATCCCAAGTCTCCCTTCTTTTTTTGCGTATCACAGGGCTCTCTAATCGATGAATGAGAAGTCACAGATGTGTTCGAAGACACACCAAGTAACATTCCTTTTATACAGCTGCCCCTTTACCCCCAAGAGGAGCCCTGGTGGCACAGTGGTTAAATGCTCGGCTGTTGGCCAAAAGGTCAGCAGTTCAAACCCATCAGTGGCTCCGTGGGAGAAAGATGTGGCAGTCTGCTTCTATTAAGATTACAGCCTTGGATGCCCTATGGGGCAGTTCTACTTTGTCCTATAGGGTCACCGAGAGTCAGAATTGACTTAACAACTAAAAACAGCTGTAGCTTGCCCTGGCTGGAGGTTAAGACACATGCGGGACCACCTCATTCATGTCCCCCTGAAGAAAACAATGTGGTTCCCATTTCCTCCTTAAAATGGCCCAGCTTGGGACTGATGCAGCTGGGAATTCTGACCCCGGCCCCAAGAGTGCCCAGTCGGTGAGAGGCGACTCCCCCGGCTCCCACTGGCTGGCTCCCACTGGCCGGGGACCCGCCGCCTGACTCCAAAGCGGGCGCTCACCTTATCCAAGAGCTCCCTGGTCTCCTCAGTCAGCGGGTCGTGGGAGAACATGCAGTCGTCGCCGTTGATGCAGTTCCCAGTCGTGTGGTACAACTTACATGGGAAATCACGTTCACGGCAAGTCAAGGTAAACGCTTCACCTTGTGGAACCCACCCGAGGGCAGAAGGCAATCCCTTTTTTTCTGGAAGCAAAGAAATGGGAACTTAGCGAGGTGAGGTGCCTTGCTCAAAGTGGCACAGCAGGCAGGTGGCACATCCAAGGTCAGCCCCGGATCTCAACACATGCGCTCCCGAGCTGCTCCTGCCCTGCCATGGTGGCCCTGGGGCCGGGTCCCTGGATCCTCAGGGGGAAAGGGGAAGTTAGGCAACTCGTCCCAGCCTACACAGCCAGTTGGAAAAAGCTCAGAAAGCCAACAGGCGAGTCTCAAGAGCGTATGTAAGAGAGACTACATAGCGTGTGTGTGCCTCAACGTTCTCAACTGCAAAATGGGAATAGCAGCCCCACTTACACGGCAGGTGTGAGGGGTAAGTGAGGTGGAGACTTACAGGGCCTGGGACAGAAAGGCCAGTGAGGTCAGCTGTCATCCACTAACGAGAAGCCCTACCCCTCGACCAGGCCTGAAGCGGGCTACAACAAAGGATATCATGCATGTAGGGGCAGTTTTCAGCTCGGGCGCAGAACCCAGTGATGTAAAACTTGCACAGTTCTCGCTTCTTTGGTAGTTCAATATCGTGGCTAAAATTGCAGTGGTCGCCCTGGAAAAGAAGGGATGAGAAGGTAACGCGGCAGCACGGTGAGCCCTAACAACGCTGTCACCACAGAAAAACATTCCCTCAGGAAAGGGGAGGGACAAGCAGGGCTGCCTGGGGAAGGGGCCCAGGTTGGGTAGGCTCACAGGCTTTCAACCTCATTCCCCTCCAGCCTTGAAGCTTCTGACTCCCGACTTCCAGAACAGCTGTGCTTTCTCTCAGGCCTCGGCCTTCCTCGCCATTCCCAAACCTCTCAGCTCTATCCCACTGCCTTCAACTCCTTTCTCCCTCTGCTCCTTTTTTATCTTTCACTTTCTTGCTCTCTCCCCTTTTACTACTCTCCATAGTGCTTTGCGCTGTTAACTACGTGGCAGCCAGTGCTGGTCCCCTACCCAGTATTCAATCCTATGCTTTTTAAAAGAATTCCAATTTTATTTGGGGGAAAATGTATCCAGCTAAAAATACTCCATTTCCCAGCCTCTCTCACAGTTCTATCAGTGAGATGTTAGCAAAAGTCCCTGGGGAGAATAATATTTTCCAAATAAAAAGACCCCTTCACCTGTATTTGTTCCTCCTAGCCCATGGTTGTGATGCCTAGAGGCACAGCAGTCATCATGCAACCATGAGGACAAAAACTGCATGTTTAAAGACGGCAGAACAGAAGGCAGGAAGCAGCCCGGGTTCCCAGGTGCCCTATGAGTGAAGCCGCCCTTACCCATGTGCACCGCCCTTCCACGAAGTACTTGCAGATGACTTTGCCTTTCTTGTCTGACTGCTGGTGGGGCTTGTCATGGTCGCTCCTTCTGTAGCTCCCACCGCCATCCTGTTGGGGACACAGAGCCTGGGTGAAAGGGGAACTCAAGAGAAGGTAGGGGGAGACAGAGTAGAGAAGGGGTGAATGGACAGACTGATAGGAGAACTTGGTGGATGGGGGTGGGTGTTCACTTGACAGGAGTGTCTCCATGTGATGTGGGTGTTTACAAACAGGATGTCGCCAATGCCAAGGCTCGCGTAAGGCTAGAGCCCGGCGTTATGGTGTCGGCGCTCTGATGGGAAAAGCTCTGGCGCTGGGAGGTGCTGGCAACTGAAGGTTTGCGTTCAGCATCAATACCCAGGAGGGTGTATGCGATTTCCTCTAAACGCTCCAGGCCCTACTGGGTGAGCCGCCCAGAGCCTTTCTAAACACGGAGACTCATTTTCAGGAACTGCCAAAGCTGCCAGAGATGTGTTTAAAAACAGAGGGTCTCACCAGCAGCGGCTCCCCTGTGGAAGATGATTAATGCTGATCATTTCTACGGGGAATGGCTGACAGGAGCCAGGAGACAGGATCTGACTCACAGGACCACTCATTAAAAAAAAACACCAGAGGCTGAGAATGGTTGCACAACTCAAAGAATGTAATCAATGCCGCTGAACTGCCACTTTCAGAAGCTGGAAATGGTGTATGGCCTGCTGTGTGTACATTCTCAGCAACAAATATATTATTTAAAAAAAAAAAGTATTGAGAAAATTCTGTCAGAATAATCAAACTTTTATAGTACTTTTAATTCATATTAATAAAGAAAAATTTTCAACTATTAAAATAAATTAAAAAACACCCAAGACGGGGCCTTGGCCAAGAATGTCACATCAGGGGGAGACCGGACTCACGCCCATGTCATCATCGTAGAAGTCCTCATCATCGTTCATTCCGCCCTTGTTCATTCCTCCGCGGCTCCCTCCACGACCACGGCCCCGACCCATTCCTTTCCCTCGGCATCGGGAACCCCGGCCTCGGCCTCGACTTAAACCTGCGGAGGGGAGAGGCAGCGTTAGCCCACAGGCCCTCGCCTGGACCCAAGACCCACAGCTGCTGAAAGCAGCACCCGCCAAGTGGGTTGCCTCCCGGACCCCTGCCCACCTCGTCCTCGGCCATCCTTGGACCGACGGTACTGGTTCAGCTCCTTGGAATAGTCATCGTAATCATCGTCACCCATCGGCTCCTCACTTTCTCCATACTGGAATTCCAGAGGGAAGGACAAACACAGCAGAGAAGTGTCATTAGGCAACACAAACACTGTCCCTAACCAGATCCAATACACACTCTGCCCCTTCCTCTGTTTCTATACTCAGGATGCCCTAACTAGAGAGGAGAGGGCAGGTGACCAACCACAGGGACTCCTGCCTGTGACCCCACTTCACCCACCATCATACCCGAGTGTGGGAGTCCTCATCCCCCCTGCGGTCTTCACTCCTAACACCCCCACCCCACTGGGCAGACCACCTGCAGCACCTCATCCCTCCTGGACAACTGTGCACCTGCAGAAAGAAGGTAGGCTCGTCCAGTATTGACAGGCAGGGACAAAACGGTGACGATGGTATGCATGTGCGTGTGCACGTGTGTGGGGGGAGTAAGCGAACATGCACAGACCGTAGGGACATAAAATGTTTCTAGAGGACATTTAGCAAACTCCAGGGACAGGAACTGAATTGCCAGGGGGAAAAGCGGTGGAAGGAAGACTATTTTCTCTGTCCACCCTAATGCACCTTTTCAGTTTTTCTATCCCTAGATAATAAACGATCCTTTTAAAAACAAGGAGCACACGCCACTCAATGCGTTCTTTCCATCAAAATGCTCACAGTCCTACCACCTCTGTCTTACAGGTGCCCCTATGGTGCGTACAGCCCAGCAAGCCCACCAATTGCCCCGCCAGGGCTAGAGAAACCTTACTTCCATCTCCTCCTCATAGAAGTCCTCCTCATCTTCTGGGTGGTCTCCTCCCAAGGAGCCTCGGCCCCTGCCTCGGCCACCCCGGCCCATGCCTCGGCCTCGAGACCCTCCACGGCTTCCTCGGCCCCTGTAGCCCCTGCCACGGCCTCGGCTGCCTGCAGGGAGATTCAGACAGGTGAGCAGAAACGGAAGTGGACCCACCATCAAGACATAAGTTAACTAAGGCTTGTCCCTACAGTCAATCACTGTTCTCCTCCTCCAGGGAGTCTTCCCAGCCCCCTGGCAGACTGATGGCACCCTGGATGCACGCCTCCCAGGGTCAGCCTACTCAGCCCTGAGCCACCAGAGCTGTAGCCCCCAGCCATATGTGGCTCCTGATCACAGGACATGTGGCTGGTTCAAACTGAGAGACGCTCCAAGTGGACAACACACACCGGATTTCAAAGACTTAGTACAAAAGAGAAAGAATACAGCTCATTAATATAACAAGTTTATATGAATTTTTTTTCCAGCTGCCGTCAAGTAGAAGCCTATTCATGACAACTGTCTTAGTTATTATAATCACTTGCATACAGGTTAGGATTTACGACATTTATTTTTGAGGAACACAATTCAATCCATAATGTTCTACCCTTTGGCCCCCAAAAATTCATGTCCTTTTTGCCATATGCAAAACACATTAACCCCATCACATCATCCCAAAAGTCTTCAATCAACTCTAAGTCCAAAACCTCTTCTTCTGAAGGATCTAAATCAAATACGGGTAAGACATTACGTGTATTCCGTCTTGGGGCTGTGAACTTGTGAAATCTAGATTACGAGTTATCTGTTTCCAAAGTACTACGGTGGAATAGGTACAAGGTAGACATCTCCATTACGAATGGGAGAAATGAGAGGGAAAGAAGGGGTAAAAGACACCAAGCAAGTCCCAAACCCAGCAGAACAGTTTATACTAGCTCTCAAACCTTGAAAATAATCCCCTGCTCTTTGGGACCATGTAGGCAATGGCCCTACCTTGAGACTCTGGGTGGAGACCCCTTGGCTTCACTATTGCCTTCCAGGCCCACTGGGATGGCAACTCTGCTCCCTCGGCTTTGGGCAGCACCATTCTCCTAATCCATCTGGGTGACAACCCCACCAGGCCCCTTTCTTCTGCCCCTTGGGCATGGCAGCCTCACCCCCTCAGCTTTGGGCGGAGGTCTCACTCCCCAGGCACACCTTAACAGCAGTCCCACACTACGGAATCAAGTTGGTGAAGATTCCACTCTTTGAAACCTAGGAGATCCAGGAGACTGTGGCCCTACCCTTTGAAACCCCAGAAGCCATGACCCCACCATTTGAGAATGAGAACATCCTGCTTCCTGTGATCCTTCCAACCTCTGAGCTGATCCAGGGATCATTCTTTCAGTGGCGTTCTTTCAGAGGCTAGCGCCACCAGGGGAAGGGCCACCAAGGCAGTGGCGTCACTAGGGTTGGTGTCACCCACCACCCAGTGCAGTAACTTGTCACAGCCCCTGCCACTGTCAGTTACTAGGATTAGTGTCACTTAGTGTGGTAACTTGCCACCACCACAACCACCCCACTTCCAGTCAGGATGTGGGCAGCCAGGCAAGGCGTTTGCCATTGGGCAAAGAAGAGGGTCTCTGGCTCGGCCAATGAGAGAGAGGTGGGGCCATGATGAGCTGTGAGGGCAGGGCTGCACAAGCGCTTTGGGTGGGGTGCTTCCAGCTGGCCCTAACACCCCTGAGTGGGAAGGGTGATACCATGAGTTACCACACTGTGTTGCACCAACCCTAGTGATGTCACTGGGTTCTCTTCTTTTCTGGGAGAACTAAAGATGTAGCTCCTTTGCCCTGTTTCCTGTCTGTAGAATTTCAAGATGCAGACAGAGAGCATTCTCCTTTCATTTTCATTCTTTCTCTGTCCCCTTCAGTCTAAACTGATAGCTTTCCTCCTGTGGTAGCTGGTTAGATCCATCAGTCACAGGCCTAACTCATCCCTTTAACAAAAGTTTGTGTAGCCACGTCCTTGGTGAAAATTCTAGGACATGTATCCTTAGTTTAACAGAATTTTCCCAATCTTTGTAAGTTTTGTTTTCATTTTACACAGTTCATTTTTAAATCTATTTATTTTCTCTCATATTTTACTATTAAGTGGCAAGGAGAAACCATGCGGCCCTTTCAAGATCTTGCTTAGAAGTCTCCTCAGCTAAATATCCAAGTTTATCACTTGCAAGTTCTACCTTCCAGCAAACATCTGAACATAGTTCAGATGAGTTCTTTGCCACTGCATAAAAAGTACTGACCTTCCTCCATTGCCCAATCACATGTTCATCATTCTCTTTTAAAGCCTCACCGGAAGCACACTTCACATCCGCATTTCTAGAACATTCTGTTGCTGGCACCACGTGTATCCTCTAATACTTCCTTCTGAGCCCTCACCAGAATTGTCTTTGATGTTCCTAATTCTACCAACAGTCTTTTCAAGGAAATCTAGCCTTTTACTATTCTAAAACCAAACCCAGTGCCATCGAGTCGATTCCGACTCGTAGCGACCCTATAGAACACGGCAGACTGCCCCATAGTGTCCAAGTAGCACCTGGTGGATTCAAAATGCCAACCCTTTGGTTAGCAGCCGTAGCACTTAACCACTACACCACCAGGGTCAGGCACCTTAAAACTCTTCCAGCCTCCACCAATCATTACCCATTCCAAAACTGCTTCCACATTCTAGGTGTCTGTCAGAGCAGCAGCCCACTCTCAGTACCAAGTTCCAGCTTAGTTATCTAGTGCTGCTTTAAGGGAAATACCACAAGTGGGTGGAATTAACAGGTATTTATTTTCTCACAGTTTAGGAAACCAGAAGTCTGAATTCAGGATGCCAGCTCTAGGGGAAGGCTTTCTCTGTCGGCTCTGGAAGAACGTCCTTGTTTCTTTGAGCTTCTGCTACTGAGAGAACTTCATGTGGCTTGGCATCTCTAGTCCTCCATTTCCACTTCTTTTGCATGCTTGTTTAATCTCTCAAAAGAGACTGACTTAAATTACACCCTACACTAACCCTGTGTTGTTAACATAACAAAGATAACCCATTTCCAAATGGGATCATAACCACAGGCATAGAGATCAGGATTTATAGCACGTGTTTTTGGGGGACACAATTCAATCCGTAACAGTGTCCCCATGTGTGTCAGAGTAGAACTGAGCTCCACAGGGATTCATGGCTGATTTTTCAAAAGCAAATCACCAGGCCTCTCTTCTGAGGTGCCTCTGTGTGGACTTGACCCTTCAGTCTTTCAGTGAGTAGCCTAGTACTTAACCATTTCCACCACCCACGTATGTTAGTATAAACACATTTACACTTACTACATATTGACATAACAAGATTCTGATTAGGTTAAATAAAATGTTGTTACAGTTAATTTCACCTGTTTCCTTTTACTTTTTTTTAATGTGCTTACTAGAAAATTTAAAATCGCGTGGTAGTGTGTGCTGTGTTTTCACTGGACAGCGCTAGTCTTAGAAGCTCCCCAAGAGTGAATACTGTCCAATAAAGGCTGCTGAAAGAAAGACTGAATGCCCACCAAAACAAGCTGGGCCTTGGGCAGGAAATCACAAGTTGCCACAGTAGAACTACTGAGCTGGAAGGTTCCAGAAGCCCCCTGGGGCCAGGACATCTTTCTGGCTGGAGATGGTTCTAAGAAGTCAGGCTGGGTTGCCCTCTGTCACCCCCCTCCCCCACTGTCCTCCTAACTGCCACAGGTCAAGGTTCAGAAGCGTGGCAGTCACACCTTGTCAGGTGATGGGAGCTGGGCAGATGGGGGTAGGGGCTGAGGGTCAGGCAGCCAGTTGTGTCACCCTGGCCCATCCCTTCTCTCTCCTCATAGCTAAACAGTAACAACCTATTGGGTAACAACCCCATTGTTGTTGGGTGATGTCAGTCAATTCTGACTCATAGGGGTCCCATGTGACAGAGTAGATTTGGCCCATGGGGTTTTCTAGGCTGTAATCTTTAAGGATTACCAGATCCTTCTCCCACGGAGCTGCTGGGTAGGCTCAAATCACTGATCTTTTGGGTAGCAGCCAAGTGCTTAACAATTTCGCCACCAAGGCTCCTTGAACCAGGGTTAACCAAAAAACCAAACCCACTGCCATCAAGTCGATTCCGACCCATAGTGACCCTACAGGACAGAGAAGAACTGCACCATAGAGTTTCCAAGGAGCGTCTGCCAACTTCTTGGTTAGCAGCCATGGCACTTAACCACCACACCACCAGGGTTTCCGAACCAGGGTTAGAGGGGTATTAAAGATCAGACCAAAATGAGGCTTTCTCCTAGACTTAATGAGAAGGCTCAAAAGAGGTCAAAAGAAAATGTGCATCTTGTACGATATAAGGTGATGAATAAACCAAAAACCAAACCAAACCCACTGCTGTTGCATCGATTTCAACTCATATATGTAGGTGCAATTCTTATACCCATGACCAGGAAGTAAATTAAAAAAAAACCAAAAAACCCTTCGGCAGCCACACTAGCTTCTCTCTGACCCTCACACTGGCCTGGTTCTGCCTCAGCCTCAGCACAGGACCCTCTTCCCACGGTCCACAGGTCCCCCCGTGCCATGTGTGTGCAGCTCCCCGCCCTCCTTCACAGCCCTCCTCTCAATCCTGCATGATGCCATGTCTCTCCCACTGGGCTTAAGGCTGCTGCTACACCCCAGCCCGCACACAGGGCCTGGCGAAGGCCCTTCTTGTCTAAAGAGGCCCCTTGGGCCTGGCTCAATGCTCCGGCACGCCACCACAGGGGCTCACCTCGGCCCCGGCCGCTGCCCTCCTTGGCGCGCCGGTACTGGTTCAGCTCTTTGGTGAAGTCGTCATAGTCCTCCTTGCCCAGGTCCTCCTCCTCGTCCCCTTCGTACTCCCCATACTGCTCGTTCTCATAGTCCTCGTACATGCCGTAGCCCTTGCTGTCCATCTTGGAGTAGGATTTCTTGGGCAGCGATGTGGGGTGCGATGAGGGATACTGCTGGTGGGACTGCCAAGCCCAGAGAGAAATACAGGAGAAGGGCTGAGTCAACCGCCCTCCCAGTCTGGACCACCAAGGCCCCTACCACTCCCTGATAGGACATCTTTCTGTGCCAGTCTGCTGTCCTCTGGGTCACAACACCAGTCCCCTGTCCCTCTGGGCACCACATCTCCCCTGAGGGGCTGGGGGCAGTAGGAGGTGCTCAGATGGTTCTGTTATTCGGAAAGAGCCACAGTTTGAAAGAAAACTGAAAATACAGGCCCCACAATCCCTGAAGAACTATGGGGAAAGGAAGGGGCCATTTCTCAGAGATCTACAACAAGCAGAATTGGAGAGAGGGCCCAGCAGGCTCTAGGGAGGCTCCTTAGTCAAAATTTTCCTGGGTCCTTGAAATTCAACTGATGGCCTACTAGGTAACCAAACTAGAAAGCTATTTCAAATGATGCCTTCCAAAGTATGCTGGTGCCAAGTGGTGCTGGGTGAAGATAGGCAGATAGATGATAGAAAGGTTGGTCAGATAGATAGAAAAACAGACAAAAAATCACTTGCCAGCGAGTCGACCTCAATTCATGGCGACCCCATGTGTGTCAGTGTAGAACTGTGCTCCATGGGGTTTTCAATGGCTGATTTTTGGGAAGTAGATTGCCAGGCCTTTCTTCCAAGGCACCTCCGGGTGGACTTGAACTACCAACCATTAGGTTAGTGGCCAAGGGCATTAACAATCTGCACTACCCAGGGCTCCCAGACAGACGGACACACACACACATACACAAGTACTTCTCCAGATCTCAAATCCCTCAATCCCTAGTTCATAATCTAAATGTGCTGTGTTCCCCCCACTTCCTGTGGTGTACCAAGGCCCCGGCAGATTTGAGGCCTGAAGCTACATCAGTAAAACAATCTCAACTAGTATATCTCATAACAAGTAATCCACTATGATGAATGAGGCCGAGTCACGGGATACCTGGGACAGCTTTGAAGAATTGCTAACTTGAAAACATCTCTTACTGAAACTTGGAAATACAAGCTGATTTTTTTTTTCTTTCGGCTTTTGCTGGGGCAAGGAAAAAATGGTATACAAACTGAACAAAGCACTGAAATTTAGGCTCTAGCTTGGAGATCAACTGGGAGAAATATTTAACTTCTCACTACATGACACTTGAAATAACTTACTCCCATAATCATTTCATGGTTTTGCCAAGTTTCCACAAAAGGCCATTTCTGAACAGTGGAAAAAGGGTCAGCTCTGACATGGGCAAGTCAGCATCTTTCTCCAGGACATACTGAGTCTTGCCACAGCCACGGGGAAGAGGCAGCAGAGACAGGGATTAAGAGCATAGTTTATGGAGACTAGGTTTCTGCCTGGGTTTGAATCCCAGCTCCTCCGCTTGAGAGCTGTGCAACCTGGCTGACATTTCCTAAGCCTCAGTTTCCTGACCTGTAAAATGGGGATAAGAACAATACCTAACCTCACCAGATTATGTGAGAAACTCCACGTCAAGTACCATGCAAGAATACCCAACATGAGTGACGTAAGGGAGACACAAAAGGACGGTGTATGCATGATCCCACTTACATCTACAAGTATGGAGAACAGGTAGATACATACGTAGAGACCGAAGTTCATTAGTGGTTACCAGGGGTGAGTGGAAGAGGGAGAGGGATTTACTGCTTAGAGAGTACTGAATTCCTGTTAAAGATGACAGAAAAATCTAGAAAGGACTGTCACTGTGGTTGCACAACATGGGGAATTAATGGCACTGAACTGTACATATAAAAATGGTTGAAATGGCACGTCTGGTCATAAATCCATTTCACCACAGTGGGGCGGGGGGAAGCCTAGCCTGTAATAAGTGCTCAATAAACTCACCGGTGCGTATGGGGGGCTGTACTCCCTGTATTTCCGGTGCCCCTTTTCACTGGGGCTGAAGTCCGAGTCATCTGAGAAGTCAGAGAAGTCATCGCTGGAGGAGGCGTGGCGCTGGAACGAGAGGGCAAGTGGACTTGGTGATTCCGCTGCAGGCCAGCAAGGCCTCAGCCCTGGGACAAACAATGCTGGAACGTGCCAGAAGAGCCCTGGGCTCTACCTAAGACACCTCACCTAGGGGCATCTGGTGGCAACAAGGCATGAGCTGTCATTTCCTTTTTTTTTTTTTAAAAAAAAAAAAAAAAAACGGTCTTTACTCAACTTGGGGAAGGAAAATACATTACTGAGTGCCTACTGGGGCTGAAAAGACAGCTCAGTGCCTGCGGCTCTCTGCAGTCAGGCACCAACCCTCCACACCTACTTTGTGCTTGGATTTCCTCCTCTTCTTTGACCGCCTCTTCTCCTTCTCCCGCTCTTTCTTCCGCTTCCGCTTCAGCCGCCGGTGGGCCTTTTCCTCGTCTGAATCGCTGTGGTGCTTCTCCCCTTTCTCTTTCCGGCTCCTCTCTGGCCCTCCAGAGGTGTCCTGGGTCTCCTCGGCCCCATCATCCTCAAGTTCGCCTTCTTCCAACTCACCATCTTCCCTACAAACCAACCCCAGAGCCAATGTAAACATGGGGTCTGAGAGGAACAGCTAATGGCTTTAGTGTGGCCCATGCTGGTAGGAGTGGAGGCTGAGAGCGGTCACACCCCTAGAGGCCATGCGTCCCGTCCCTTGTCCTCCCCCCAAGGGACTGTGTTCAACTGGGCTGGGGGAGGGCGGAGGGACTGAACTGCTAACACCAGGACAAATCTAGCCTGTACTTCCCACAGGGTCCACAGGACTAGTGTTCTTAGGAGAGAAAAGCAGAGGTTCTGTGGTCAAATGAGTTTAGGAAATCCCTGTCTTTGGAACTTGTCATGCTTAACACTACCACGAAGTCCCAAGAAATCTTGCAGCCAAGAAGCCCGCCGAGCTCCACTTCGGAGTGCTGTTAAAACTCACTGGCCCACAGAGGTGTCTTCTCCCAAGGAACCCCAAGGAGAATCCCTCACAGGGAGGGCACAGGGGAGCACGGGGCTTGGGGTCACCTGCTCAGCCCCAGTTGCTGGAAACACCTGCGAACTAGGTGTCATTCTACCTGGGGGCTTGGGTGGGGGAGCTGTAGACAGTGAGTGGAGTGAGCTTTGGTTCAGATCTAGGGGTGTCCCTCAGATTCCTGACCAGCCCCCACCACCAGAGACTCTAACTGGTCGGCCTCAACGGTGGCTGCAAAGGCAGAAAATACTTTACAAAACCCCACTGGTGAACAGGACCCCACCTAGGGGCATCTGGTAGCAACAAGGCATGAGCTGTCATCTCTTTTTTTTTTTTTTAAAAAAAAAAAAGGTCTTTACTCAACTTGGGGAAGGAAAATACATTACTGAGTGCCTACTGGGGCTGAAAAGACAGCTCAGTGCCTGCGGCTCTCTGCAGTCAGGCACCAACCCTCCACACCTACTTTGTGCTTGGGGTGTGGGCGGGGTGTGGGCGGGGTGGGGACAGGGCCCGCCTCGTCCCCTCTTGGTCCTCACGTGACTTCACCACCGAAGTATCACCCACGCCTCAGCTGCTACCACACCTCACCTGCTGCCGACCCTCCTCTCTCTCCTGCTCCCCCCGGCTGGCCTCACCTCCCATCTCCCCATCCTATGGCTTTCCCGACTTTGTCCGCTCCCCTCCGTCATTCCAACCCCAGTACTTCAAAAAATTAAAGTGCTCTCTGAACGTGATCAGCTCTGCAAACAGAAGATTCTACACATCTAGCTGGTGGGGTGGGGTGGGGTGGGGCGGGATGGGGGTGATGAAGGTTCATAAGGGAGCCACTGGATAAAGAACCAAGCTACTGAGCCAAACCCACAGACACAGTTGTCACAAGTACAGGAGCTGGTTAAAAAACAAAATTTCCAAAGTCTTTCATGAATGACCATGGAAAGGTTTTTGGGCAAGAGTATAAAAATTCCTCCTGTTACAATTAATCAGGACACAGAAAGAGGGAGAGAAAGTAAAGAGTGACGCAGTGAACTTGGGGTCCAAAAGGCTAACCAGAGAGAGAACTGGCCAAAGCAGAAGCGCCGTCACTGCTCAGGTGGGGCTGAGGTCAGCCCGGGATAACAAGCTAATTAGGCAAGCCTGTCCCCACAGCCCCCAAAGGTTCTAAGGGGCTCTCTGGAAAAACAAGCCCCAACAACCCCTCCAGAACCCTCCACACTCCTTCCCTCTGCCTCCACGCCGCTCCCCCAATGTCAACGAGCCCTTGGAGGAGGGCTTTTCTATTAGCGCTCACTCCCAATTCAAAGGGAATGATCCCAGCTTAAACCCAAGGAGCTTGGCCCCCCGGACACCCCAGGCAGAGGTCAAAGGCAGCTTTCAAGACACAAAATGCTGGACACGAAACTCTTTTCTGATGTTTAACAGGAAACAAGGAGAGGACACTGAGTTGTGCCTGATGTAGCTTCCTGGGCAGAAGGGCTGGGAGCGGGGGAGAAGCTAGCTAGCATTCTAGACAAGTTAGGCACCTCCCAGCATGGGTGTGGCCCCCCAAACAAGCGGGGAGCACGACTCCCACCAGAGGGAGGCACCACTGCCAGAGTTGCCTCGCCCCAATTCAAAGCGCCTCAGACTGGGGAAACCGGTTTCCTCCAGCTTGCCAACCCCAGCTCCAAGCTGTTATTCAGGGACGTGGAAGACTTTCCACTGCCACGTCCAACACTGGGAGAATGGTTACTGGGGCAAACCCAGTGGCAGTGCACCCCAATGGGAACACCACGGCAGCTGACTCACCACACCTCACAGGAATGCTGGGAGGGAGAGCCAGACAGACAGACAGACATCATGGTACTGGGAAGGCTCAGAAAAGGCCCCATGAAGACAAGCTGAGCAGCAACACACTCAACCATTCAGTGTGAAGGAAAAAGCTGAAAGGGGATCCAGAGCAGGGATGGAGGCAACACTGGGAAGAAAGTACACAAAACCCCAGAGCACAGCAGCTCCTCAAAAGGCAGGAATGCCCTGGCTCCCCAGAAAACGAGATTAAATAAAATAAAGCCCAGAGTGGCAATGGGCAGAAGGCCCAGCTGGAATCTGGAAAAGCCTGTCAGAGTTGGAAGGAGTACCGGAAAGGATCAGCCCGTGTGTTTCAGACATGAGGAACTTAAACGGGAGGGGTCAAGGGACTTGGAGAGAGACAGCCAGGGGGTGACAGCAGCAAAAACCAGGAACTGCCTCATTCCCTGAATCCAAGACAGGAGATGTCTACAACTGTGGGAAACAGAAAGGGAACGGGGGACCACTCATCGTCTGCCTACTCAATGTCCCCGACTCTTCACTCTGCCACCCCATCAAGCTAGAAGCCACTGTCAGCTCCAGTACGCAGACAGGGACACTGAAGTTGCAAAAGGTCTGGGGAACCTCAGCATCAGTGCCCAAGCCCACAGGCTTCCTTCAGGCCACAAAGGTTTCTGTAGCACCTACTGGGTCCTGGTGCTTTGCCTCCACTCAAAGATGCAAATGACAGCAGCCACAGCCCACAAAGCCCTCTCCCTGATAAACACAGGTCAGGGCAGGTCGAAGGGACCAGAGCTGGGCGGGACCTTAAAACACCCCCTCAGCTACGCCTTCTCACTGGAAGCAACAGCAGGTGAATGTTTTACCCAAGGTCCACTGAGGCCTCCACCCTGACTGGATGCCCCACACTGGCCTAGGCCAAGGCACAGGCTGCTCCACATCTAATGTCTGGGAGCAGAGGGACAAGAGACTATCCGAAACCCCAAAAGCCTTAATCGTCAAGAATGATTCCAGAAGACCACCTTTCCATGCCAAAGGCCTCACCAAGGCAGGGAAGTCCAGCACACCACTCTGCCCCACAGACTGCTGGCCACAGAGGGACTCTCACCGTCAACGACATTAGCCGCCCCGAGTGTTTCAGGGCTCAGTGAGACTCAACTGCAGGACTCTTTACAAAACGGGTAATAAATGCTTGGAACTCTGTCTCCGTAGAGTTGGGGGAGACTGGGAAAGAAACAGGATTTCTTTTTTTTAATTGCTGGTGGTTTATGGAGGAGGAGAGATGGGACACTGGAAGGGATGGTGACACCTAACTTATCGCTGTGTGCCTTGAGGCCACTGGCCTCCCCAGGCTCCCAACTGCCTCAGAGCAGGAGCTGGGTCTGGGGTGCGCTCTGATGGCAATGGAGATGCCCTCCCAGCTGTATATCCTGCCTGGTTAAACCAGCTGCCATTGAGTCAATTCTGGCTCATGGCAACCCCATGGGTGTCAGAGCAGAACTGCACTCCACAGGGTTTTCAACAGCTGTGGTCTCTTGAAAAATTGCCAGGCCTTTCTTCTGAGGTGCCTCTAGGTGGACTGGAACCTCCAACCTTTGTTAGCAGCTAAGTGCCATTTGCACCATCCAGGGACTCTGGTATAACCAAAAATAAACTGCTGCCATTGAGTCGATTCTGACTCACAGCGATCCCATGGGACAAAGTAAAACTCCCCCATAGTTTCCAAGACTGTAATCTTTATGATAGCAGGCTGCCACATCTTTTTCCCGTGGAGCTGCTAGTGGGTTCAAACCTCTAACCTTTCAGTTAGCAACCGAGTGCTTAGCCACTGTGCAACCAGGGCTCCTTCCTGCATGTCTACTGGGGTCTTATTATTGCCGACAGACTCTGTTCAACAGAAAAAAAAAATAATCAAACCATCTGGGACGGAGGGTAGAAACCCTGCGGGCCACCGGTACCACTGCACAACGGCAGTCTCTGCAAAACAGCAACAAGGTCTACGCGGAGCCACTTAACAGACTGCCAGCACAATCCGTGTCAGAGTGGGATTAAATACCGAGGGAGCACGCTTAATAGACTGTGACATAATCCCCCAAGAAAAGTGGGGGAAGCCCCATTGCGCTAATCTTTTAAATCTAGGCCTGCCAAGCCCTCTTGAGACAAGCAGGCAGAGAAAACCCTGCTGGGGTAGACTGCACAGAGACTGCTTGATTTCAGGGCCTGCACCACCAAGGCCCTGGTACCTGCCTGAGCCATCAGGGCCAGGAAACCACCTCTTCTGGATCAGACTTGGAACTGGCCCCCAGGAGGAAATGGGCAGAGGCCAACGCCTTGCCTAGAGGCAGTTCTGCCTTGTGCCTTCTGAACTAAGCTTCCAGGACATTTTCCAGTTGCATTTTCAGAGCCAGTACTAGCCCTGAGGTTCTCCCTCTCTAGGGTCAAGGAATAAATCTGGATGCCCACTCATTATAAAGAAATGGCTACTGGGTCAACTCCACAAGGCACAGAAGGGCACGGTGTTCATCATGTACTATGCGCTTGGCAAATCAGTACTTGGTAAAGAAATTCTGTGTCCCCAGAGAAAGCTAGCACCTTTCACTGTTCTCCGGATTTGGGCACCTGGCTTCTTGCTCCCTCTTTTTGCATACCAACATAACCCAAGTGGCTCTGCCTCTTCCCTGTAGCAAGAGCAGGGCATGCTCTTGGTACTGAACCTGAGTCTTGTTTTTCTCAGCTGCAGGATAAGAGAACAGTAGTACCTACCTCAACGGGTTGTGAGGATTAAGAGGCAATACAGATAAAGCCCTTGACATGGGGGCCAGGCACAAAGTTGTTGTTGTTGTTGGGTACCACCAAGTCAATTCTGACTCACAGTGACCCCGCCTGACAGAGAATTGCCCCATAGGGTTTTCTAGGCTATAATCTTTATGGGAGCAGATCACCAGGCCTTTTCTCCTATGGAGCTGCTGGGTGGGTTCAAACTGCCAACTTTTCAGGCAGCAGCCAAGTGCATAACCGTTGTACCACCGGGGCACAAAGTAAGGGCCCAATAAATAGCAGCTATTAGTTTTAAGAACCACCCAGCTCCAGCATGCCTCTTACATGGAGAACCCTAACCAGGCTGGGGTGCTCAATGGAAAGAAAGCATCTTCTCTATGGGGAAGGTACAGTCAACCCCTCTAAGGTGGCACTGTTGACTGTTGGCCAAGACCTTTCTACCTCACTCAGCCCTACCGTGCCTGCACAGTCCTCTCCCAACAAATCCTGCTAACAAAACTGACAAATCGATACTTCCCCTTCTTCAGTTCTCATGGGGTGGTGCCAGAAGGCACAGGGAAAGCTGGCCTGCGGGAAGATGGGACAAAGGCCCCTTAGAAAAATGAAGTTTGGCCACGTGGAAACTAGAAAGTTAAGAGACTGGGATGGGTGTTGAAAGGGGCCCAGGTTTATGGATCTACCTCATTTAAAAAAAAAAAAAAACGTAAAACACAACAAAAAGATTGAAACTCATGGGAGCAGTGGTTGTTACCTGAAGATCATGAGAGCCCTTGACAAGAGGCGGCTAAGGTTAATGTGAAGGTCAAGGTTATGATCATTAACTGCCCAAACTCTCAACGAATTGCCTTTGGGTAGGCTTAGAATGACCCATTAAGTAGGGACAAAATTACAAAAATTACGAGACTCCGCCTCTTCAAATGTTTAACAACCGGCCTAGATGCAGAAGTCCAGAATCCCCAAATGCGACCCTGTGGGACGGTCGTTTACTAGGAGCAAAGCACGGAGCCTTTCCTTTAGAAAATCAGCTCAGGGCTCATGCCTGAAGAAGGCCCCATGACCTTCTCTCGGTTTATGGTGAAGCAGCCTCAGGATGGGGGGAAACCTCACTGAGGGATTTTCAGAGCCAGGAAATTCTTGAAATAAACCTCTGGGTCTTGCATATGTTTTTCAGTGTCCTTACAACCTAGGTTCATCGACCAGAAATCAAGAGCAAATGGCTCTGTGTATCCCTTCCCCTCAGCATTCTCAGGGGTGGTCATAACCCCCCCTGTGACTGCACCATCTCCATGGCAACAAAAGCAAACAAAAGCCAACCACAGAGAGAAGAGGAATCCAACCGCCAGCATCCTGAAGGAACCCCTCACTTCCACGGGATCAAGATGGCCTGCAGGGTGCTGGGATATGGATTCAAACAAACCTGTCTACTGTTAACAGTCAACGTGGGGAAGATGGGAGAAACCTGAACCCCGACCGGGTATCTGAGATGTTAAGTAGTTAACTGTTCATTTTGGTGGGAGTGATGATGGTTTTGCGGCTATGTTAAAAAAACATCCTTAAGAGATCCAGACTGAAGTATTTATGGGTAAAATGAAATGAGATCTGGGAGCAGCTTTCAAATACACAGTGGAGATGGAGGGAGTGAGATGAACCAAAACCTGGCAGAACGTACATTAACTGCTGCAACTGGATGATGGCTATACGCAGTTCATGATACTATTTTCTCCTCTCCTGTGTATGTCAGAAACTTTCCATGATAAAGTTAAAAAAGAAAAAGATGCCCCATGTGCTTGGGACAACCTCAGCAACACGGGGAAAGGCTGTTGAGGTCCTTGAGACCATCATTTCCCAGAAATTTCAAATACCGGCAGGGTCACCCATAGTGGAGAGGATTCAGTGGCACTTCCAGACTAAGACTATGGAGAAAGGCTTGGCAATCTATTTCCATTAATTAGCCAAAAAACCCTATGGATCACAACAGAATACTGTCCTACTGCACTGGAAGATGAGCTGCCTAGGTTGAAAGGCACTCAAAATACACAACAGCTACAACAACAGACTCAAGCATACCAATCATCGGGAAACTGGCACAGGGCTGGGCGACATTTTAATCTGTTGTACACAGGGTCGCCATGAGTTGGAACCAACTCAAAGGCAGCAGTAACAACAACAAACCTATGCGGAAGTAATTCATTAGCCTTCCCATTTTATAGACAAGCAAAATGAGGCTCAGAGATGGGAACAAATTTCTCCATTGAATAACAGGAAGAAGCAGAACTGGAACCTGAGTCCAGGACTTTCTGACCCCAAGACCCAGATCTCAGCCTCTACGCTTAAGTAGAAATTATCTGGAGAAGAATATTTTACTCAACATATCAACTGACAAAACGACTCCCACCCTGAAATTTTAACTGAGTTAGAAAAATAAGACATACGTACATAAAACATTACATGAAACAGTATTCCAAGAAAAGTCTAATGAGGTAAGGAACACTTGGCAAGTCCCTTATGTGCTTTGTGCCATTTCCTCAACTGCAAAGCAAAAGCAATGGTGGCATCTCCCCAACAGGCTATGGGGAGAATTCCATAAGACCACACAAATCAAGTGCTTAGCAACGACCTGGCACAGAAGAAATGCTTAAGAAGTACAATCATCTCAATGCAAAGACACAAGGCCAAAACTATTCTCCCAATATCTGAACGAAAGGAATTGTGGCATTAATAAAATTGACAGAAGACATTTGGATAGTTAGGGAATAAGAGGCATGCAGACAGGAATCCTAGTGAAAAATACAAAATAGAACGTCTCCCAAGATGGAATGCAAACCCATGAGGTGAAAAGCCCAAAGTCCCCCAAGAAAAGAAGGAATGCTTCATCTCCAAATGCGCAGCATCCATAATGGCATTAGTCCGAGGACACAAACCTCTTAGGTAAAACATTCTCATTTCTTCAGAATCTGGAATTTAGGGTCACCAAGAAAAGCCAGTCTGCCAAGGAACCGCACTGCTGCATCCACCCTGTCACTTGCTTTGCCTAAGCGGCACTCTTCCACTCCCACTAGTTCAGGAAAACAGCTCATATGCTTAACTAAAGGTATCTCTTGCGTACACCTGATGAATCTTTCGCTGCCATTTTAGACCTCCCGACGCACTCTGATCCAAGTTCCTCCTGGCAGATGAACCTCAGAAATTCGCTTCTCAGCAACAAGTTTGTTAACCCCTTTGTCTCATGCCAACCATGCTTTGGATGGCTTACAGCTAGGAAACCACTGGTTTTCATCCAAGTAGAGTTGATTTCTATTAGCCCAGAACAGAAAGGTCTAATCATTTAACTGGCAACCTAAGATGTTTCCTTGTTGGTAATTATAATTTTCCAGAGGAATCAATTAGGTTCCAGTCAACTTACATTCGCCAAAAACAAGGTATTAATATTTTCCTCTAATAAAAGAGGCCTGGATCTAGGGATACTGAGACTATTTGTTCGTTCACCACAAGACAATTTCTTACAAAGAACTGCAATTATCTGCATATAACTACAAGGAGCCCTGATGGCACAATGGTTAAGTGTTCAGCTGCTAACCAAAAGGTTGGCAGTTCAGACCTACCCAGCCGCTCTTCAGGAGAAATGATGTGGCAATCTGGTCCCACAAAGATTACAGCCTAGAAAACCCTATGGGGCAGTTCTACCCTGTCACATGTGGTCATTGTGAATTGGAACCGACTCAACGGCACCTAACAACGACATATACAACTATAGGCCCATGGGTGGTACAAACTATTTGCACTCAACTACTAACCTAACGGTTGGTGGTTCCAACGCACTCAGTGGCTCTACAAAAAAAAGGCCTGGTGATCTGCTTCTATAAAGATTCCAGCCAAGAAAGCCCTACGGAGCAGTTCTACTCTGTAACAAACGGGGTTGCCAGAGTCAGATTCAACTTGATGGCAATGACTCTAGATTGTTTTTTGGATATACAACTATCTGCCAACTTCGGGTCCACTGTGGCCTCCTTGAGAGCAGGTCAGAAAGAGGTTCTCAGTTACCCTGGATGTCCAAGAACCCAGCACAGCCCCAGGGACAGACAGGTGGGTGCTCAGGACACATTCTGAATGAACAAGGCATCAAGCTCCACTACCCACAACCTTTTTTCAATTTCATCATCATAGACGATAGAAAACTAGCCAGGAGCCCCCTTCAACCACCTGGATCACTTAAATATCTGATGAGGTGTTGTCTTTAGTCAGCCAGTGTTTTTCAAAGGCTTCCTGATAGACCAGAAAAGGGCTGATAGGAGCCCCTAGGTGCATGGCGCACCTACGGAGCACAGGAAAGCGGCGCTGGTTGGGCCCCCCCAGAGAGGCAGCCTATCACCCTCTACATTACTGAGAGGCTGCAGGTAACACCACTGCTATGGTTCCCAGTGTGGTGGCAGGGCCTGGGGCCCTAAGGAAACTTAAGCCCTGGTGTCTGCTAGGAAAATGAGAAGGGCAATAATCCAAGCCACCTGCAAAAGACATCCAGCCAAGTGACACTCGTGCTGGGCCCAGCTCCCTTGGGTCAGCCATGGCAGGGATGTGCCAGCTGCGAGCCACTTCCGCACTGGGCCTCCAGAAGTCTCCAGTTACTTCTAATGAATGAAAATCCCTTTGATTTAGGGGTTCAAAAGCCCGACCCTATGAAAAGCTGAGAAGTAGTTGCCATGGTGGGGACAGGAAAGAATGGTAGGGCTTGAGGGCCTTCTGCTCAGCTCACCTGCTTGTGGTATTGACTCCAAATTCTGCATATATAACTTAGACTCCACTCAAAATTAACGTTTAAAAGGTTAACTCAAAATGCAGAGTGTTAAGGGGCACTGAATTTCTGTTAAGAGTGGTAAAGAATTTTGGAACAGATAGGTGATCGCACAACATGATAAACCTAATTAATGTCACAGAATGGTACCCATAAAAATAGTCAAAATGGGCAATTTCGTTATACATTTCACCACAATAAAAATTTTAAAAATGCAGAGTAAATCCTATCACTGATTTTACTCTACGTACATAAAACATTTAGAATGCGCGTGAAGAATAGATGATGTTAGAATATGAAAAACCAGTGGACTACAATTACAGGTAACCTTTCACTTCAGGATATTTAAGTTGCTTTTTTGTTTTCAATACTACTGAAACCAATGCCGTAACTGAGTGGCAATGAATCCAATTGTGCTACAAAAGAATTCATGAAAGTCTTCTTCATTCAGGTTTAAAGGAATCCTAAAAAACATAAAACGCTAGCTTTCCTTTAGGAACTAGATTCATTCACTAAGAATACACTGCAGCCACACTATAGCCTTATCTGTGGAGTCAAACATATGGACCTGCCTTTGGGTTGTGGTGAAATAATCTTAAGACGTGAGTCCTTTTAAAACTTGAGCAATTAACTATCCTTGGGCGCTTGCCAGAAAGATTGTCCTTCTACAGAGTTGTATTCTATCAGGAGCCGTGCTACAGCTTGGCGTTCCAAGGTATGGTACAGTATTCCCATACTAGAAACTGGCTCAGAATTAAACACACCCATGAAAACGTAAGCTCATTTATTAGTGGCAATACAAGGAATACCGTATGACCTAATTAAGTAAAATGACTCCACAAAACAAACCCATTTTATTTGGAAAAATAAATGTTAAAAAAATTTTTTTTTTTAATTAAAAAGCCAGGTCTGGGCTTCTACATTCACTAGAAGGAACTGAACTGCAGGGATGACGGAGCCACTCGGGGTACTGACCGGGGTGGCACACCCCCTCTGGGGCCAACTTTAAAGCTAACGCCTGCATTCTCACTCACTCCCCTCCACCACCGCCACCAGCCGCTGCACACACCACACTAGCACAGGGGCCAGCAATTGTTTCCATGAACAGCCAATAAATAAATAGCATAGGCTTTGCAGGCCTATGGTCTTTGTCCTACCTGCTCAATTCTACTCTTGTACTGCAAATTTTTTTTTTTGTTTTTTACTGCAAAAGCAGCCACAGGCAATAGATAACAATGAGCAGTGGCCAGGTTCCAATAAAACTTTGTTAACAAAAGCAGACAGGGTGAGCTGGATTTGGCCCAAGGGCGACAGTATGCTGACCCCTGTACTAGATGTGGTGTCTCTGGGTGGTGCAAATGGTTAACAGGCTCAGCTATAAACAAAAGGGTTGCGGTTCAAGTCTACCCAGAGGCACCTGGAAGAAAGGCCTGGTGATCTACCTCTAAAAAATCAGCCACTGAAAGCCCTACCGAGCACGCTTCTACTCTGACACACACATGGGGTCACCAAGTCCACTGGTTATTACGGTACTAGATGCAGTGGCTTTCAAACTTTTTTGACTTTGACCCACATCGCCTCCTTTACATTTCTACCACACAAAAGTTGTGCAAAGCCACATTCAACCTTTACCTCACTCTGCTTTCTCCAGCCTCTTCCATTTCTGATTTTAAACGAGGGAGGGGACTCAATAAATGAACTTCATATCCTGCGAATGGCTGCAACCTGTAGTTTGAACACTGTCTTACCAGACCAGGGACAGCGTTAATGGGTCTGGGTACAGATAGCCAGGTTCCGACTCTGATTCCACCACCCACTGGCGCTGCGACCTTGGACCAGTGCCTTCACCTGCCTGCTTCAGTTTCTCAGTGTAGGCCTGGGGTGAGGGTTAAAGGAGATTATGCACGTGAAGCATTCAGAGCAGCCCCTGGCAAGTAATCTTTGAACCTCACGCCAACATTACACAAGAGCCACAGTCACACCTTCGGGAAAACAAGGAAACTGACTCAGGATTAGAAGAATTTAGGAGTCACGTCCAGTCTGCCTGAATCCCATGTCTACACCCCATCTACCACTCCCCACCCTCTCTCAATCACAAGAAGGCAAAGGCTGGTGTGGAGGAGGGAACAGGGCCACATCTATGCTGTATTAAGCTTTATGGCTCTGGTGTTTGTTTCTAGGACCACCGGAGACAGACAACTGGGGGCAAGGGAACCAAGTGCTCACTCTCCCAATGGGTCTGCCTGTCATCTAGCCACTCAGCCTAACCTTACAATTAATTTTAAGGCATCTACTTTACAACTGGGTATCAGTTAGCTGAGGAGCCCTGGTGGCACAGTAGTTAAGCACTCAGCTGCCGACCAAAAGGCCAGCGGTTCAAACCTACCAGCCGCTCCACGGGAGAAAGATGTGGCAGTCTGCTGCCGTAAAGATTACACCCTTAGAAACCCTGCGGGGCAGTTCCACTCTCCTATAGGGTTGTTGTGAGTTGGAATCGCCTTGAGGGCAGTGGGTTTAATTTTGGGGTATCAGTAAGCTGCAGCAGCAGCAGCAACCTCTTATCATGGCCAGGAGCTCCAGAAGGTAGGTCAGACACAGGGAAGGAAACATGAGGCCTGGTTAAGGCAGTACCAACCTTTGCCAACTCTCAATAAAGTGCTCAAAGGAGAAGGGTTCCTTGAACATTCTGAATTTTTCTGCTCCCAGCAAAGCATGAGACAAGCCTGCCTGCTGAATAAATAACACCTTAACTGACTCAGCCAAATTACAAAAGTGGGTAGAATCTCGGAGCTGGGGCAGATCTTGCTCATTTCTCTGAGACTTTGGAGAGCACAAAAAAAAAACCCCACCAAACCCACTGCCAGCTAGTCAATTCTGACTCCCAGCGACCCTATAGGACAGAGTGAAACTGCCCCATACAGTTTCCTAGGCTGTAATCATTACGGAAGCAGACTGCCATGTTTTTCTCCTACCTAGCAGCTGGTAGGTTCAAACTTCCAGCCTTTCAGTTAGCAGCCGAACGTTTAACCACTGCACCACCAGGAAGAGAGCAAAGGACTCCCCTAAGGTGCCATGACTGCTTGGCAGGGGCACGAGGTCCTAGAACCCTCGTCTCCCAGTTCTCAGGAAGCCTAAGAAGGGTGTAACACCGACTCAGATTCTAACTGCAAAGGGTGAGCGCAGGCAGGTACAGCCAGCATGAACTCAAGACAGTATGACTGTTTTGACACCTATAACAGGGACACTGAACAAACAAAGACATGGGGCAAGATGGTATCCACTCAGTTTCAACCCCAATCAGCTCCTGGCAATTAACTCACCAGAACCCTAAAAGCTGACTTCCTTCAAAAACCATACATGTTTTTCTTACTTTTTGTTTATACACCAGGCTGTTAAAAAAGTTCTATTTAGAATTTTTCTGATAGGGAAACGAGGAAGATACAAAAAACAAGATCCACTGAATGCCAGGCATTGTGTGGGTGTTCGGCACGTACCCGTCTGACCGTAGTGACCCTGACAAGTGGGCCTTATCCGCAGTGCCCACTGCACACTGCCGGGGAGGGGCCGAGTCTGAACACAGTCTTATCTGACTCCACAGCCCACGCACCGTCCTTCATATCCTGTTACCACCTCCGATGTCCAAATAGGAGATGTCGCCACTTGCCTTACAAATAGGGAGCTGAGTCACTAATTCGCATGGATGCAAAATAACAAAAAATAGGCACAAGAACAAGCCTCTATGCAGAACAATTTTAGCCAGGAGGAGCAAACTGCTCTGGGCAAATATCCTGTGTTCTGCTAAAAAATTATTCCCATAACAAGATACAACTAAGTCCACACCAACCAAGACGCCGCATGACTTCATTTCTGTCATCAACTGAATTAAGTCACCCCACGGGTGATGTGCCAGAGATCTATTTAAAAACTGCCCTCCTAACCTCATGTCATTTCTATATCAATTCAGAAAACCTCAGCCAACTATCAATATCTTCAAGACCACATCTATGCTAACTACCACAAACGAGAGATCTGCAGCAGAGACTAGGCCAATAAATTTGGAAAGCCAAATCCATCCCCTAGAAATCTTATTTTAATTTAACATCCAAATTGACTTTATATGCCACCCAGATCAACTTAACAGACTGCCTCACCTCATTCTTACTAGATGTTAACTATGAAACTGGTCTCAAGCCATTTCGTCTGACAGGAGACCACTCCTATAGGTCCTCAAACCAGATAATTAAATAACTGCCAGAAACCTCCAGAACCATCCTTTCTCTTACATTATACCAGTAGTTGTGTTGCCAAGGTACAGGTGAGCACCTTGAAACTCAGCTTTTTCACTTACTACTTACTCTGAACTATTTTGCTCTGTCATTCAGCCTCCTAACGTGGGTCACACGCAGTTGCTACAGCATTAACCAAAACCTAGATCCAAAATTCGGTTCTCCGGAAAATGGTTTGACCTAGAACTACCCATTCACAATGCCTTGGGAACTGTTTCATTAGCAATTTTAGCCATAGAGGTATTTACTGTAATTGGATCCGGTCTATACGGCAAAGTGTTCCTAAGGACTTGACAACCGAAAGAACATAACGTAAGTGAACGCGTTAAGGTACGATTAGAGACCTATCTTAAGAGCAAGGAGCAGAGATGGAGGCGTTATTAACTAATAAATTACTAACCCGGACCCATATGGGACTGTCTACATCGACATATGGAAACATACAAGTTCAGAATCAATTGTTCATCTTTAACGAAGTAAACAGCTGGGAAAGCCTCCATTTCTACAGGTGCAAAACAGTTTCCCCTTGGGATCAGGCTTTCTGGCTGAGGAAAAGCCACAGTAATGGCTTTCTTAGCTAAGAGGTTTTTTTTTTTATAAATTAAAAAAAAATCTCAACTTCTACTAAAGAGTCAAATTTTAAGCCTTCAGTGCAATGGAAGCCCTATCTGAGAGACAGGACAGACTGAATTAGAAAGCCTTTTTCGGGAATCATTTTCCCTGTTCTGAAGAGCAAATTAGGGGTGGGGGGAATTAAAAATAAAAGGTTGTGATGACCAGAATAGTCACAACTGATGTGGTTGCTACTGTGAGATTTTTTGGATTTGATTTCAGACCAAACCTTTCACCCAGAGAAAATACAAATTTAAAAGTTTACAAGTGTATTAGGATTTGCTGTTAAACCAGGGATTCTGAATGACACCCTTTTCCTTTTTTGCAACATCCATTAATTTCAATTTTAACTAATACTGGTACATCAGTTTGGGGAAAAAAAAAAAGCAGTACTGTGACATATCAAAAACAAAGATGACTAAAATACAGTTTGGCATTAATTACTGGGGCTTCTTAGACTCAAAGGATGAGATTCCTTTGAGAACAGAAAACAATAAACCCTTGTGTTGCTAAGCCTGAGAGTTTTAAAATGTTGGGGAAAATATTTTTAAATTCTACAACTTAACGCTAGAAGTGGCACTTACGAAAGAAATCTCATTTCCTTCACATTTCACTGGAAAAGTAAATTTTAAGCATCCTTCTATAACTTCGTAGCTTTTGACACTTGGAAGGTTGACCTGTTAGCATCCAGTTTCAGCTCTTGGCTCCTGGAGAGGGAATTTCACAAAGGAAGGGAAACTTCAAATAAATGCTTTCCGCTGCCCCTGCACACTGGTTCATGTGTTGTTTGTGCTTCAGACACTTTTTGCAGAATACTGTGCTGGGTGGACACGTCTTGCCCCCATCACTGATGTTCCAAACTTAAGACCACTGTTGCCTGGCAGTTAAGTTGTGAACATATTAAAAGGAAGAACAAAACAAGGGCGTCAACTGCAGTTTAGATGTTTCCTGATCTATGTGAGAATGAACTTTGTTTCTTTTAAGAATGGAAAGGAAACAGAATCTTACTTTTGGATGGGGAACAGGGCTGTGTGGTAAAAAGTTCAACAAGTATGCTGGTAACCAAAAGTGGGCAAGAGGGAAAATGGAACTTCAACATGTTTTCGCTTTGAATGGAGAAACTTATGCTTGTAAAACACATCACAAGTACAGTGTTTGGTTCTGCAAGTCATTTCTGTTGCTGTTTTTTCCTTGTTACGTGTAGGGGTGGACTGGGGGCTGGAGGAAGTGTCCTCTCCACCATTGACTGGGCGTGTAACACATTCACATCAACTTTTCACGGTCAGGCATGTGCTTTCGAACAAAGGAGCAGTGGAGACAGGCAGGGAAAGATACTGAGACTTGACACAGTTTACAGATTTTGTGCTTAAACAGTACTTTACAAATGACTTGCTCAATTTAAACGTCCATCACCGTAAGAGACAGTGGAGAAAAATGAGGAAATTGGATCTACTTGAACCAATCTTTTCTTGGGGGGAGGGGTGGTGCAAGGGGGAGAACATTAACTCGGATGCAAGTTTATCATAAACCAAAATTGGTAACCTTGTCTCCTGCAAATGGACTTTTCTTCAAAGATGAAGGCTGGAGACAAAGCAATGGATCAAAACGGAGAGATGCCAACGGTCTGAAAGCATAAGGGGGCTTTTTTCATAGGTTTTTGTCATGTTACAGTATTGCACTTTTTGGGGGGGGAGAAAACTGTGTACATCAAATTAAAAACTAAACATTGAAAGGATGTGCAAGTCTAAAAGGGCTCAACAGGGTTAGAATCCTGATTTCAACATATAAATTCACTTTCTCAAGCATCACTCTGGTCTAAAGGCTAAGACGAAGGCAGGCAGGAAAGGGACAAAAAGAGGGAGATAATTGAATTACTCAATAAAAGAGACTACTTACCATCCCAACCCATTGTAAGACATACACTTCTGACATAAGAGAACTCCTTAGAGGTCGAATAAATCATGTAAGCACCTTTGGGTAATGCACCTGCCCCTGGAGAGGGGGCCAGGAAGCCAACATGGGCTTAGCGTACAGACCTTTGCTAATCTGTTTATTTCCTTGAACTGGAGTCAGGCTGCGATGGGCTGCGATTCCCAAGACGATACATTTAATTAGAACAAAACAGAACAAAACAAAAAAAAAAAAATTTTTTTTTTGTAAAAGCTCACCAAACTGCTGCACTTGTGTCTCTGAATGTGGGTGGCATTTCTTTTAAAAGGCAAAATATGGTCTGTGAAGGAGAAAGGGAGAAAGGGAGGTGGGAGTGGGGAGAAGGTGCCCTGGAGCCTGGCTGGGAGGCCTTGGTTGGGACCCCTGTCTAGGGGAGGGTTTTCAGCTACTGCCCGGCCCAGGCTGCGACGGGGCAGCCATCTGTCCAGAGTATTCTCTCCCCCGCCCCCCCAAGACTCGCCTTCCTGCCGGTTGAAACCCTCCTTCCATCACCAAACCTGCTCCAGACTCCTTTCCTTCCTGCCTCGCAAGGAAAAGCCGAACAAACCCTGCACCCCGAGACTCCTTTGCTGGAGCAGGGGAAACGGGGCCCCAAACTCGCTCTAAAACGCGCCGGGCTGGCCCCATTATCGCCTGCCAGGGAAAGGCATGTAGGGAGCCCATTTCGCACATTAATAAAAGGGGAAGAGGCACTCTCTTTCACCCCCGCTAGTGCACAAGAAAACCTAATTTTCTTCCCCGGAAAGAATGGCACCCCATTTTACCCCGAAAGGGGGGACACCAAGAGGAAGGTAGAGACCAACTTTCCTTCCCTTCGAAGGCTG
The DNA here is from genome assembly GCF_030014295.1 of Loxodonta africana. Lineage (NCBI taxonomy): Eukaryota > Metazoa > Chordata > Mammalia > Proboscidea > Elephantidae > Loxodonta > Loxodonta africana. The sequence continues at coordinate 14,240,721 of NC_087352.1, forward strand.
GAAAACCAAACCTCGCCCTCCCAAAAGAGGCTGGGAACCCTCCCCGATGTCACCTACCTACGAAAAGCAAAGGGACCTCTTCCCATAAAGAAAAACATGGGGCAGGATCTCCCCCTCCCAAAAAAAAGGAGGCTGGGACTTCCATTAAAAGGACTGGGCAATTCCACCCCAATTTTGCCCCTTAGGGAATAGTTAGGAAACACCTCCCGCCAAAAAAAAAAAAAAAAAAACCAGAAGGGCAAAAAAGAACCCCCCCAACCCAAAGGGTCCCCCATTAGGGTGAAAAAGACTGAGCGAACCCCCACTTTCTGCCTAAGAAAGCTTAGATACATCTCCAAGTAGGGCAGGGCACACCTCCCCCAAGAGAAAGGATACTGCCGGGGACTGGGAGACCCCCAACTCCAAACCCCTAAGGGGCTGCTGCTCGACATCCCCCCAAAAAGGGTCCGGGAGCCCCTCCCCCATCCCCTTCCCCGAAGCCAGAAGACGGACGGGCGGGCCCGTGGCTGCCAGCTCGGGGCTAGGGGTAGCCAGGACCCCCATGGGCCTCCGCAGGCCCCCCCGGGCGCCCCCTCCCCAGGGCGGGCGCGGGGGGTCCGGGGGGCGCCTCCTCACCTTCCCCTCAGCATGGCGCCCAAAAAAGACAGAGCGAGAGCGAGGGAGAGCGGGCGAGCGCCGCGAGGGGGGGGAAACGCATGAGGCCGGGAGAGAAAGCAAGCGAGAAAGAGCGAGCGAGCAAGCTAGCGAGAGACACCCACCGACCCCGCCCTTCCTCCTCCTCCTCCTCCTCCTCCTTCTCCGCGGCCCGGCCCAACATGGCGGCTGCCCCCCTTCCTCCTCCTCCTCCTCTTCCTCCCCCCGGGGACGCTGCCCCGGCCCGGCCGGGGGCCTGACCTGTCGTCAGGGAGCGGGAGGCGGTGGTGGAGGAGGTGCGGGGTGGCCGGGCGGGCGTCGGGGGAACACGGAGGAGGCGAAGGCGTTGATGGCGGCGGCGGCGATGGCGGCGACGGCGACTCTGATGGCGGCGGCGGGGGGGTCCCGGGCGCGGCCTCCATAGTTCCTTTTGGGGGGGGTTAATGCACGAAAAAGGACTGCTTGGGCGTGGCGGGAGGGGTACACTTCAGCTCTGAGGGCTCCTGATGGGAATGGATATATATTTTTTAGCTTTCGGAATCACCTCTGAGCCGACCTCTGCGTAGGCCGCGCGGCCTATGCCTCGGCGGGCAGCTCGCCGCCTGGTTTCTCCGCAGCCCTCCCCTGCGGTCACTCGCTCACGGGCATGGGGCCCTCATCGGGGCGAGAGCCCCACACACACCCCTACGGGCCCGGGAGTGGGAGACCCGGGGGACTCGGACACTGGTGGGTGGTTGGGTGTAATTAGCGCGAGCCGCGCGCGATGGAGCAAGCGAGGGGAAAGGGAGGGTGAGAAAAGCGAGCGAGGGGGGAAAAAAAGGATTATGGAGAGAGAAGGAATGGGCCGCGGAGACGGGCCGACTGTCAGTCTGTCTGTCTGCCCGCCCCAGGTGCCCCGGCTGCCCGGCCCCCGCCGCAGTCAGGAATTCACACAAAATGGCGGTTCGGCCCAGAAGAGCCGAGAGGCTGAGGCGGGAGGAAGGGCGAGGTGGGAGGGGGAACTGGGCGGTGGAGGCGGAGGCCTCGTCACGTGGAGGAGACGGGCAGAGGCGTAAAGAGTAACCGGGAGGGAGAGACGGAAAAAGCCGAAGGGAGCTGAGCGGGAGATAAGGGAGGAGGGAGATGGAAACCGGAAAGAGCCGAAGACGGTAAAGCCGAAAGGAGACGGAAAGAGCCGAAGTTGATGGGGGGCGATGGGTGGAGGAACGCGAAGTCCACGATAGCCAGAAATAGCCGAAGTGAATCTGGAATAAGGAGCAAGGCGAACCTGCGGAGGTCCGGAAATAGCCGAAGGGGGAGTTTGGGAAGGCGAGTGGTAGGAGCTGGAAATAGCCAAAAGATCCCGAGTGAGAATAACAGGCATAAATCCAAATGAGCCGAACGTGGCGCAACTGATGAGGCGATTACCTAAGAAAGTAGACGACTTTAAGGAATTCGCCCGAGGGCAAATGGGAAAAACCGAAAAGTGCCAGCTTCAGGGCAGGCAGGAGAGCTGAACGCTTTAGGTGGAAAAACGGAAAGGTGATCGGCCTATGAACACAAAAAATAACCAAAAGCTGGAGCTAGAAGCCTGCCATCAGGAAGCGGAGGTTTCGGAGAAAGGGGTGGAATCCAACCCGCCCGGAGCTGACGTCATCGTGGGGGCAGCACCAAAGGGGCGGGGATTGATCCTGATTTGGGCGAGTTTGAGAACATGGGGCGTGCCTCGTGGAAAGCTTTCAATAAATAGCCAACGGCGAAGCACTGGACTGTATAGTTAAAGAGTGTACAATCATAAAGTCGTTTGATCCTCACAATGATCCTAAGAGTTGCTGCTGTTCCCATTTTATAGATGCAGAGGCTGAAGCTCATGTTTAAATAATTGGCTCAAGACTTGCTGTATGTACGCAGTTGTTTCTCCCTAATGAGACAGCACACTCCTTCTGTCCACCCTGTATTTCCCTTTCTATTCAGCCAGCTTCTATCACCCTCTGCCTTCTCATCTCCCCTCCAGACAGGAGCTGCCCACTATTATACTCTTACGTGTCTACCTGAGCTAAGAAGCTCACTCCTCACCAGTATCATTTCTTATAGTCCAGCCCAGTCCCTGTCTGAAGTGTTGGCTTTGGGAAAGGTTCCCGTCTTGGGCTAACAGAAGGTCCGAGGGACCATGACCTCAGGGGTCCTCCTAGTCTCAGATCATCAAGTCTGGTCTTTTTATGAGAATTTGAGGTCTGCATCCCACTGCTCCCTGGAGCAAGGTTTTTTTTTTTTTTTTTTTTTTAGTCAATGCTGGCCTTCCACTGCCCCCATCAAAAATTTTTTCAGTTCCTTTGATTTGCATCCTGGGCTCTTTGGTTCAATACTTCTAAGAACTCATTCTGTAGTGCCAGTCCCTGTGATGGGCCTTGGGGGCACGATTACTTATCTTCATGAAGTTTAAAAATCGATAACGCCCCTAAGGAGAGAAACCAGGAGTTAAGGAATAAAGTAGGAGGGCCCTGTATTTGAGAGGTCAGGAAAGACTCCGAGGAGTTGTTTAAACTGCGATGAGGAGGAGAGGTTCCAGGAAAGGAAATAACTATTTCCTTTGACAAGGAAAATTCCAGTAACTGAGAGAAAAACCTATGTTAGCAAGAGTAACAAGAGCCTGGGGACAGAGGGGCCAGGTGACCTGCTAGCATTTTGATCCTTCTATGAAAGAAGAAACCCTGGTGGCTTAGTGGTTAAGTGCTACAGCTGCTAACCAAAAGGTCGGCAGTTCAAATCCTCCAGGTGCTCCTTGGAAACACTATGGGGCAGTTCTACTCTGTCCTAAAGGGCAACTATGAGTCAGAATCGACCCAGCAGCAGTGGGTTTGGGTCTTTTGGATATGAAAGAGAAAGGAGCCCTGGTGGCTCATCAAGAGCTCGGCTGTTAACCAAAAGGTCAGCAGTTGAAATCCACCAGCGGCTCCTTGGAAACCCTATGGGGGAGTCCTACTCTGCCTCTAGGGTCACTACGAGTCAGAATCGACTCAAGGACAACTTTTTTTTTTTTATATATATATGACAGAGAAAAGAGCCCTGGTGGAGCAGTGGTTAAGAGCTCAGGCTGCTAACCAAAAATCTGCCATTCGAATTGACCACCTTGGAAACCCTGTGAGGCAGTTCTGCTGTGTCCTATAGGGTCACTGTGAGTTGGAATAGACTCAAAGGCAATGAGGTTTTTTTTTTTTTTTTTTGGTGGGGGGGGTTTACACATATTAGTTTCTTATATCCTTCTTTGGAAAACAAAACAAAACCAGTTGTTTTCCAGTTGATTCCAACTCATGGTAATCCCATGTGTTACAGAGTAGAACTACATTCTATACATCAGGCCTTTCTTTCAAGGCACCTCTGAGTAGGCAGCTCTTCCCCGTCATCTTTCAAGTGCCTGCCAACCAACCTGAGGGGCTCATTTTCTATTTATAAGGTTTTCACTGGCTAAATTTTTTCAGAAGTAGACTGCTGGGTCCTTCTTCCTAAAAGCATCTAAAGAAGATGGAAGGAATACACAGAGTCACTATACCAAAAAAGAAGTGGTCGATGTTCAACCATCTCAGGAGGTACCATATGAGGAGGAACCAATGGTACTGGAGGAAGAAGTGCAAGCTGCCCTGAAGACATTGGTGAAAAACAAGGCTCCAGGAATTGATGGAATACCAATTGAGATGTTTCAACAAACGGATGCAGTGCTGGAAGTGCTCACTCGTCTATGCCAAGAAATTTGGAAGACAGCTACCTGGCCAACCAACTGGAAGAGATCTATATTTATGCCTATTTCCAAGAAAGGTGATTCCACCGAATCTGGAAGTTATCAAACAATGTCATTAATATCACATGCAAATGAAATTTTGCTGAAGATCTTTCAAAAGCTGCTGTAGCAGTGTATCAACAGCAAACTGCCAGAAATTCAAGCCAGATTCAGAAGAGGTCTCAAAACCAGGGATATCATTGCTGATATCAGACGGATCCTGGCTGAAAGCAAAGAATACCAGAAAGATGTCTGTCTGTGTTTTATTGACTATCCAAAGCATTCAACTGTGTGGATCATAACAAATTATGGATACCGTTGCAAAGAATGGGGATTCCAGAACACTAAATTGTAACTTAATTGTGCTTGTGAGGAACCTGTACATAGATCAAGAGGCAGTCCTCAAAGAGAACAAGGGGATACTGCATGGTTTAATGTCAAGAAAGGTGTGCATCAGGGTCGTATCCTTTCCCCATACCTATTCAGTCTGTACACTGAGCAAATAATCTGAGAAGCTGGACTACATGAAGAAGAATGGGGCATCAGGATTGGAGGGAGACTCATTAACAACCTGCGTTATGCAGATGACACAACCTTGCTTGACGAAAGCGAAGAGGACTTGAAGCACTTACCGATGAAGGTTAAAGACTACAGCCTTCAGTTTGGATTACACCTCAATATAAAGAAAACAAAAACTCACAACTGGACTGATAAGCAACATCATGATAAACGGGGAAAAGATTGAAGTTGGCAAGGACTTCATTTTACTTGGATCCACAATCAACAGCCATGGAAGCAGCAGTCAAGAAATCAAAAGACGCATTGCATTGGGCAAATCTACTGCTAAAGACCTCTTTAAAGGGTTGAAAAGCAAAGATGTCACCTTGAAGACTAAAACGCACCTGACCCTAGCCATGGTGTTTTCAATGACCTCCTCTGCATGTGAAAGCTGGACAATTAATAAGGAAGATGGAAGAAGAATTAATGCCTTTTAATTGAGGCTTTGGAGAAGAAATATTGAATGTACCATGGGCTGCCAAAAGAACGAACAAATCTGTCTTGGAGGAAGTACAGTCAGAATGCTCCTTAGAAGCAAGGATGGCAAGACTACATCTCACAGACTTTGGACATCTTGGCTTAAGCATAATGATTATGAGGATGGCACAGGACCAGACAGTGTTTCATTCTGTTGTACATACAGTCGCTATGAGTCAGAACTGACTCAATGGCACCTAACAACAACAACATTTGCTACACACACTTTGAGAACCTTTGAATCTGTGGGTCATAAGACCCAAATGGCAGAGCTATTTGCAGTACATCTTGGGCCAGGTAGAGAACCTACCCTTGTACTAGGCCTCAGCTGCCTTGATGAGGAAAAGCAGCTCTCTCAACCATGATACAAATCACCTCCAAAATCCCAAAAAGTCCACCAAATATTGTGACTTCTTCTTAGTGGGAAAGAGTGCAAGTTTCAGCCACTTGCTCTTTGTTTTGGAAAAAAATTTCAACATTCCTCTCTCACTGGGTCAATAAACTGGAAAGCTACTGTATTCTTCTGAGATTGAACATTCTCTGGTGCCCACAAATCTGACCAGTATTTCCATGGTATCTGTTTCTTCCTGCTTTTATTATTATCCTGGTGACAGACTTTTTTTTCTAGTTCCTGGGATAGCTTTAGGATGGGTGCTTTATAGTATGGATGAGGTAAATTTCACAGAGAAGACACTCCACAGAAAGTGGAAGAAACATCAGCAAGTTTCAGTGGTGGCTCCAATCTTTCAGACACCCTGGGGATGAAAGGAGAAGAACACTGGCCAAAAAGATGTGTTATGGTGTGCTGGAGCCCACTAATTGCGAGCCCAATAGCTATTTCCTGATAGGAGATGAATTATTGGTCTACCACTTGTTCTCAAGTGGGAGATATCGCCCCCTAGGGGACATTTTGGAAATTATTAAGGGAATTTAATGAATGTCTTTTTTTTGTTGTCAACTGGTTCTCTGGGGTGTTAACAGTATTGCTCCCCTGCATTTTGGAAATTTGCAGAGGCTTTTTTTGGTCAGCACAATGATGAGTGGGTTGTTACCAGCACCTCGAGGACAGGGCCCAGGGCTACTAATACATACTACAATATGACGTTGACAATGAACCATCATTTAATAAACAAAGTTAATGATAGGTTTTTTTTTTCTTTTTGAGGAGAGGGTGTATTTTGACTATTAGATTCTTTTTTTTTTTTTTTTACTGTGCTTTAGATGAAGGTTTACAGAAAATTAGTTTCTCACTAAACAATACACATATTGTTTTGCGACATTTGTTGCCAACCCCACAACATGTCAGCACTCTCCCCTTCTTGACCTTGGGTTCTCTGTTACCAGCTTGCCTAATAATAGTTTTAAATAATGGAAGGGACGATTGATACTAAGTTATATTAAGCCGTAACACTGAATTTTCCAGTTCTTTCTAAAATTGTGTATATTCTTGGCCTTTTTAAGACCTATATCCCCAAATTTGAAAACATGCCATTACATTTATTTTTCCCTCATAAAATTTAGAAAAGTATAAGAGAGGTGGGGAGAGAGATGATTTTAGACCTTCAACAAGTCTAGAAGTACAGGGAAAAATCATTTATAGAGCAATTAGCTTGATTTTTACAGGACTTTCACAAAGAAATAAAGTGATAATTTTACAAGAGTTACTTCACACACACAGATAAGGGATAGGGTCACTCCCTAACCAATTACAAATTACTACATGCCATAGGTTTTCTTCAGGGTTACTTTCAAAGTTGATGTATTAACTAATTAATAATTTATTGCTAAGAGTCTGTTTTAGCTCTTCAAAACCACTTGACTCCTTTATTTATCCATATATACTCCACAGAATGTCTCAATTTAATATGTCTCAATTTAATAGTATGAGACATCAAGATAGAAGTGTTTATTTGCAGAACCTTATCCAAAAGACACCTGATACAGAGAGGTCATTTACTGAATTCTAAATTTCTTTCCTGCACGAAAAGGTTATTTGGTCCTATTTGATCCTGCCACCTAATCCTCAGACCCTATTCAATTTTTACCAATTGTTCCAATAATGTCCCTTAGAGCAAAAGGATCCAGTCCAGGATCACACATTGGGTTTAGTTATCAAGTTTCTTTACCGGTTTCCATCCAGTCGATTCCAATTCATTGTGACCCTGTAGGACAAACTGTAACGGCCCCATAGGGTTTCCTAGGCTATAACTTTAAGGGAGCAGACTGCCATGTCTTTCTCCTGCAGAGTGACTGCTAGGTTTGAATTGCGAACATTTTGGTTAGCAGCCGAGTGCTAACCACCAGGACTCCTTTTTTTGAAGATTGAAACTTGTCGCCATCGAGTTGATTTCAACTGATAGTGACCCTATAGGACAAAGTAGAACTGCGCCATAGGGTTTCCAAGGAGCAGCTCGTGGATTCAAACTGCTGACTTTTTAGTTAGCAGCTGAGCTCTTAACCATTCAGCCACCAGGGCTCCATTATTTTGTAGAATGTCTTTGAGGGTTGCACCAGAATTTGAACAGGCAATCAGATTCCAGAGTTGATGCTTATTAATAACTCTATTATACTGCTTTTTAGTGTTATTAGCAATCCCTGGGTGGTGCAAGCGATTAACGTGTTTGACCGCTACTTGAAAGGTTGGAGGTTTGAGTCCATCCAGAGGGGCCTCAGAAGAAAGGCCTACTACTTTCTTCAGAAAAAGCAGCCATTGAAAATGCTGTGGAGCACAGCTCTACTCTGACACCCATGGGGTTACCCTGAGTTGGCACAGACTCTACAGTAGCTGGTTTAAGAGTTGTGTGGTTTTTATGAGTGGTGTCTGGGGCTTAAAAGCTAACAACTAGCCATCTAAGATGCATCAGTTGGTCCCAACCCACCTGGAGGAAAGGAGAATGGAGAACATGAAAGACATAAGGAAAATATAAGCCCAAGAGACAGAAATGGCAACATAAACCAGAGACCACATCAGCTTGAGACCAGAAGAACTAGATGGTGCCCAGTTACCAATGACCACCCTGACAGGGAACACAACAGAGAGTCCCTGATGGAGCAGGAGAAAAGTGGAGTACAAAACTCAAATTCTAGTGAAAAAAAAAAAAAAAAAACAGACTTGATAGTTTGACCGAGACTGGGGAGACCCCAGAAGACATGGCCCCCAGACTGTTAGCCCAGAGCTAAAACCATCCCTGAAGCTAACTCTTCAGACAAAGGTTAGACTGGACTACAAGACATAAAATGATACTGGTGAAGAGTGTGCTTCTTGGCTCAAGTAGATGCATGAGACTAAGTGGGCAGCTCCTGTCCAGAGTTGAGATCAGAAGGCAGAAGGGAACAGGAGCTAGTTGAACGGACACAGGAAATACAGGCTGGAGAGGAGGAATGTGCTGTCACATTATAGAGAGAGCAATTAGGGTCACATAACAATGTGTGTATAAGTTTTTGTATGAGAAACTGACTTGGATTGTAAACTTTCACTTAAAGCACAATTTTAAAAAAAAAGTATATGGTCCTCACGGTCTCGGGGAAAATCTAGCTCAATCGGCATAACACAGTTTATAAAAAAATGTTCTACATTGTACTTTGCTAAGTAGCATCTGGGGTCTTAAAAGCTTGTGAGCTGCCATCTAAGATGCTCTGCTGGTCTCACCCCCTCTGGAGCAAGGGAGAAGGAAGAAAACCAAAGACACAAGGGAAAGATTAGTCCAAAGGGCTGACAGACCACGACTACCACAACCTCCACCAGACTGAGCCCAGCACAACTAGATAGTGCCTGGCTACCACCACCAACTGTTCTGACAGGGATCACAATAAAGGGTCCCGGACAGAGCTGGAAAAAAATATAGAACAAAATTCTAACTCACACACACACAAAGACCAGACTTACTGGTCTGACAGAGACTGGAGAAACCCTGAGTGTATGGTCCCTGTGTAAACTTATAGCTTAGTAATGAAGTCACTCCTGAGGTTCACACTTCAGCCAAAGTTTAGGCAGACCTATGAAACAAAATGAGACTAAATGGGCTATACCAGCCTGGGTCAAGGACAGAAAGCAGGAGGGAACAGGAAAGCTGGTAATGGGGAACCCAAGGGTGAGGAGGGAAGAGTGTTGACATGTTGTGGGGTTGGCACCAATGTCACAAAACGAGTGTATTAATTGTTTAATGATAAACTAATCTGCTCCATAAAGCTTCATCTAAAGCACACTTAAAAAAATAAATAAATAAAAACAAGGCATAGGAAGAAGAGGAAAATAATTTAGATTAGAGTGAAGCAGTAAATAGATCTTTGTTCCATGGTTCTCCACCCTGACTGCATTCTAGAATCATCTGGGGAGTAATTTTGTAAAAATCCCAATGTCTCAGTGCCACCTCAGCCCAATTAATCAGAGTCTCTGAGGGTGGGGCACTCTATTTGCAGGAAATCTCCCTGGATGATTCTAATGTACAGGTGGGATTGAGAACCACTGCTTTGGTTAATGGTGAGTTGTCACCTGGGTGGAGGTAATTATGTAATCCCTAAACCCAGGAGCCTGAATTACTGAATAACTGCTCTCCATCCTTTTTAAGTTAGAGTCTCAGTTTTGCCAACTATTCTGACTAGTTATTGCTGAAAAAACAAACTGCCCCCAAAACTTAGTGTTTTGAACCAATAACAATCATTTTATTGTTTCTCACAGTGTCTGTGCGTCAGGAATTCAGGAAGGGCTCAGCTGGCTGGTTCTAGTCTGGGATTTCCCACGTGGTTACAGGCTTTTTTTTTTTTTTTACAGGCCATATGGCTGGAACTGGGAGAGTAGATGGCTGGAGAGTTAGGGGCTTGACAGGAATCTCTGACTTCATGCTGTCTCAAGAGTTCTCCATGTTGTCTCTCCCCCTGGGCTAGTGACATTGCAGGACTTTTGTATTAGTTTTCTAAGGCTGGTGTAACAAACCTTCAGATGATTATAGCCCCTAGCTTTCCAGCTGCCCCAGCTGACACCAAAGGGAATACAGATGAATCATTCCTGCTGAGCCCTGTCCGGATTGCTTTAAACAACAGAAATTTATTGCCTCACAGTTTTGGAGGCTTGAGGTCTAAATTCGAGTGTGTACAGGACCAAGTTCTCTCTAAAGGCTCTGAGAGGAAATCTTTTCTTGCCTCTCTCAGCTTCTGGTAGCCCCAGGCATTCCATGGCTTGTAGCTGCAGCCTAACTCACCTTTGCATAGACATCTTCCCTCTGTCTGTTCTTCTGTGGTGCTTCTCTTTTATATACAACCATTCAGATTGGACTAGGACTCACCCTACTCTGGTGTAACTGCATGTTAACTGACGTTGTTGTTCTTAGTTCCCCTTGAGTCATTTCTGACTCTTGGCAACCCCATGTGTGCAGAGTAGAACTGCTCCATAGGGTTTTCACAGTTGCAACTTTCTGGAAGCAGATTGCCAGGACTGTTTCCCAAGTTGCCTCTGGGTGAGTCTGAATTGCCAATCTTTCAGCTAGTAGTCAAGCACTTAACCATTTGCGCTACCCAGGGACTGCTTCTATGTATTAGTTATCTATTGCTGGCTAACAGATAACCACAAATGTAAATACTTAAAATAACACACATTTATTCTCTCACAGTTTCTGTGGGTCAGGAGCCTGGGCATGGGGTAGCTAAGTCCTCTGCTCAGGGTCTCACAGGCTGAAAGCAAGGTGTTGGCTCATGTGATGGTTAATTTTATGTGTCAACTTGACTAGACTATGGCACCAAGCTGTCTGGTCAAACACTAGTGTAGATGCTGTTATGAAGTAGTTAAAACATGATTAAATCAATTAATCTTAAGTAAAGCAGATGACACAGGAGAAAAATGCAGCAGTCTACTTCCATAAAGATTGCAGCCTTGGAAATCCCATGAGGCAGTTCTGCTCTGTCCTATAGGGTCACTATGAGCTGGAATCGATTTGACAGTAGTGGGCTTTTGAGTTTAAAGCAGATGACCATTGTAGGGTTTTATCTTAAAAAATTAATAGAGAGATATTCAGGTTTGTCGTACATAAGCCCATTTAGTATATAGCAAGGTAGTCATGCCAAGGCACCCAAGTAAGACCTCACAACATTCACTTAAAAAAAAACAAACAAACAAACCTGTTGCCGTTGAGTGGATTCTGACTCATAGTGATCATCTAACATTATAATTCAACAGAATCTTGTAAAATCATGAGAAAGCTGTTTAGAAAATTTCTGAACTTAGACGTGGAAGCATGTGATGTATGTAAAGAACGTAAACAACTTTTAAGTTCACTTTGACCCAGCATGCGGTGACACAGGAAAACATCTTCCAAATCTAAGCAACCTCCCTAAGGCATCATTTGGCTAACTCTCTAACCCTGGAAAAAAGACATAATGTACTAGTCTTTGACTTCATGCTGGCCATTGTTCTGTGGAGCCAAGGTGACAAACTCACATATAAACCTTGAATTTCTGCTCACTCACTGAGAGAAGGCAGAGATGGAACTGAGATTCTGTCCACCGACCTCCGCCAAGTTTAAGCCTTGGTCAACCCTTCCTCCTAAGACCTCTTGTTAAAGATAAAAGCCTGAACTCTAAAGATTTGCGTTCTAACCATTGACCTAATATTGTAATTGTTAATTCTAATTCTTTGGTTCTAAATGAATGTTTAAGGGCCAGTGTGAAGTCAAAGACGAATTCATTATGTTTTTTTAGTGCTTACCTCCTCCTGTCTCAGTATTGGCTTTGCTGCAGCAGCTCGAACCTGCGATTTGTGGTAACAAAATCCACCAGGCACTTCTTGGAAACTCTATGGGGCAGTTTTACTCTGTCCTATAGGGTTGCTGTGAGTCCGAATTGACTTGACGGCAACCAGTTTCTGGTTATGTATGTATGTATGTATATATACATATACATAAGGAGCCCTGGTGACAGAAAGGGTTAAGTGCTTGGCTGCTAACCAAAGATTGGCAGTTGAAACCCACCCAGTGGCTCTGCAGGAGACAGAGCTGGTGATCTGCTTCTGTAAAGATTACAGATTCTGTCACATGGGGTTGCTAGGAGTTGAAATGTTCCTCTCCTGGGATTTGTCTGATGTTTTTCTCATAATTAGATTGGGATATGGGTTTTGGGGAGGAAGCCTACAGCGGTAAAGTGCCGTTCTCATCACATCTTAACAAGGGTACGTGTTATCATCCATCATGTGTTGATGTTGACCTTGATCACCTGGCTGAGAAAGTGTCTGCCACTGTAAAGTTACTTTATTTTCCCTTTTTGTACTTTGTGGAGGCAAGTTACTAGAGGTCAGTGCACACTTAAGGGGTAGGGAGTTAAGCTCCACCTCCTTGAGGGGGGAATATCTACATAATTTATTTGGAATTCTTTTTTATGAGAGATTTGTTTCTTCTCCCCCATTATTTTTTCAATTATTTATTTAAATCAGTAAAGACTTATGGATGTTTATATTTTGGGTTGTAATTCAATACTGTTGTTGTTAGTTGCCACTGAGTCGATTCCGACTCAATGGCAACCGCATGTGTGCAGAGTAGAACTGCTCCGTAAGATTTTCGGAAGCAGATCACTAGCTTCGGAGGTGCCTCTGGTTGGGTTTGAACTGCCAACCTTTTGGCTAGTAGTTGAGCACCTAACCTTTTGGAGCAAGCAGGGACTCTTAATCCAATAATACTCTATTTTTTTATTCAAATTGTTCCAGCTTTGGCCACTTTGAGCCTTTCCATGTAGTTCCTGTGTCCCCTCTGACATACCACCATCACTGGATTTTTTGAGCACTTTCTTCCTTTTTGGCACTCCAAAATGCTCCAGGCTCATCTTATATATTCCCTGCTTCAGTGCCTAGAATCAGTCAAGGAGAAATTACTAAGTTACGGACCCTCAGTTGTTAGCTGCATAGCCCCAGCAGGCTCTCAAAACTTTACACTCATTAAAAAATCTGGCATGACTCTAAAATTGTTTAGTGTGTATGTGTGTGTGTGTGTTTGTGTGTGTATGAAAGACCGCTAGACAAAGAAAGAAAAAAGTAAGTGTGCCCAAATGCTAACAACTGGTGAATCCAGGCAAAGGAAAAATGAGTACTCATTGGACTATTTCTTTCTGTAAAAGGACCCCTGCTGGCGCAATGTTTAAGCATACAGCTGCCAACAGAAACGTTGACGGTTTGAATCTACCCAGTGGCTCCACAGGACAAAGACCTGGTGTTCTGTTCCTGAAAAGATCACAGCCAAGAAAACCCTAGAGGACTGTTCTACTCTGTAACACACAGGGTCGCTACGAGTCTAAATCGACTCTACCGCACCTAACAACGACAGCGACATTCCTTTCTGTAAGGTTGAAATTCTTCGAAATAAAAACTTGTGAAAAAATAAAATAAAAATGACCAGACAATGTCAACTATTCCCATTCTACCCCTGAACTTCTCACCCATCTCGTCTGCTGGGGTAGGATAAGGTCATGGCTGAGGGATGGATTGGGGAGTCAGGAAAGGACTTAGAAAAAGGAAGGGTAAAACAACATTTCTGGAGCCCAGGTGGTGCAATGGGTAAGCACTCCACTGCCAACTGAAGATAGGCTGTTCAGAGTCACCAGCTGCTCCTCAGGAGAAAAGACCTGGCGATCTGCTCCCATAAAGATTACGGCCTAGGTCTGTCCTATAGGGCAGCTATGACTTGGAGTCGACTCAACAGCAACAGGTTTCAAAGGAAAGAGAGTAGCTATGGTGGTGCAGTGGTTAAGCACTTGGCCACTAACTGAAAGATTGGTGTTCAAACCCAGCCAGTGGCTCCACAAAGACCTGGTGATTTGGGGCTTCCATAAAGATTTACAGCCTTTGAAACCCTATGGGGCAGTTCTACTCTGTCCTATAGATTCGATATGGGTCAGTGCGGACCTGTCTTTGGGTTTGGTTTTTGGTTTGCGTGGTACAAACCCACCAGCTGCCCCGCTGGAGAAACATGTGGCTGTCTACTTCCATAAAGATTACAGCCTTGGAAACTCTATGGGGCAATTCTACTCTGTCCTGTACGGTTCCTATGAGTCAGACTCAACTCCACGGCAAGGGGTTTGTTTTTAGTTCGTGGGTGATACAAAAGGTTTATGCTGTGTCTATGGAAGTAGATTGCCAGGCCTTTCTTCTGTGGAGCCATTGGATGTGGTTGAGTTGTCAACCTTTAGGTTACCAGCTGGTTGCACACGGCTTGTGCCACTCAGGCTCCTTCTCTGTAAAGGCTGAAGCCATGAAAACCCTATGGAAATGTTCTGCTCTGTAATACATGGGTTGCCATGAGTCGAAACTGACTCAACACCAATTGGTTTAATTTTTTTTTTTCGGTGGGGGGTGGTACAAATAGTTTGTGCTCAACTAATTGAAAGGTTAATGGTTTCAATCCAGCCAGCAGTGCCACGGAAGAAAGACCTAGCAATCTACTTCAGTAAGGTTAACCCCAAGTCCATTGCCATGAAGTCAATTCAGACTCATTGTGACCCTATAGGACAGAGTAGAACTGCCCCATAGTGTTTCCAAGGCTGTAATCTTCGCGGAAGCAAAATGCAACATCTTTCTCCAGTGGAGTGGTTCGTAGGTTTGAGCCGATGACCTTTTGGTTAGCAGCCCAGTGCTTTAACCACCGCGCCACCACGGCTCCTTTCAGTAAAATCACAGTCTTTGAAAACTTCATGGCGTGCAAGTCTACTCTGAAACACGTGGAATCGCCATTAGTGGGAATCCACTAGACATCAACGAGTTTTTTTTTTATTCTTATTTTTTTTTTATACTCCATAGAATGTAAGCTCCATGAGTGCAGGGCTTTGTCTACTCTATTCCGCACTCTATTTCGCAAACCCCCTTCCCCCCACGCCAGGATCTCAGCAGACACTCTATGAGTATTTGCTGAATTGAATAACCTTATAAATAACCAGGTCGGTACTCCCCCTACGTAAAAGCAGCCATTTTTGGCCAAGATAGGGTGGAGTCTCTATCACGTGACTGACAGTCTCTAGTCCGCCAGCCAACCCTCCTGACTTTGAAGCCTGAAACGTCGGACGCCCACGTGGTCCCAGGCGGTGCCGGCTGGACAGACCGGCGGAGGAGGTACTGCGCAAGCGCAGCCATCGGGCGCAGGCGCAGACGCGGCCAGGGTGCGCGGCTGGCGGACGGTTGGCTGCGCGCGGGTCCGGCGAGTGTTTCGCGTGAGCGGGACCGGAGCGGAGGCAGCGAGAGCCGGCGCCATGGTGGAGAAGGAGGAAGCTGGCGGCGGCATCAGTGAAGAGGAGGCGGCGCAGTATGACCGGCAAATCCGCCTCTGGGGGCTGGAGGCCCAGAAACGGTCAGAGCAGCGGCAGCCTGAGGGATCGAGGGTCGGGAGGCAGCGGGGAGGAGGCGTCTGGTGTGAGGCATTCGCGGCCCTGAGGGAGCGGGAGGGTCTAATTTGAAGCGAGGAGGCGGGAATTATGTGCTCGGGAATGGTAGCCCTCCTGAGGGGACTGGAAGGGTAGATTTGGGATGTTTTTGGAAGGTATGTGAAGCAGAAACGTCCCGCTGTGGTAGGAGGCCCGTTCCGACGGATTGGAGGCTTCTGAACCGGGAGGTCTCAAGGGATCAGGAGGATTCAAACTGAAGGGTGTGGACGCCGGAAAGGTGGAATTCAGGGGACTGGAGGCTTAGGGAGTAAGAGGGGTCCGGGATGCGTGAAGCGGAAGGTGTCGTTCATTCATTTATTCATCCATCCTTAGTGGAAACCTGTTGGGTGCTGGATACTGGGGAGGTTGGTGACTCCAAAAGACAAGAACTGACATCCTTGTGGGTCTTGAGGTGTGGGCCAAATTGAGAGAACACGGGTTTTTGAAGAGTTTTGGAGCAAGTTACCTCAAGTGAACGTCTTGAGAGGCTCGGAGCCTAGGGGAGCCGGAGATACCTGAAGAATGAAGAGGTTGCTTGTGTCTGGATATGGGGGTCTTTGTAGAGAGGACAGGACGCTAAGGGTGGGCATATCTTCAGATATCGAAGAGGTCTCCAAAAGAGATGCTTGATCAGTCAACAAATATTTGTTGAGAACCTGGTGTAGGCACTGGTCTAGGCACTGAATATGTATCAGTGAGCTAAACAGATTTCTTGCCCACACAGAGATTACATTCTTATGGGGGAACAATAAAAAAAAAACAAAAACGGGTAGTTCCAGACTTACACAGGGTTACGATCTGGAGACTGTGTCCTAAGCCAGCTCTGACCTAAGTCAAATACTTTTTTTTTTTTTTTTAAGTTTTTATTATTGCCTGCTAGACGGCAGTGTTTTGAAAGTAAATCATAACATCGAACATCTGTGAATGAACATCTGTAGATGATAACATCAGCAAATTATGTGCTGCAGCGCTGTATGCAGGACATATTACTAAGCAATAAAATGTACCAAAAAAAACCCAAAACCAGATGGTTGTAATTTGAATACCTCGTAATTTTGGGGGTTGCTTGTATCAGGTAATGCAAGTGTCAGGGAGAAAAATAAAGCAGAATACCAAGACAAACAAACCTGTTGCTGCTGAATCAGTTCTGATTCACCAGGACCCCGTGTGTTAGAGAGTAAAACTGAGGTTTTCTTATGTATAATCTTTATGGAAGCAGATTACCAGGCTTTTCTTCTGTGCCACTGCTGGGTGGGTTTGAACCACCAACCTTTAAGTTAGTAGTCAAGTGCCAACCATTTGTACCACCCAGAGACCTTAAAAAAAAAAAAAAAATCCATTGCCATGGAGTCCATTCTGACTCAGCAACCCTATAGGACAGAGTAGAACTGCCCCATACAGTTTCCAGGGAGCGCCTGGTGGATTCGAACTGCTGACCTTCTTTTTAGCAGCTGAGCTTTTAATCACTCTGCCGCCAGGGGATCAGTAAAGGATGGTGGGGTGGGAGAGGTACTTTGGTGGGGTGATCAAGGAAGGCTTCTGAAGAGGTAACATTGAGCCTGGGACCTGAATGAAGGATGCGGAAGATCCGTGTGGCCATCTGGGAGAAGAACCTCCCTGGCGTAGAGAACAGCAAGTGCAGTCCTGGAGACCTGGGCACGCTTGGCAAAGTAGAGGAACAGCAGGGTGGCTAGGATTAAATAGGTGAAGAATAGCTTTTATTCTAAGTGTGCTGTCAAACCATTGTATTGTTTAGAGAGTGGGAGTAACATGATCTGATGTGTGTTTCTAGAAGATCTGTCTTGCTGAGTAGAGAATAGGTTTAAGTGGGCAGAAGTGGAAATAAGGATTTCAGTTAGGTGCCGTTGAGTAGATTTTGACAGGAGACTGCTACAGTATTCCATGTGAGACATAATGGTGGCTTGGAACACTAGAGAAGGGGTCAGATATGTATCTGGATGTATTTTGAAGGTAGAAGGAACTGGTCAGATTTGCTGAAGGATTTCATGTTGGGTATGAGAGGATGTCAAGGATGACTCCTTGGTTTTTGGACTGAAGTTCTTTTGGAAGACCGTAGGTTTCTGGGGTGAAGGAAGAATCAGGAATTATTTTTTTCAATGTCAGTTTGAGATTTTGTTATACATCTAAATGAAAACATGTGAGTAGTTAAGTTCAGAGGAGCGGTCTGAGTGATGGGCATTTATGTGATGTGGATGGGTACAAAAATTGTTACTTGATCTAAGATAATTGAAAATTTTAAGGGGTGGAGAGATAGGCAGGTCAGGAAAATTTAATTTGAGGAGGTGGGAGCTTCCAGATTGTTCTGGTGTGTGTGTGTGTGGTGGGGTTTACCTCAGGCTTATCTCAGTTTTCTGGGGTCTTCTGAATGGGAGGAAACACTAGAAAGCATTGGTCTGATGGTTGAAGGCAGCTGAAATAGAAGATTGGTAATTAAATGATTGTGAGGATGGTGCAGGACTGGACAGTGTTTCGTTCTGTTGTACAAAGGGTTGCTATGAGACTCGACAACACCTAACAACAACAATTAAATGATGAGAGTGGCTTTTAAGATGTAGGTGGGGTTGATTGATTTTAGGGACAGGTAAAGAAGAATTTTCTTTTTCATATAGGGTCATTGGAAACCCTGGTGGCGTAGCGGTTAAGTGCTGTGGGTGTTAACCAAATGGTCGGCAGTTCGAATCTGCGAGGTGCTTCTTGGAAACTCTATGAGGCAGTTCTGTCCTTTAGGGTCACTATGAGTCGGAATCAACTCAGTGGCATTGGGTTTGGTTTTTGGGCATATAGGGTCATTATGGGTTGGAATTGACTCCATGGGTTGGAAGGGCTGGAAAAAGGGTTTAGGTGAGCTGGAGGAAATTTTGAAGGCTTAGAAGGATTGGGATTGTAGGAGATCCTAAAGGGTTGGGGATTTTAAGTGTACCAGAAGGGTTAATCCAAGGGGTTGGGGCAGCAGATAGTTTTATTTGAAGTGGGGTGAAGTTTGTGAGGATTAACCTGGAATGTAGTGAGGGAACTATCAGAGGGGTAGGAACGATTTATCTGAAGAACAATGAAGAATGGTTAGGGGCTCGTGAGGGGGAGTTGACCTGAGGAGCCAGTCAAAGTCAGAGTATGGAATTCCTGGGAAGTGGGAGTTTTTCTGAGGGAGTAGAGACAACTTAGTGAAGAACCTAGAAAGGAGTAACCTAGGGCCTGAGAGGATATAAAGGGTTTATCTATAATGTGAGATCTCTACGCTTGTAGACAGTTTCACAGGGTTATATTAAAGTGCTGTCATGTCCACTTTTTTCAGCTGAGTCTCATACTTAGCTCTCCAGAGTAGGAAGGGCAGTGATTTACTCCTCTGTACAGATGAGGAAATGGAGGCTCCACAAAGCTAACTGACTTGCCTATAAAGGGATTTCAGGTGGGATAGGAGGACTCTGGGGGTTGAGGTTACTTTATGAAATGGAAAGCCTAGGAATAAGCAGATGGTATTTTAGCTACTGTTTTGCCTCAGACTGGATCTGTGATCTTGGACCAAGATTGAGGGAGAACTGAGGGAGAGTACCCAAAACCCACTGCCGTTGAGGGAGAGTAGGAATAATAAAAAGGGCCTTTAAGGGAGCTTATACAGTCTGTCGTTGTTAGTTGCCGTGGAGCTCCAACTACTGGTGACCCCATGTGTGCAGAATAAAACTGCTCCAAAGGGTTTTCAAAGCTGTGACCTTTTGGAAACAGATCACCAGGGCTGTCTTCTGAGGCACCTCTGGGTAGCTTTGAACCGTTAACTTTTGGGCTAGTAGTCAAGTGCTTAACCATTTGAGCTACCTAAGGACTCCTTAAATAGTGTAGCCCAAGCCAAGCCAAGCCCACTGCTGTCAAGTAGATTCCCACTCATAGCAACTCTATAGGACAGAGTAGAACTGCCCCATAGAGTTTCCAAGGAGCACCTGGTGGATTTGAACTGCCAACCTCTTGGTTAACAGCCGTAGCCCTTAACCACTAAGCCACCAGGATTTCCTTAGTCTAGAAGTTAAAAATTGGGCCATATCACCCACCAGTACAGTGTTTTAAATTTTTTGAAATTAGTTGCCATCTTTTAAAAATCTAGAGAGTTGCCCGAAATTTGGGGCAATTTGAACATCAGAAAGAATAAAGTCTATTTCATTTAAAAATATTGAATCACTTAAAATCCATAAGGCCAAAGGTATTATTCAAGCAAAAGAGAAATAAAAATCTCTTTTGTCTCCTTTGGAGGTGACTGGTGCGCCAACTCCTTACTATGAAAATTGGTAATTAAAAGGAACAAATTAAGCATTTATCCTCTTCTTTTTAAAATTTAATTTATTTTTAAAAAGATAAACCTACTTATTTATCACTACCTTGTTATCCAACATTTCACATTTATGACAGTAGTAAAAAATTTACAACCTGACTATTTTGCACATTAATGACGTATGTCTGGTAGTAACGAACACCGAGGTGTGAGGCAAGACTAACACTGTCTGTGATGGTTAAGGTTATGTGTCAGCTTGGCTCAGCCATGATTCTCAGTGATTTGGCAGTTATGTAATAATGTAGTCATCCTCCATTTTGTGATCTGATGTGGTCATCGTCCATTTTCAGATAATGCCAATTTTTCCTTGAGGACGTGGTCTTTGGAACCTAACCATGTTGATAAGATGGAGTGGGTGTAATTTATTTTATTTTATTTTTGTTGTTGAGAATATACATAGCAGCACATACACCAATTCAACCATGTCTACATGTATGATTCAGTAACGTTGATTACATTTTTCGAGTTGTGCAACCATTCCCACCCTCCTTTTCTAAATTGTTCCTCCCCAGCTAGCATAAACTCAAAGCTCCCTAAGTTTCCTATCTAATCTTTTGAATTGCTGTTGTCAGTTCGGTCCCATATAGATGGATCTCAAAAGAGGTAAACCATGGTTTGGTTTTAAGAAGACTTCAGGGGATATTTTTGGTTTAAGGTTTAAAAATTATCTCAGGGCAATAGTTTCTGGGGTTCTTCCAGCTTCCATAGCGCTAGTATCCTCTTTTTTTTTAGTAGATAAGTGTTGTTCATCCTCATTTGATGAGGAAATGATCTTTGTACTAATAAATGTAACAATAACCATAGAATTAGAATATCTCTCCTTTGCAACTTCTCATGAAGTAATTGATTTCTGACAAAGATCATTAGTGTATACTAAAACCATCATGTGAAGGTTTGTTGGGAAACCTGATACTCATGGAGTAGCCAGATTTTACCCCACAGATCACTTACTAATTGTAAGGAGTGAGCTTATCTTTACAGTAGAGGAGACTGGTGGTTACCACCTCAGCCAAGTGATCACGCATAACTCCTCTGAGTTTGGAACAACCTGATGCAGTGTGTCTTCTGTTGTGGTGAAATAACAACTTCATTGTGTCATCTGTGAAGCTTCCTAGCCAAAAATGTTTTACACTAATCACACTTTGAGGGAACAGATGAACAAATTAAAGGACACCATTGAGGTGATAAGATAAGAATGTGGGACATTCTACAAAACAGCTGCCCTAGTTCTCTTGTAGAAGTCAATGTCATGGAACAAAACAAGTGACGGCATTGTTTTAGATGAAAAGATTAAAGAAACAGATGCAACGTGTCATCCTTATTCTGACTGGCTCCAGGTTTTTAAAAAAAAGAGAAAGAAAAGACTTCTATAAAAAACAGGAAACTTGAATATTCGGTCCCATTACATGGAATTTGAGAATTATTTTCTAGATGTGATAGTGGTGTGGTTAGGAAGGAGAATGGCCTGTTTTTAGAGCTGCGTGCCAGAACCGTGAAGTGTTATGGTGTATCTGTCTAGGTATGTGAGTAAAACAAATATGGCAAAATGTTAACAATCCTCATCAGACATGCAAGGGACTGGACAATGGGTAGCAGAGAGATGCTGATGAAGAGTGAGCTACTTGTATCAGGTGGATACTTGAGACTGTATTGGCATCTCCTGTGTGGAGGGGAGATGGGAGGGTAGAGAGGGTTAGAAACTGGCAAAATTGTCGTGAAAGGAGAGACTGGAAGGGCTGACTCATTAGGGGGGGAGAGTAAGTGGGAGTATGGAGTAAGGTGTATATAAGTTTATATGTGTCAGACTGACTTGATTTGTAAACGTTCACTTAAAGCTCAACAAAAATTATTTTAAAAAATGTTAACAATTCTCTCAGCTTTTCTGTATGTATGAAATTTTTATAATGAGAATTTCGGAAAAATTTTTTCTCGAGAAATCTGGAGATTTCATGTAGAGTTCCTGATTCCTGGTTTCTCTTGAAAAATGGAAAGGTCGACATCCCCACATTGGTTGGGACCTAGTCGGGGCACCTCTCTTACACAGGGCATGTGTTCTCTGGTTTGTCACACCCTCCATCAGTTCAGCTTCACTTGTTGATGTAATTACCTGACCCATGTACTATGTGAGCTTGCATTTCTTGCCATGGTGCCTATCCCGTTTTACAGATGAGGTTCAGAGAAGGGAGCCAACTTTCCCAAGGTCACCAAACAAAACCAAACCCTTTGCTGTTGAATCGATTCCAACTTGTAGTGACACTATAGGACAGAGTAGAACTGTCCCATAGAGTTTCTCAGACTGTAATATTTACCAAAACAGGCTGCCACATTTTTTCACTTGGCACAGCTGGTAGGTTTGAACCACCAAACTTTCCGTTAGCAGTTGAGCGCTTAACCACTGTGCCACTGGGACTCCTTCCCAAGGTCACACACCAGACTAATGGAAGAACTTAACTCTAAAGTCTCCAATTTCAGACTCATAGCTATTTCCATGACAGCTCATTTTCCACAAGAGCAGCTCATTCATTCAGCTGAATTAACATAGATGTATGAACATTCAAGCTTGCTGCTCTATATGTTTCAGAATATGTGTGCCAGCAGTTTTTGTGCTGCCTATCACAACAACAACATGTCTAATTTTTCTTCTCGTCCTCAACAGTAATTTATTCCATATCTAATAGTGAGGAAAGGAGGGTGACTGGAAAAAGGGAAGTAGAATATAAGCTCCATTAGGGCAAATACTTTACAAAGGTCCAGTAATTAAAATAGAGGTTTGGACTAGCCTTTATTCTCAGTGCTTGCAAGTGTGTAGACATTTAGATATTTGAATGAAATGAAATGGTGTAGTGCAAAGACCCAGGAAGCCAGGAAGCTTGGGTTTAATTCCCAGCTCTTCTATAGCTCTGTGACCTTGGGTGAGTCACATAGTTTCTTGGTCTTAGGTTCCACATCTGTAAAAAGGAGGAGTGACTGTGACTAAAGGCTCTTGCAGCTCTAAAATTTTGATTTTACAAAAAAGGAACAACAAAAACTCCACCCTATTTTCAAATACTCCTTATTTAACACTGTTGCTGTTTGAAAGAACTTCAATTGACGCCATAGGTGCATTTGCCCTGAAAGTGACTGAGCATATACTATGTACATATACTGTTGTTGTTAGGGGCCAGGGAGTTGATTCTAGTTCATAGGGACCCCATGTGACAAAGTAGGACTGCCCCATAGGGTTTTCTAGGCTGTAATCTTTACAGGATTGGATTGCCACGTCTGTCTCCCCTGGAGCCACTGGGTGAGTTTGGACTGCAAACCTTTCAGTTAGCAGCTGAGTGCTAACCATTGTGTGATCAGGGCTCCTTTGTACATGTACTAGAGGCCAATAAGGTTCCTGGGTGGTGCAAACAGTTAACTGCTTGACTGCTAGCTGAAAGATTGGTAGTTTGAACCCATGCAGAGGCACCTTGGAAGACAGTCCTGGTGATTTGCTTCTGAAAGGTCACAGCTATGAAAACCTATGGAGCAGTTCTACTCTGCACACATGATGTCGTCATGAGTTGGAGGCCTTTGTTGGCAACTAACAACAGCAGCGACAACACAGAGGCCAATAATGGTTGTTGCGTGTAAGCACCAATTATAGCAGTTAATGGTGGGGGCGTTAGAGTTAGGGGGTCTTTGAGTGGTATAAATGGTTAATGTGCTTGGCTGCTAACCCAAAGGTTGGAGGTGGGAGTCTGCCCTGCGGCACCAAGGCCTGGTGATCTATTTCTGAAAAATCAGCCATTGAAAACATTATGGTGCAGTGCCGCTCTGTACACATGGGGCCACCATGATGAGTCAGAATCAACTTGACAGCAGATAGTTAACTGGTATGTACCCACCTGGGACTCGGGGAAGGTTTCTTAGAGGGCCTGTAACCATTGCCATCGAGTCGATTCTGACTTACAGCGACGCTATGGGACAGAGTAGAACTGCCCCATAGAGTTTCCAAGGAGCGCCTGGTGGATTTGAACTGCCAACCCTTTGGTTAACAGCTGTAGCACTTAATCACTATGCCACCGGGGTTTCAGCAATTGGATGCAGTGCTGGGAGTGCTCACTTGTCTATGCCAAGAAATATGGAAGACAGCTTCTTGGCCAACTGACTGGAAGAGATCCATATTTATGCCTATTCCCAGGAAAGGTGATCCAGCCAAATGCAGAAATTATAGAACAATATCATTAATATTACATGCAAGCAAAATTTTGCTGAAGATCATTCAAAAGTGGCTGCAGCAGTATATCGACAGGGAACTGCCAGATTCAGGCCAGTTTCAGAAGAGGACGTGGAACCAGGGATATCATTGCTGATGTCAGATGGATCCTGGCTGAAAGCAGAGAATACCGGAAGGATGTTTACCTGTGTTTTATTGACTATGCAAAGGCATTCGGCTGTGCAGATCATAACAAATTATGGACAGCATGGCAAAGAATGGGAATTCCAGAACACTTAATTTTGCTCATGAGGAACCTGTACATAGATCAAGAGGCAGTTGTTTGGACAGAACAAGGGGTACTGAGTGGTTTAAAGTCAGGAAAGGTGTGCATCAGGGTTGTATCCTTTCACCATACCTATTCACTCTGTATGCTAAGGAAGTAATTGGAGAAGCTGGACTGTATGAAGAAGAATGGGGCATCAGGATTGGAGGAAGACTCATTAACAACCTGCGTTACACAGATGACCCAACCTTGCTTGCTGAAAGTGAAAAGGACTTGAAGCACTTACTAATGAAGATCAAAGACCACAGCCTTCAGTATGGATTACACCTTAGCATAAAAACCATCACAGTTGGACCAATGAGCAACATCATGATAAATGGAGAAAAGATTGAAGTTGTCGAGGATTTCATTTTACCTGGATCCCTAGTCAACACCCATGGAAGCAGCAGTCAAAAGACCATTGTACTGGGCACATCTGCTGCAAAAGACCTCTTTAAAGTGTTGAAAAGCAAAGGTGTCACCTTGAAGACTAAGGTGGCCTGACCCAAGCCCTGGTATTTTCAGCTGCCTCAGCTGCATGTGAAAGCTGGACAAGGAATAAGAGCGAAGAAGGAGAGTTGATGCCTTTGAATTGTGGTATTGGCGAAGAATATTGAATATGCCATGGACTGCCAAAAGAATGAACAAGTCTGTCTTGGAAGAAGTACAACCAGAATGCTGTTTAGAAACAAGGGTGGTGAGACTGTGTCTTACATACTTTGGACATGCTGTTGGGAGAGATCAGTCCCTGGAGAAGGACATCGTATTTGGTAAAGGACAGGATCAGAGGAAAAGAGGAAGACCCTCAATGAGGTGGATTGACACAGTGGCTGCCACGATGGGCTCGAGCGTAACAAGATTGTAAGGATGGCTCAGGACTGGGCACAGTGTTTTGTTTTGTTATGCATGGGGTTGCTATGAGTCAGAACCGACTGGATGGCACCTAACAACAACAACAACAAGTTAACTGGCATTAGAGCTGAGTTTGAATTTCACCTCCGTAACTTCTTAGTCCCGTAACCTCCAATATATTCTCTGTGCTTCAGTTTTCTTATTTAACAAATGGGGCTGATAGAATCTGCCTTACAGAATTGTTGAGAAATAAATATTACATGTATAGCGTTTATACATAGAAAGCAGTTAATGCATTATAATCACAGTCATTTGACAAGTATAAGTCATTAGCAATAAAAGAAGGGAAGTTGTGTGGCAAATGGGTTGAGAAAAATTAGGCGAATGTCGAGCAGGAGTGGGGGGAAGTAATTGGACAGTTGCCATGCCAAAATGGTTTTAAGAACAGGTTATAAAAATTTAGAAAACCGTACCTTTTAATGAAAGCCAAGTTTCCATTTTATCACCTACACCATTTCTCTCTGTATTTGAGGTTCTTACCGACTCGACGGCACTGAGTTTTTTGAGTTTAATACTGCATAGTTGTGAAGCATAGTGATTACTTGTATGGGCTCTGAAGTTATACCAGCTCTGTGAGCTTAGACAAGCCATTTAGCCTTTGTGTCTCAGGTTCCTCGTTTGTAAATGAGATGATAGTAATACCTACTTGCTCTGTTTGTGGTGAGGGTTGTCTATTACTGGATTTGCAAGGCAGCAAAAACTGTAATATAACTCTAGAGTACTGTTCGTTGATCAGCAAATTCTGTTTGGAGCAAGGCGCCAAATAAAGGTAGTGTTAAAACAAAAGTCATGTAAAGTCAGTAATAGAAATTGATCGAAGTATGTTAAATACACGATTTGCAAATCGGGGTAACATTTTGACTGAGAAGAAGTTCCAAAATTCTTATACCAATTTTTATCCGCATTGCTGTGGAAAAAAGTCAGGAAGAATTTCATACAGCTTTGTCTCCAGAACGATTAAAAGTAATCACTAATTTATCCTAAACGTAGTTCCCAGCCTTACCTTTGAAGTCTGTTTCCCAAAACTTACTGAATTCTTCAGAGAGCACAAGGCCCAAACAAAACAGTCTTCCTAGCTTATCTGGACCATTGTTTGACTCAAAAGTGGCATTTAGAAACCAGTTTTTTCAAAGCTCATGTTTCAAAAGGACACGTAAGGGGAATGGCCTATATCAGTTACCCCAACTTCCATGAAAACCAGAAATTTGAATTCCAGAATATTAAAACTCTTTCATTAGTAACTTCAGTGTTAGGGGATTAGGAAAAAGTGCTAAGAATTTATTTTGCTTATTTAGCGCTTATCATGTGCCACGCACTGCTGTAGGTGCTTAAGAAATATTTGTTTAATCTTCCTGACAGCCCTGAGAGTTTGATCACCATTATCATTCTCAAGAGTGCACGGGGGCAGAGCCAGGATTTGAACACCTTGAAGATGAGGAGGAGGTGGCAGTAATTTTGTCTTAGACAGGGTTCTTTCAGGCAGGCCAGGCTCAGGCTCATTTGCTAATCTGTTGGCAAATCCAACTGGCTCTACTTCAAACTTTATCTCAAATCCATCCACCTTTCTTCATTCCCTAGTCCAATCCACCCGCCATTGTCTCCTGTAGACCACCTCAAACATCTCACTGGTCTCCCCTGTTCCACTCTTCATAGTTCATCCTCCACACAGCAGCCAAAGAGAGTAAAAAAAAAAAAGAGTAAATCACATCACATCGCTCATTGGTTTTAAACCCTTTGATGATTTCCTTTTACATTAAGAATAAAATTCAAAGCTTATGTTATTGCCTTTTATGCTCGGCCATGCCTGACGTTGCTTCTATCTCCCTGGGTCACTCCATTCCAGCTACTTAGATCTTTTCTGGTCCTCGAATATGCTAAAAAGCTCCTTATGGCCTCCGGGACTTTGTGCTTTCCTTACTTGAAATAGTCTCACACCACATTTTTTGTGTGGCTCATTCTCCCACAGTAGACTCTTAGTAAATGTGGTTTGAATGTGATTTTGATAGTCTTAAAAATTTTTAAAGATGAGTGGAATTCATTCCCTTTGACTTAACTTGTACTGTATATTGTGAATTCCAAAGATTGTGATATAAAGACTCTGGTTTTTTCCTGGGGTGGCGGGGGGGTATGGGGGGGTGGGAGGCAAACCAGTTGCTGTTGAGTTAATTCCAACTCGTGGAACCCCATGTATGTCAGAGTAGAACTGTGCTCCATAGGGTTTTCAATGACTGATTTTTTGGAAGTAGATCTCATGACCTTTCTTCTGAGGCACCACCCAGGGAGTCCTCTTCCCTAAGAAAATCCGAAACCAAATCCATTGACGTCAAGTTGATTCTGACACATAGCAGTCCTGTAGGACACAAGTACCTCTGCCTCCTGGGGTTTCCAAGGCTGTAAATCTGTACGGAAGAGACCGCCACTTCTTTCTCCCACAGAATAGCTGGTGGGTTCAAACCATTGACCTTTCATTTAGCAGCTGAGTGCTTAATCACTGCTCCACCAGGGCTCTTCCTTCCTAAGAAAGGGAGGGCAAATCAACGAATATTTTATTTAGGACCTCCTGTATATAAGGCAGGAGCCCTGGTGGTGCAGTGATTAAGCACTCAGTTGCTAACAAAAAGGTGGGTGGTTCGAACCCACCAGGTGCTCTGTGAGAGAAAGATGTAAAGGTCTGCTTCTGTGAAGAGTGAGGTGAGATTCAGGATGTTCAAGACCAAGGTAAGGAGTTTTGAGCAGGAGAGTTACGTGGTGATCTGGTTTACTTTTTTAAATTATTGTTGCTTATTGCATTGGTAGGATGTTGAAGATTATCAAGAGGGGGAAAAAACAGATTTCAAATGATATGGTAAAATACCATTTTGGTAAATAAAATACACAGGTAAAACCTTCATATAAAAATTTAGGAAGATGTAAATCAAATTGTTAACAGTATCTTTGAATAGTAGGATTGTGGGTCATTTTTATCTTCTGTATTTTTATTTTTTTTTACAGTGAGCTTGTTTCTCTTGAGTAGTTTTAGTTTTTTTCATTTTAAGGGCAATTTTTAGAATGATTAGAAAGCTGCTTTCTAAAACATTTTGCTTACAGGCTCTCCTTTACATGTTAAAAGATCTCTGTGGTTGGGATGGGGACAATGGATGATAGCGGGCAGGAGGGAAAGCGGGGACTAGATATGAGGTTGTTGTAGTTTTGTAGGTGAGAAATGACAGTGCCTAGACTGGGGTGGTGGCTGTGGAGGTAGAGGGAAGTAGATGGACGATGCTGTTAGGAAAATATTTGTATGTAATGTTTGTACCCACTTGAGTATTTCTGTAGGATTGACTCCTACAAGGGGAATTGCTACGTCAGAGAATATGAATAATAGCTAACATTCATTAAATGCTGTCTGTATGCCAGGTACTGTTTAAAGTGCTTTTCTTAGAATCTGAGGAGCTCTGGTGGTGCAATGGTTAAGTGTTCAGCTGCTAAGTGAAAGGCTGGTGGTTGAATCCACCTAGTGGCTCCACCAGAGAAAGACTGGCAGTCTGCTCCCGTAAAGATTACAATTTTTTTTTTTTTTTATATGGGACAGTTCTGCTCGTCACATGGGGTCGCTATGAGTTGACTTGGTGGGACCCAACAGCAATAACATGTGCCAGGTACTATTTAAATTGCCTTTCTTGTAATCTAGCATAAATAAACTGTAGTCCCAGTACTTCTGCATAGTTAAGGATTAAAAAGATAAACATATTTGATGTTGACAACAGACGAATAAAAAAGCTCTGGAGCAGTCAGAGTCTGTAGAGCCACATAGGAGTGCAGGGCTCACGGAGAGGCCACGTGGCTTTGATTTATTGTCAGAGGCATGTGTATGTGGCAGTTGCTGGAAGAGTTTAGAGGCGGGCTTGCCCACTCGCATGTGCCACGGTAAGAAGGACTTTTTGAGGAAATAGCATTTGAAATGGGTTTTCAAGTATGGGGTGAAGGCCCAGCTAGGCATAGAGAGACAGAGAGGGCATAGTCCAGCCATGCGGAATGTGACGTAAAGTCTGAAAATGGAAAACTGAAGGCATATCTGGGTCTGCGTAGACTAATTGATGATAGTGGTTTACAAGGCTGGTAAAATAGGATGGAGCCAATATTGGATGGCTTTAATACCAGCCATACATTTTTTTCCTGTCAGATATTTTGAAAATCAGAGTCCTGTTACTGGAGTTCTTTTATAATTAAGGCAGTAGGAATTGAGGAAAAGTTCATTAAGTTCAAGTCACATTTATTGAGCATCTGTAATATGCCAGCCACTATTTTACCAGATTGTTGAGGGAATTAAACGATGAAGTCAGAATTATTATCTCTATTCTACAGATGAATAAATTGAAGCTTAGAGAGGTCCTGCAGCTTGCCTAGGTCATTCATTTAGGAAGTGGCAGAGCCAGAATTCAAATCCAAGTCTTCCTACTCAAAAGACGTTAGTGATTGGCAGTGCCATTTCTAAAGAAACATCTAGGAGAACAGGGCTTGAGAAGAATTTTGTGTGTTTGGAGATCAGTGGTGATGATGGGTGATATTTGAAGATAGAGATTCCAAAGAAGAGCTGGGCCATGCTACCTATATCAGTGAGGGACTTGAACAGCCACACTGAAAAAGACTCAGTTGCTCAAATTGAAAGGGGGACTTTCAGTCTTGAATTCCAGATTCCAGGTGTGACAGTGTCTGGGCCCTGGCAGAGGGAGGGCTTGTAGATTAAAAGTGACAGCAGATACCTGGAGGTACAGCTAAATGCCAGGTTGTTCAGCCTTTCCGATGCCAAGGGCATGATTTGTACGCTATACTCTCACCAGAGTATAATTATTAAATGTATGTGTTGGTTCTCCAGGGATGGGAAGTCCTCTGGAAAGTTGGATGGTGTCCCTTCCACCCACTGGGATAATGTTATCAGTATGTGACAGGAGACCTGTTCATCGTTAGCATCTATGTTATTTACCTCACTTGGGTGTTGTCCACTCTCTCCTCAGTTTCCTCCTTCTCTTGTTGTTAGCTGTCATCAAGTCGTCTCCAACTCGTGGCAACCCCACGTATGCAGAGTAGAACTGCTCCATAGGGTTTTCAAAGCAGTGGCCTTTTGGAAGCAGATCGGTAGGGCTGTCTTCCAAGGCACCTCTGGATGGGTTTGGACGACTAACCTCCTACTCTAGTGAAGTGGAATTGTATACTTGAAAGGATCATGTCTGCCAAGTCTCTTGCCATAGAACCAAAAGGAAATAATGGAGAAACTGAGACCCAGACATATGCCTTTGATAGAAATATTGTCAGTATCCTCCTGTGCTTCCATTCTATTCTTTGATAGTTGCAGCAAATGAAATCTGAACCATATGTAAGTTCTCGTCATTATTAAAAACATTTGGTAATTGGAGATGATCACCTCCTTATATAAGACAGTAGCAAATTCGTTGGGCAACAGAACTTGAACCGATGTGATACTGTTTATGGTTCTTAGTAATCCTTTTCAGTGTGAGTAATCATATTTGTTGCAGAAATATTAGTGGGTTTCATTAGAGGGTGCAGCTCAAGACCCCACTGGGATTGTTTCATAATATATGATGTAAGTTCCATATTTTCTTCTTAAAATTTTGAAAAATTCTGATTCTGAAACACTTGTACAAGGGATTTCAGATAAGATATTTTGGACCTACACTGTCTCCCTTTGACCTCAGAGTTAAGTTTAGACATTTGGGGATAGCTCAGCCTCTGACTCCTTTTTTAACCTCATCAAGATTGAAGCATTTCTTGTATACATCCTCTTTAATGGCACCATGTTTTTGCCTATGTGTTTCAGCCCAAAGAGTACTCCCTGTCATCAGCTCCTCTACTACTGTGCTAGTCCAAGCCACCAAGCTTTCTCATCTTAACTGCACACTCCTTCTACTCCACCGCTCCTTCTCCATGACTTTACCATAAAATCCAGAATCCTTACAATGGCCTGTAAGAAGCCTTCCTGGTGCAACTCCTGGTTCTGTCCACAGGCTCTTCCTACCATTCTTCTCATTGTTTACTGCCCTTTGACCTCTCTGTCCCTGGAACATGGTGCTCACTCCTCCTCTTCTGGGTTTTTGCACTTGGCTGTTTTCTATACCTGAGATGTTCTCCCAAAATATCTATATGTTCCTCCTTCATTTCATTTTGTTCTTTGTGTAGATATCGCCTCCTCTTGAAAAGCCTTCAAGATCACTGTCTAAAATAGCATCCTTGCTCATCCTCAATCGCTTTTTATCACTTCTTGACGTACTACATACCCCTGTAATTGTTTGTCTCCCCTCCCAGATGTAAGCTCAGGGAGGGCAGGGACTATGACTGCCTATCCACTGCTCTGTCCCCACACCTTATAAGGGTACGTGGCTCAGTAGGTGCTCAATAAATACTTGCTGAATGAATTGTTATGGGCAGGAAGGATTGAAGCCTATCTTTTTCCTGGATTTGAGGCTGTAATGCTTCATTGTATTTAATAAAAGCCAGAACTGTTTTCCTGTTAGTTTGTCTTTGATGATTCCAAAAGCTGCTACTGTTTTGTATCATCAGGTTAACGTCTGCTTTGCAGGTTGCGGGCCTCCCGGGTGCTTCTTGTTGGCATGAAAGGACTAGGGGCTGAAATTGCCAAGAACCTCATCCTGGCAGGGGTGAAAGGACTGACCATGCTAGATCACGAACAGGTGAGCCGTCCGGTCCCCTCGTCTCTCCCCTGCTCAGTCTCCCTCTCCTCAACATGACACTTGCAGATGCTGTGAGTTCCCATGTGCCCCTTCATGGCTCTGAGAAGAACTGTGGAACTAATGGAACTATATACGGCCTTTGGAGACTGACCGCTCTGGTGCTGGGCGTGAAACCAGTTCTACCACATCCTAGCTGGATGACCACTGGAGCCGTACCTCACCTTGTTGCACTTGCCTGTCTGTAATGTGGAGTAATAACATCTCCCTTGAAGAATGGTTGTGAGGTTTAGAGAAGTGCTTTTCCAGTTTGTTTCTAAAACTGGCCTTAATAGCTCACTGAAAGTGCAGAATTAACTGGGGGCTTTTTTTTTTTTTTGTCTTGGGATAGCATTTGCCCCCAGTGATTCTGACTTAGAGAGACTGAGACGGGGCTCAGGAGTGTGTATTTAAAAGGTCTTTTCAGGAGTCCTGGTGGCTCAGTGGCTAAGAGCTTGGCTGCTATCCAAAAGGCTGGCAGTTCAAATCCACCAGCTGCTCCTTGGAAACCCTATGGGGCAGTTCTCCTCTGTCCTATAGGGTTGCTATGAATCAGAATCAGCTTGAAGGCAACGGATTTTGGTTTCAGGAGATTTTGATGTAGATAGGCTAAGTGCTACAGCTGCGAACCAAAAGGTCGACAGTTCAAATCCACCAGGTGCTCCTTGGTAACTGTGGGGCAGTTCTACTCTGTCTTATAGGGTCGCTGTAAGTCGCAGTCGACTCAGTGGCAATGGGTTTAGTTCACAGACACTACTTTGAAAAACAATGGATTAGAGAGAATATATGTGGACTGCTTAACGTAGTGCCTGGCAAATAACAGGCATTCAGTGATCATAATTATATGACATAATGCTCTTTAATTGATAATGTAACAATAGGGCCTAACTCCAATGTAGCTTTCTCTGACCTATTTTTTTTTCCCAAGGTGAAAAGAAGTACCTCTTTCTCTACATTCCCATGCCTTAATGACATTTTAGGAGCCCTTACTAGTACAGCGGTTTAGTGCTCGGCTGCTAACTGAAAGGTTGGTGGTTTGAATCCGCCAGCTGTTCTGAGGGAGAATGATGTAGCAGTCTGCTTCTGTAAAGATTGAGCCTTGGAAACTCTAGGGGGCGGTTCTACCCTATCCTATTGGGTCACTATGAGTCGGAATCCACTCAATGGCAGTGGCTTTGGTTTGGAACGACGTTTTATAGAAAACTTCAGGGATATACAAAAGTAGAATATTTGATACCCCATCTACCTGGCTTTTATTTATCTCTTTTCCTTTCTTTTTTAGGGGGCAAATTCCAGAAATCATGTCATTATTTTAGGCGAAAAGATTCAAATCGCATGTTGTCATGTTGTATTATTCTTTGTGTCTTTCCTTCTAGGCAATGAACGGGGGGTCTTTTCTCTTACTAAAACTGGCTCACAGTCTGAGGCATATGCTCTGGAAAAAAAGTAAACGTTAATGGAATGTTTTAAAGCATCACCTTGTTTTGGGATTTCAGGAGAAAAATAGCACCTGGAATTATTTTTTTTAAATACAAATTCTACTGCAATATGAAGGGAAGCGTGGGTTGGCTCACTTAATATCACAGTCACAAACTGATATTTGAGTTGAATTTTAAAACCTTTCAAGAAAAAAGAATTTCCTGCAGTCAAGCTGCCAGGTTAATATTGACTGAGCACTGGTTGCTTTGACATCTCCCAAACCACAGTGCCCCCTAGAGGCAGGAATGCATCTGGATCCCGGCTATAACCATGTTGCTGTAGAGTTGTTGCCAACTCAGTGATCCTATAGGACACAGTAGAACCACCCCATAGGGTGTCTAGGGCTGTAAGTTTTTACGGAAGCAGACTGCCATATCTTTCTCCTGTGGAGTGGCTGGTGGGTTCTCACTGCTGACCTTTCAGTTAGCAGCTGTGCGCTTAACCACTGCACCACCAGGGCTCATCTAGAGGAAAAAATCCCTAAAAGAGGGAAAGAGCAGAGACCCAAGGAAGGATAGTACCTAACCATGAAGCCCCTTGGAAGCCCTTTACGTGGCAAAACGAAACCAGGTGGTGATTGGTAACTTCCTTATCTTGTTGGGTGAATCTGAGAATGGTAGATCATATAAAACTGAGGGTTGTATGTGGTACCGACACTGTGTCAATATATTATTGTATGCCAGTCCAGTGCCGGTCTGTGTTGGAGTGAACGTGTCTCTCTGACAATTTAGAGTACCTTCCACTTGCCTTCCTCTCTTAAGTGTAAACTCTTCTGCCTGATTTTTAAGGCCTGATGTAGTAGCTCTTAACTTGGGATGTATTTTAGGATATCAATCAATAGACTTGGGGAGTTTTTTTTAAAAAAATAAAAGGTCTCCAAGTGAGTCTGATACTCAGGGAGCATTGAAAACCACTTTCACCCGACCTGAGTACCCACTGACACACTGCGATGGTTCTCTCCTCAGCAGCTTACTTTGGCTCTTATGGGGGGGGAGGGGGGTGGCCCTGGGGGGCAGTGCTGACAGTGCAAAAGCTTTAGAATCCTGTACGCTGGGCTCAAATCCCAGCCCCTTGAACTGGCCATTCACCTCTCAGAGACTCAGTTTGCTCATCTGTGTTCTGAGGATGTTAATGCCTACCCATTAGAGCTTTTCATTTGCCTTACATTCAGCAAGCTTTGTGAGTACCTTCTGGGAGCCCTGAAGTATGCTAGGTACTGGCAGTACAAAGAGGCATAAGACTTGGTTCCTGTTCTCAAGGTTTTTCAGAAACCAGAATGCTTTCAGGAGACATGAAACGCTTTCTAGAGTTTCGATCTGAGCTGAGTCTTAAAGAGCAACTAGGACTTTTATCAGTTTGAGGGGTGTGTTTTAGGTGGAGCATATTAGCAGTGGCACAAAGGCAAAAAACAGCACGGTAGAAATGGAATGTAACACACAGTTTGGTGTTTCCAGAGTGTGAATTCAAAAGTGGTGGGGACTGGGGAGCCGATCTCATGGGTACTCGGAGGAAGGCCCAGATCACCAAGGGCCTGCTAGTAAGCCCTGCTGTGAGCGTTACTTAATCCCTTCGGTGGTGATGCATTGAAAAGTTTTAAATGGGGGCAGGGTGGCCTGGTCAGCTTTGGACTTTATGTAGATCACTAACTGCTATATGAACTGTGGTGCAGGTGGTACAAGCTACAGGGCAGAAGGCCATCTAGAAGTAGAAGACTGTTGTATTAGTAATTTAGGTGAGAGGTGAAAAAGGTCTGAGCTGTGGTACTGGTGACAGGGATGGCAAGAAGCATACAGGTGTGAGAAATACTTAGGTGGTAGAATTGCAGGAAGTGGATCTGGGAGCAGAAGGAAAGCTGGCCCTGACTGGAAGTCCAAGCCCTGTTCTAAGAGCTCTAGTCGTATTATTTCATTTAGTCCTCACAACAACTTGGAGATACAGGACCTGTTACCATCTCTATTTTACAGAGGAGAAAACTGAGGAGAAAGAAGGTCTCACCACTAGTAAGTGGTACGACCAGGACCCAGGCAGTCTGCCTCCAGAGCCCATGCTCTCAGCCACTTCATCATGGGCTGCTCTCAAGGAAATAGCAAGGATAGGATGACCAGGATTCCAGCTTGGGTGACTGTATGGGTGGATGGTGGGCACTTCAACAGAGACAAGTATAAACCCACTGCTGTTGAGTCGATTCCGACTCATAGCGACCGTATAGGACAGAGTAGAACTGCCCCATAGAGTTTCCAAGGAGCACCTGGCGGATTCGAACTGCAGACCTCTTGGTTAGCAGCCGTAGCACTTAACCACTATGGCACAAGTATAAAAAACCAAACCAAACAGTGCCGTCGAGTCAATTCCGACTCATAGCGGCGCAAGTATAGGAGGAGTCAAATAGGAAGAGCCTGTTGGATAACCAGGAGGAAGTATCTGGTGGGCAGTTTAATAGAAGACTCGTATGAATCAGGCAGAAGCAGTAAGGGTGGCCTCGGTAGAAACTAAGAGGCATTGAGATGGTTTATGGAGCTATACAGCGTGAAAAGATGAGTGGTCCTGAGATGGAATCATGGGGAACCAAACTAGTTGCTGTCGAGTTGATTCCAATTCATAGCAACCCAATAGGACAGAGTAAGAACTGCCCCACAGAGTTTCCAAGGAGCGCCTGGTGGATTTGAACTGCTGACCTTTTGGTTAGCAGCCATAGCTCTTAACCATTACGCCACCAGGGTTTCCTCTTGGTGAACAACCACACCTAAAAGGGCACTTGTAGAATCTAGAATGACCAGTGAGGAGGAGAGCCAGAATCTCAGAGGTCAGAGGTGTAGAGTGTACAAGGAAGGTGTGGCCTCTGGACTAAAAATAACAATAGCTGGCATTTACAGAGTAATAAGTAAGTGTATTGTGTTCATTAACGCATTTCTTTATTTTACATGTAAGGGATAAACACACAGAAAGGTACACAACTCGTTTAAGGTCACACAGGAAATAGTGGAGCAAGGATTTGAATCCCAGCTGAATTCCAGAGCCCTTGCTCTTAACCACTGTAACACAGCCTCTCAGTCAGTAACAAAATCCCTGAAGATGCAGGACAGGATGGGTCAAAGTCACTGTTAAGAGGCTTGGCCTTGATAGGAGAAGGGCCAGCTCCTTTTCTTGAGCTTGGAGGAAAGGTGGTGAGGAAGAGTGTGCTCTGGCTTGTTTGTAGAAGGAGATGAAGGGAGGTTACTTGAACTCTGTCTTTGGTGAAGCTGGTGGTAAATTGCTATGCAGAGATTAAAGATTAGATGTTTAATGTGTAAAGAAATGCTTTGTGGACAGTATGGAATCTGTACTTATACTGGTAGCTGTCAGGTGATTGTTATTTTGACTTTAAGGTTCTGCTCTGTTGACGTCCAGCCATCTGGGTGAAATCATTCCCCTACCCCAGCCCCCATCACCTCTCCTCTTTTCAAGTTTTGTGTTGAAGTATTCTTAATTATATCTGATTTTTGCACCAGTCTGATTTTAAACCGTTTGTAAGCAGGGATCATATCTTAAACTACTTGTGTATTTCCCGTAATACCTAGGGTTGGGCACATGGTAGGTATTTCGTAAATGTTTTACAACCTGTAATTCTCAGTCATTTTGTTAGCAGTTAAAAATTTAAGTGGCAGAGGAAAGCTCGGACTTTTCTGTTTAGAGTGTTTTCTTTGTAAACACGAGGGGGCGCTCTTTAGCCATCAATGACCAGTTAAAGCCTTAGAAGGAAAGAGAGTAGGGAGTTTACATTAGGCCCATTCCTGCAGGAACAGTAATACAATGAGATGGTAGGCATTTTCGCTGTTCTTTAAAATCCAAAAGTTCATGGTTTTTGAGATTTGTTTCACCCCAAACAGTCAAGAATTAAAAAAAAAAAAATTATCCCTAGGTATCTCCAGAAGACCCTGGAGCTCAGTTCTTGATCCGGACTGGGTCCATTGGCCGAAATAGAGCTGAAGCCTCTTTGGAGCGAGCCCAGAATCTCAACCCGATGGTGGACGTGAAGGTGGACACTGAGAATATAGAAAAGAAACCGGAGTCGTTTTTCACTCAGTTTGATGCTGTAAGTTTCCAAGAGAATGTCAGCTGCTGTGGGAAGAAAACAAATTAAAGCATTAGTTGCGTGTGTATGAGGTATGCTAGAGAATTACAATCTGAAAAGAGATGCTCTTTTATTTCTTTTTTTAATTGTGTTTTAGATGGAAGTTTACAGCTCAAGTTAATTTCTCATAAAAAAAATTTTGCATGTATTATTTTGTGACAGTGGTTACAATCCCTATAATGTAACAGCACGCTCCCCCTTTCCACTCTGGGTTTCCCATGTCCATCCAGGTAGCTCCTGTCCTTTCCTGCCTTCTCACCCTGCCTCTGGACAGCAGCCGCCCATTTGGTTTCGTGTATCTACTTGAACTAAGAAGCACACTCTTCGCAAGTATTTTTTTATGTTTGATAGTCCATTCTAATCTTTGTCTGAAGAGTGGGCTTTCAGAATGCTTTTAGTTCTGGGTAAGCAGAGTATCTGGGGGCCCTGGTTTTGGGGATTCCTGCAGTCTCAGTCAGATCATTAAGTCTGGTCTTGTGGATTTGAGTTCTGCTCCACACTTTTCTCCCACTCTGTCAGGAACTCTCTGTTGTGTCCCCTGTCAGGGCGGTCATTGGTGGTAGCCAGGCACCATCTTGCTCTTCTGGTCTCAGGCTGATGGCATCTCTGCCTTGTGTGGCCCTTTTGTCTCTTGGGCTCATATTTTCCTTGTATCTTTGGTGTTCTTCATTCTCCTTTGCTCAGGGTGGGTTGGGACCAATTGATGCACCTCAGATGGCTGCTTGCAAGCTTTTGGTGAAGACCCCAGATGCCACTCACCAAAGTGGGATGCAGAACATTTCCATAATACACTTTGTTATGCCAGTTGGCCTAGATGTCCCCTGAAACCATGGTCTCTAGACCCCAGCCCCTGCTACTCTGCCCCTCAGTGTTTGGTTGTGTTCAGGGAACTTTTTAGCTTTTGGTTTAGTCCAGTTGTGCTGACTTCCCCTGTATTGTGTGTTGTCCTTCCCTTCACCTAAGATGATTCTTGTCTACTGTGTAGTTAGTGAATTCCCCTCTCCCATCCTCCCCACCATTGGAGATGCTCCTTTCTTGAGGCATGGTACATTGGCTGAATGTGTTGTAGGAGAGGTCCAGCCTGTGGGGTCTGCTGTGACTGTTTGAAACTTGCTGTCTGCTGGCTCCTCCTTTAGGCATATGCTCCCCTAAACCAGGTTTCGTTGTTGCTGTTCTGTCTTTCTTCCGGAGTCTGTGCACATAGCTGTGATACATTTTGTTGCAAATGTTTTCTCCCCGCAAAACTTAACAAGTTGTTGGTTAATTTCTGCAGCAGAGACATTTTTTTGTTCGAAATATCACACCACAGCTTGTGTTTTGTCTTAAGAAAGAGCACACCTGATCTTGGTCTCTCTGTCTGTCTGCCCGTCTGTCCCTCGGCCACTTTGACCATGTTGCCATGAAAAACTAGAAAAAATCACTACACTATATCGATAAGCTAAGTGACATCTATCCAGCCTCATTTGGTTTCACTGCCACATCTATGCGGAGGTGAAAAGGAGAAGTTAGATTTAATTTCAGTATCTCTGACTTTTCAGACATAGTTCCCTGTGCCCTGGGAAAGTTTAACAAATGTTTGATAACCATCGACTAATCACAGATAATCTACTTGTTTTTTTAAATGAAAGGCTCATTGTACGAAAGGTTAGAATTTGGGTTGGGTAGCTTGTTTTTCACATATTATTATATTTCATGTGTGCATCTGTTCACATATGGGCTTGAAATGATGGATTGTGCATTTTCTTTCCTTTTTTTTTTTTTTTTTGCGATTTCTTCTCTTGTCACTCCAGGTATTGGGATGCTTTCCATTTGAACACAAGTCCTCTGTTAATTTCTTTGTCCATAATAACCACCTTTGGTTCATTCTAGGTGTCCCTTGAACTTTTCAATAAGAGAGCATGTTTGTTAGGACGGAAGAGTGTATAATGCAGGTAGCTGGGTGAGGATGGCTACCTCATGGGCCATGTTGGACCGGTCCTCGTTGTAGATTTGATTCTGCAGGGCTCCACGTGGTCAGTTGGCTGTATGTTCAGCTGTGGTTTTCTTACCCTTTAGATTTGATTTTTTTCCTTGGCTGGCTGCATCCTTTGAGTGACACCAAAAGAGCGCCTTATCTCTGAATGTTATTGTATCAATCAGATTGACAAACAGCAGCAGAGAGGTTCTAGCAAATGAAAATGGCCTTCTGTAATTTCTTCTCCAACTTTCTATGTTCAGGAGAAAACTTGGAATTTGCAAGTTAGTCTTCTTGATCTTGATCACTCAGCTTCTCCCTAAAAGATGGTGTTCGTTCAATAAAACTTGACCATTTTCAACACCTCAGCTTATTGAAACACAACCTAGAAGCCCAAGAGTGACATTGATAATTCTGCTGAGTGAATCACCCACTCATTGTTGAAGTCTGAATGGAAGGTCACTTCGTCTGTAACCTCTCCTTTTGTCCTTAAATTCAGATAATGTTTCACACCATAATCTGTGGAAAAATAACCCCAACAGTGGTGGCTTATCGTGTTTATCTTAACATAAGCATAAAAAGAAGGGAAAAAATCCCTCATATTTAAAAATGTTAAACTTTTGACCTTTGTTTGAGTCAATTTAAAATATTTGTTTTGCTTCTATAGCTTATTCAGAATTTAATAGATTTTGTAACTTAGAAATGGCCTACATGAAGTTATTACCGTCATTTTGTATTGCTGTTCCTATGTGTTTATGGACTAGGGGAAATAAATGCATTGAATGGCTTTTACTTTCATGCTAAACAAAGTTCATTTTGGTTGTAGAAAGTGTTGGTCTCATAATTTACATTTTCTATACACTGAAACCTTCAACTTTTCTTTTGTCTTTTAACCGTAGGACCCAAAGAACCTGTTACACCAGTTTTAAACTGGCTTCAAACATGCCCAGAGAGAGTGTTCATTAAGATTTATTTAGACATCAGGGCAATGATTCACAGTTTGCAGGACTCATGCCCTATCGATTTCTTTCTTTCTTTCTGCAGGTATGTCTGACTTGCTGCTCCAGGGATGTCATAGTTAAAGTTGACCAGATCTGTCACAAAAATAGCATCAAGTTCTTCACTGGAGATGTTTTTGGCTACCACGGATACACATTTGCCAATCTTGGAGAACATGAGTTTGTAGAGTAAGTGTTGGAAAAGGAGGGGAGAACATAACATTTTCAAAATTTAGTTTTATTACCTGTAGAAGATGAACCATCTGAATATATAGTTTGTGGTTCAGGATTGTAGGAGGTACTGTCCCTGCCCTCCAAAATGTTAGTCTAACCGAAAAGTGGACCCAGTATAAAGAGAGCTGACTTCATAAGCCATCAAAGTACACCATGTGAGATTGGATCAGTCTGGATCTCAGGTGTTGAAGCCACACTTTCTGTCTGTTTGATGAAGGCTTGCCTGTATTATAAACATTTTTTCCCCCAGCTTCAGACTGTATGTTTTCCGGTTGAGAGATAGTAAAACAAGTACAAAATAGGGAGGTAACTCCAGAGCCACATTCAGCCAAAGGCTATCCTGGCAAAGTTCCAAGGCCCAGAGACTGTTCTGGTGGAATGAACAGACCGTATCCTCCCATTTTGAACACTGAAGTTGCAGACCCTGGTAATTCTCATGTGATGGGACCTGCAGTGTTTGGGATCTGTAGCCTCTAGATGAAAGATGGCAGATGATACAGTATTGTAAAACTATATGAGTTGGATTTTTGGCTGCAATTTCCGACACCCCCCAACTTGCTAATAAGAGAGGTAAAGAGAAGAGAGCCAAGCTCGCTCCCTTTTGTTCGGCCTCCCAGTCAAGTCATTTAATTGCTCCAGGCTACAACTTCCTTGCCTATAAAGTCGAGATGGGGGAAGGACAGCGATGTCCAAGATCTCTTGCAACTCCAGCACTGTGTGGTTTTAAGAAAATTCAGTTCTTTGGGCACATTATAAACAG
This sequence comes from Loxodonta africana, assembly GCF_030014295.1. NCBI lineage: Eukaryota > Metazoa > Chordata > Mammalia > Proboscidea > Elephantidae > Loxodonta > Loxodonta africana. The sequence goes on from NC_087352.1 coordinate 14,282,543, forward strand.
ATAAAGAAGTCATGGTAGAAAAAGCGTGCCAGATTGGTTTAACTTGAATTCCCCATGGCGGAAAGGAGGAATTAAATTTGGCTATTTATTTCAGAAGACAGGCCTGGCAGTCTGCTTCCAAAAAATCAGCCATTGTCACTGGGAAGATAACCAGCATTTAAAAAAACAAAAAAAGCACACTCTAGGCAGAGCAAAAGAAGAGTCGGGAGCCATCCGAGGGCAGCGGGGCAGGGTTAGAACCTCCCTTTGAGGTGAGGAAGGGAGACTATCACATGAGATTGTGAGAAGAATCCAACAGTTTTAGAGCTAGACAGATGTGGATTTGAACCCTATTTATTAACGGTATTATTGTGGGCAAATTACCCTTCCTAAGCCTCAGGTTCCTCAAATGTAGAAGGGGGGGATAATACCACCCTCTGCTCAAAGCGGTACTGAGGGTTAAATGAGATAACAAGTCAGAGCCCAGCTAGTACCTGACACATGGTTGGCATTCAGTACATGGTAGTTGGAGCTTCTTATGAAACCTCAAAGAGCCATCTGCTTGATTTGTTGCCTGATTTATTGCTGGAAGGAGGGGCAAAAAAACAAAAAACAAAAAAACCTGTAAAATGGCTTCCCGTTCCAGGAGGGAGAAAAGCAAGGATACTGGTCATCAGTCCTGGCAGCAAAAAGAACAACAAATGGGCCAACCGTCTTTTTACTTCCAAGAGTAAAAAGAAGTTGATAATAAGCCAGAGTTGTATTGAACATTTTCCCTAAGAGAAAAGATACTAAAACCAAAACTTTGGCAGAAGCTGTGTTATGGATACCCTGAGAATGAAGGGAGGTGGAGGGGAGGAGACAGTTATGAATGTTTTGGGGCATGACTTGCTGTGTAGGGTGTGAGGGAAACAATCATAAATATTCTGAAAAGAGTAAAGACCACAAGATACCATGCAAGGACCTGGTGGTAGATGAGGGTGAAGGGTTAAGAAAAAAATGAGCCATTTAAAACCCTACAGAGCACAGTTCTGCTCTGACACGTGTGGTGTCTCTATGAGTCGGAATCAGCTTGAAGGCAACTACTTTTTTTTTTTTTTATTTCATTATTCCAGTAGAATGTTTACAAAGTTAATTGCTTTCATTTATTGAGAGATTACTATAAGGTCGCTGTGAGTCGAAGTTGACTCAACGGCAACGGGTTACGATGTGGGTGGTAGGCAGTGTACTAAGTAACTTACGTTATTACTCTTATTTCTGTAATAATCTTGTCATGGACTGTTGTTCCCATAGAACGGGTAAGCAACTCATCAGGTAATAAGTCGCAGAGCTGGGATTTGAACCCAGATCTGTCTGATCCTGTCACCATCCTGTTCTGTGAGTGAACAATACTCTTTTTATTCTGTTGGTATGGTTCATAGGCTAGAACTCCGTTCCCTCCCCCATGTCACCCTCTAGGGAGAAAACCAAAGTTGCCAAAGTTAGCCAAGGCATAGAAGATGGGCCTGATACCAAGAGAGCAAAACTTGATTCATCTGAGACAACTATGGTTAAAAAGGTACGTATTCTAACCAACCAGATTGTTTCTGGACTGTCCCTAAAAGTATGTGTGTGGGGGGCAGAGGTCAGAAACCCTGGGGCCATGTAGGGAACAGGCAACTACGATTGTAAATGAGTGAAGTGAGCCTGGAAGAGACCCACTTGAGAAGAGGGGCCTGGACAGACTGGAACAGTGCTTTGCCCCATCTCAAGGGGCACCTGCTGCTTAGTGCCAGCCAGCTGTTGCCATGAGGAATTGGGCCCCAGTGATGCCAGATGCGATTTATGTAGAGAAATAAAAAATGAGATTTTTGTATGATATTTCTCAAATTTTGTAGTACTGGCAACCTATTCAAATTGGTTTGAATGTCACCCTGGCCAACACTGTGAAGGCCAAATGGAACATGTCTGCAGGACTTCTTTGGTCTGTGGGCCACCAGTTTTGACCTTTGGGATATGGGGTAGTATCAGAAAGACTGAACAAAAGTCATTACTTTTATGCAAAATCAAAAATGTTCAGGTTGACAGACAATTTAGTATGGTCCTAAGTGGCAGGAACCAGTTTAAAGTATCCTGAATTGCTTTTGCGTCTTTAGAAACTTGTTTTCTCCCCTATGAAAGAATTAGGAAGAAGAGCCTTGAGTATTGACAAATGTTATCGTAGATATGTGAGTGTGTGTGTTTGTGTGTGTGTGTGCATATTAATGTAGTTTGTGTTAGGGGCTTAGACTCTATTTGGATCAGGTGCAGTTTATAAATTCATTTTATAGAAAGCAGATTGGGAAGGGAGCCAGAAGTTGATGATTTCTGTAGCTAGTGTTGGAATCTGAGAAGAAGGGAGGCATGAGATGGGGAAAACAGAAGATGAAGTGGCCAGAATTGATTTTGTTGAACTGAGAGGGATCCTAGGACCAAACCCATATTTACTGTCTGTTTTGTAGATTTAAATGTTGAGAAAGAAAAACAGCTGGTCAGGCTATGAGTTAAAATTGCTCTAAAGGGGGAATTCTGAAGAGTGCAGAAACCACAAAAGAGACTGCAGAAAACCGCAAAAGTGGAACTCGTAGAGTTTCCAGCAGGGCTATGCTGGAGATTTTCTTTCTCTTGCTTTTTGTGTTTGTATTGGAAGAGTTTGATGGTCTAAGTTTGATACAGGGGAATTATTAAACCCTAATTTTAGTGTCTATTCACAGGAATGTAATTATCCCAAGTGAACATTGGTGTTTTGGCCAAACTTGGGACCTTTTCTTTCTTCCTTTCCGAGGCCCAGTCAAGCTTTATCTGAATAGCTCCATGAGTTTTGGAGGAGGGAGATAAATTGTTAACAAACGGAGGAGTACAAAAGCAGCTTTGTGGATGCTGTCAATTTATAAATCACACCCTCTTATGAGTGTGACACTTGGCCTTGGTGTGAAGGGTTTTATGGCTTAAGGGCATTCTCTGATTGAGGCGGGTCTTTCACATTCAAATAGAGAGAGCTCCTAGCTTTGTTAGCCACTCACAGCTGGATGCTTCCCTGGAGTCAATTCTGACGGTGCCTACTGGGGCCGATCTGGAAAGCTCTTTTGGGAGCCACTTTATCTAGCTATGGGGAGAATGCGGGCAGCCCATGCAGGCACTCGGCAGCCTAAGCGTACCATTCCTGGGCTCTTCAGTTACACAGCTCTTTGTGCAGCCTCTTCCTACATGGGCCGAATTGGAAGGTATCAAAATATTCCCCAGCTGGCATTGTTAGTCAGCTGTTTCCCTGGGACAATTCAGGCTTGGATTCCGACCCCTAGCCTTGAAGGTTGTGAGGCATTCGGTGCATTCCTGATGACAATCCTTGGGATTCCAAACCTTGCCTTTGTGCTGGAGGAGTGGACCCAGCTGGGTTTTGGCCATGGCTCTACCACCTTGTAGTAATATGTCTCCCCCATTCATGGTGGAGACTGACCCATGATTTCGAAGTTCTCTTCCAACTCAGAAATTCCTTGACTCAGATTCTGTTCTTTTGCCTGTCGTACAGAATAAATACTAGGTGCTGCTCAGAGAGCGCAGGATGGGGGTGAGAGAGCAGCCACTTCCTGTTTCCTATGAAAGATCTCCCATTAGGGTTTCCTTCCCTTCCCCTTTTCCTTAGGTTGCACCAAATGTTGTAAAGCCACTTCAGCTTCAAGGTACATGTTGTACTCCTAAATTAGAAACGTTAGAAAACAGAGGAAAAACAGACCTTATGGTTTTCACACCGTCAAGGAAGACACTGGGCCATTCTAGTGCAGGCGCCATCATGATAAATAAAGTCATGGGGAAACATCTAGTCCAGAGATAGGTGTTCAGTAGTTTGTTTGCTTCCTTTGGTGCCCAGGAGATGTAGGGGGCCAGATCTCATCAGAATCAGGACTGGAGCACAAACCTGCTCTAGATGCTGATGCATAGCAGGTAGAGAGTAGTTTTTGCACCGTGAGGACTGTCCAGGAAGGCTTCCTGTAGGAAGAGTTGTTTGACTTGGCACATGAAGGACGAGTTTGCAAGTCCCAAAGCCTGGACTGGTATCCGGGTGGAGGAAGTAAGATAAACGAAATCACAGATGTAGGGCAGAGTAACTCTGCTTCCCTTGCTCCAGGCAGCCAGCTCTTTTTCCATCCACAACTTGCACAATGCCTGCTGTGTACAGGGCACGCTACTGGGTGCAGGGAAGTGCATCCAGCCCTGCTGCCTCCATTTAGACCCAAAGCCAAAGCTAGGAGATGCACAGTGACCTGCAAGAGCTCATGCCTCTGTGTGAGAGGAATGGATGGGGAGAGCAGGCAGGCAGCAGTGACAGTCACAGGCCCGGGCTCCCCAACCTACAGGCTGAAATCTCTTGGAGTTTCTAGGATCATTTAAAGTTTTCTGAGGATGGTGGGAAACATATGTGAAAGTTGGGGTCATCCTGGGAAAAACACCAAAACCCACTTGCTGTTGAGTTGATTTTGACTGTAGCAACCCTATAGAACAGAGTGGAATTTCCCCATAGGGTTTCCCAAGGCGGTAATCTTTACTGCCACATCTTTCTCCTTTGGTGCTGCTGGTGGATTTGAACCACTGACTTTTTGGTTAGCAGCCGAGCACTTAACCACTGTACCACTGGAGCTACTTCACCCTGGGAAACCTTTGAGATAAAAGGTTACTGCTCATGTTTCTTTATTGTTAAGTTGTCCATGTTGTTAGGGACTGCAAGAGATGCTGAGATACCTGGCAGTACTTGCTGTCAGGTAGTGTCACTTTAAAAACTGAACACAAAGTGGTATTTGTAATATTGGTTCATGACAGTGCCAGGAAATGCCGATGTCGTTTTACCTCTGCCTCTGCAGTAGTGGGCGACTGATTTGGTGCATTCACTGTTAATCCTCTTCCCATGAATTGACTGTGAAATTCCACAGTTGAGGAGTGATTCATTATTTTGATTCACCTTTTCTGAGCAATTTGTTGACTACTCTCATCCTCCTCCCACCATCATTTTTAAAGAAACACCCATGATATCCGACTGGCGTAACTCCCCCTCTTTCACGTAGCATCTTGACACTTGACTTTGCGGCGCCGATCGCACTTGAGGTTACTTACAGTGTCTCTCCTGTTGGGTTTTCTTTTTTTTTTTAATTTAATTTTTTATTGTGGTAAAAATATACACTCCAAAAGAGTCTTCAGTTCACTGATTTCTACATGTATGATTCGGTGATACTGATTATATTCTTCAAGTTGTGCAGCCATTATCACCATCCTTTCCTGAGTTACTCCAGTACCATTAACATAAACTCACTGCTTCCCCTAAGCAAAAACTCCCCCTTCCCTTCTTCCTCCCGCCCCTGGTGACCATAATAATCTTTGGTTTCTATGTATTTCTTATGTCGTGTAAGTGAGATCATACTACAGTATTTTTGAGACTGACTTGTTTCACTCAACATGATGTTTTAAAGGTTGATGTGTGTTACAGCATGCATCAGGACTGTATTTCTCTTTATGTCTCACTAGTATTCTATTGCTATCTCCTGTTAGATTTTTAAGCTCCATAAGGTCAGGGAGGAAACCCTGGTGGTGTAGTGGTTAAGTGCTACGGCTGCTGACCAAAGGGTCGGCAGTTCGAATCCACCAGGCGTGCCTTGGAAACTCTATCGGGCTGTTCTGCTCTGTCCTATAAGGTTGCTATGAGTCGGAATCGACTCGATGGCACTGGGTTTGGTTTAACGTCAGGGATGTCATGTATTTTGTCCGCTGCTATGTTCTAGCCCCGTGTCTAAAAACCAAAACCAAACACGTTGCTTTTGAGTTGATTAGGACTCATGGTGACCCTATAGGACAGAGCATTAACAACAAAACAAACAGCATCTGACTGAAAACCAAAGCATTTCCAATACTATTGTTTCTTTTCAGTCTCCTCCCCACCGCTCCCCACCACAGGACTGCAGTCGCCTTCCTGTGGCCTAAAAAGGTACCTGAGGGGGCAGGTACAGCCCTGCTTGGCTTGTGTTTTGGTATAAAACTTCTTAGGCAACATTGTAGGCATAAACTAAGAATGATACAGTCAAACCTGTGAAAGCCAGAATCTGTGTAAGGCAGAAACCTATCAGAGAAGAAAGACTCACTGGGTGTTTACAAGGTAGGATTCTTAATAAAGAATGATAGAAAAGTGGTGACTGCACCCTGTTAAAGGTGGAAAACTTACAAGACCTCGAAGAATAAGGCAGTCTCATTGAGTCCTGGCCCGTACAGGTTTCACTGTATAGCAATTCCCATAAAACGTTGCCAGTGTGGTTGGAGCCACCTGGCTTCGCCTCCCTAGGGTAACCACACTCTTCAGTAGTGTTTCTCATTCCCAGGCATTTCTTCATACTTTTACTACACGTGTATGTATTTGTAACCAATATATAGAATTGTTCTGCATGCTTTTTAACTTCTTTAAAAAAATGGCTTCATATTGTATGTATTCTTCCTCCTGCTTTCTAAGAGCAGTATTTTGTCTGGGAGGTCATCTGTGTTTGCATGTAGTTCTAGGATTTCACTATCCATTACTGTAGCCACTGGCCACATGTGGCTATTTAAACTAATTAAAATAAATTTAGTCCCTTGGTCTCACTGGCCTCATTTCAATTGCTCATATGTGGCTAGTGGCATCCTTGGTGGACAGTGCAGATCTAGATTATTTCCATCACTACGTTAAGTTCCCTTGGACAGTGCTACAGGGCATTCATTTTTTTCTGCTGGGGAGTATTCGTTGTGTGAATACATCACTGTTTACTTTTCCTTCTATTGATGGACATTTAGGTGTGTAAGTTTTTGCTGTTAGAAATCATGCTGCAGTACGTATAGCGTGTGTGTGTGTAATATCCTTGGGTAAATGTTCAAATTTCTCTAAGCTATCTATCTACCTGGCAGTAAAATTACTGTGTCAGAGGATATGTGCATCTTTATGTGCTAAATTACTTTCAAGTAGTTCTATCAATTTCCATTCCAGAACCAGCAGTATATGACAGTAACATTTCATAACTTCAGGTTTTTTCCCCACGCAGATGTGTGGGAAAATGGCATTCAATTGTGGTTTTAATTTGTTAGAATATTTTTGAAAACTATAGCCTCCTCCCAGGTCCACTCCAGGGGAGTTTGACTGAGTAGGTCTGGTGATCGGACCTAGAAAGCTGTCATTTTGAAAGTTATTTTAATTCTGATTTACATCTGGAGCTGATAAGCACGGCTATATCATTTGTTGTTGTTCAACCTGACTCTAAAAGTAAAGTATGTTCGTAATCCCACATGTGGAAAAAACAGAACAAGCATGGCAATTATGAGTCCTACCACCCAGTAGTGACTGTAAAATTCCATTCCTTGTTCTTACTGCATATCCACACAATTGGGGTTTTAATTAACATATATTAATACATGTAAGCCCTTGCTGTCAAGTCGATTCTGACTCGTAGCAACCCTGTAGGACAGAATAGAACTGCCCCATAGGGTTTCCAGTGCTGTAATCTTTACAGAAGCAGACTGGCATATCTTTCTTCCACAGAACAGCTGAGGGATTTGACCTGCCAACCTTTTGGTTAGTAGCTGAGCGCTTAACCATTGTGCCACAAGTCTTCTTATTAATATACATACATGTACATAATTTTGTCTTTTGCTTTTTCACACAGTATTTTTCCATAAACGCTTTTAAATCTTTACGCCTACTCTGGAGAGCATGGGTTTAATGGCTGCGTAGTGTTTCACCTTTTTGCTTTACCACGTATTTAACCGATCTCCTGTTGCATTGAGGCTAATTGCAGTTTTCCACTATTCTAAATGGCTCAGTACAACCCCATTCTTTGACGGCTGATAGATTGTGGGGAGAATTCAACTTTTGTATTTACTGATGGGCTTTTTGCAAAAGAAAAGCAGGTTGGATCCTACCAGTTTATGGGTATTTATTGAAAATCTAGTCAAGTCACTGCCATGCCTTTCACTGTGGTCTCTGCCTTAGGAGGCTAATACCCACACATGAGAGAGGAGGACAGAGACAGGTAGGATGTAAGATGGCTTGGTATTAGCCTGAATGTAAATAGACCATCAGACTGAAATGCTTAAGGCCCAGAAGTGTAAGTATCAGGGAGGAAACGGATGTGGGGGCGTGTGGACTCGGCATTGTAGCTGAGGGCATGGGCAGTGGGAGGAGGGAGTGAGTGTGCTACCTTTTCTGGTGTATTCATTCATATGTGGATAGTGAGTGCTGCTCTCTGCAGACACTGTGCTGGGTGCCTCACGTGGAAGACTCTTCATTCCCTGGAAGCACTGTTGGGTTTGTTCTTTCTTGTATAAACCCAAACGCCAGTGAGGTGGATAAGGCACAAACTACCTATTGCCTGTCCCACTACAGATTAGACGACTTGGATAAACTTGTTTTCTTTTTGTTTTTTTAATTGTTAATGACCGATAATAGCAAGCTTTGGGTAGTTTGAACAAAAAGTGACATTAATTGGTAGAATGCTGGAGTAGAGTACGAAGTGTTGAATAGTAACTACTGTGATACCAGAAGTGTTAAGACCAGGGTAGCTCAGGAACCTTGGAGACAGTAGGATTTTGTGGCCTTTCTCCTTATTGCCTTACTGCTAACTTGTTTCTGTATTCCAGCATTCAGAGTTCTCAATTCCCAGGAGAGAGAATCTGCCCTCTCTGGCATGTGCCCACCTATGGCTTTGTCACCTGTAGCTCAAGAGCCAGTACACATTATAGACAGGGTAACTGGAGACTTTCTTGCCAGGTACCAGGAAACTGCCCCGAAAGTAGCCTGCCATAGACAAGCCCAAAAGGTAAATTAACTTGTCTAAAGTCAGTTGCGTCACATGCATGAGAAAGCTGGACAATGAATAAGGAGAACCGAAGAATTGATGCCTTTGAATTAACACTGTTGGTGAAGAATATTGACTATTCCATGGACAGCCAGAAGAATGAACGTGTGTCTTGGAAGAAGTACGACCAGAGTGCTCCTTGGAAGGGAGGATGGTGAGATTTCGTCTCACATACTTTGGGCATGTTACCAGTCCCTGGAGGAGGACATCGTTCTTGGTCAGCAAAAAGAGGAAGGCCCCCGATAAAATGGATTGACACAGTGGCTGAAACAGTGGGCTCAAACATAGTAACGATTGTGAGGATGGCACAGGACTGGGCAGTGTTTCATTCTGTTATACACAGGGTCACTATGAATCGAAAGCAACTTGACAGCATCTGACAGCAACAACAACAACAAGATCATGAGTTAGTGATGGACCTGGGCTTGTCCTGCCCTTAATCCCAGGCAAAAAGGGCTTCTCTCCTTGACCCCAATGCTCTAAAAAGCCCCACTCTGACCTTCTTCCAGCCTTTTCCCTTATAAGGTGAGAATTCCATGGGACCAAGGAGATATGCTTACTTGGAGCCTGTGCCCCTCTGTATCCCCAGATCTAGACCATACTTGGGATTTCTGGGAGCCCTGGAATTCTGCCCAGACAACCCCAGGCTTACTTCCTGGACCTGTGTGGGCTTCCTCCCTGGCCTGCCTCCAGAGCGCGGACCTTGCCACAATGCCCACAGGCCTAGGCCCAAGGGATGGATTTGGAGCCGCAGGCTGGTTGTCCACACTCAAGTGCCGAGCGCCTTGCATTGTGGGACAGAACCATAGGTGAGAAGAGAAGGATGAGACCAGTGTACTTCTTGTGGCACAGAGTTCCGAAGGAGTATGAGAATTCCAAATATGAAGCTGGCCTTCCAAGTGATTATGAAGAAGGTATATTTATCATGGTATGAGAATACACTATACTTCATTAAAAGGTTGTTGGCATTATATTTAGGTATAATATGTGGATCTTTGTCTGTGTTCTTGTTCTGGGTCCTAAAAGTATGAGGGGCAGGCTTGCCTGTGATAGATTCTATCAGACAGGGTCATCTGTCATATAGTAGCCTAGTGTATCACTGAATGCTTAGCATCACTGTGAGCCAGGCGAACACAAGAACCGTAAGTGAAGATCTTGGTATCTTTTGAAACCTGGAACACTTCGTCTCCTCATTCTGATGGCATTTTCAGACCATATTGCTGCTGGCTTGATCTCTGTTTTAAGACTCTTTAAGAAGGGTCTAGCAGACTGTACCAGGCACTAAATATTACTAGGCTGACTACATGACTTACGTTTGAAGTCAGACAAGACCCATTTACCAAAAGGTTTGAGGGCAATACAAACAGCTCGTATACTAGCTTTTACAATGGATCGAGACCACAAAGGAGTGATTATGGGGAGGCAGGAAGCCACCTTAAAAACCACAGCTGTTTAATTTTCACTAGCAATTTGAACTTGGATCCCTCAAGTTCATCTTGGTCCTTAGTGAGCTGTGTAGACTGCCTGGTAGCTGATAGGTCTTGGCTCACTTAGTATAGAGAGAGAGAGGGGAAGAAGGACACACACACCATCTCGAACTTAAAAAAAGTAGCAAGTATAGTACTAAGAACTTTTTTTTTTCCCTGAACCATTTGAGGATAAGTTGCCAACATAATGCCCTGCCATCCCCAACTATTTCAGTCTGTATTTTCCCAAACAAGGCCTTCTCCAACATGACCACAGACCCACCATTAAAATCAGAAAAGTCCCATCAGTACATCACCACCACCTAATCCTCAGACCCTATTCAGGTTTTACCAGTTGTTTCAATAACATTCTTTACGGCAAAGGAACCTGGTTCAGAATTGTGTGCGTGTCTAGATTTTCACGACACTTTTGAAGATTATAAGCCAGTAAAATGTCCCTTGATTTGGGTTTGTCTGATATTTCCTCATGATTAGATTCCAGTTAATGCATCTTGGGCAGGAATAGCACAGAATGGCTGCTTCTCATAGCATCCTTTCGTGTGGTACATGTACCCCATTGGGGGTGATGTTACGGTTAAGATGATGTCTGCCAGGCTTCTCTCCTTTGACAAGTTACTTGCCCTGTGCTATCAATACCTATTTTATGGGAAGGTGCTTTGAAAATATGTAAATATCCTGTTCCTCATCAGACTTCTAATCGATTAATTTTGTGTCTGTGCACTGATGGATTCTATTTTAGTTGAAGTGTTTTAATCTATAACTGTCATCTATTTTTATCTGTACATTGTTCCAGATGTGACCAGCAGGAGCCCCTTTAAGCAGGCTTCTGTGTCCTTTTATCATGTCTCCATCATTCTTTGAGCATTTCCTTACTTTCTGGCCCAGTAAGATGTTCCAGGCTCCTCTCATGCTTTTTTGTTGTTGAGAATACACACAGCAGAACATACACCAATTCAACAATTTCTGCATGTACAATCCAGTGACAGTTAGTTACATTCTTCAAGTTGTACAGCCATTCTCACCTGTTCCTAATTGTTCCTCCTCACTGTCCCCTAAGTTTCCTATTTAATTGAGTTGCCGGTGTCATTTTGATCGTTCTTGCAGATAGTTCTTTAAAAGAGCGTGATGGTTAAGGCAGACATTTTTTACTACTTAAGCTAAACTATCATTTGGTTTAAAGAAGACCTCAGGGGGTATTTTTGGTTTAAAGTTTAAAGATTATTTCAGGGCAGTAGTTTCAGGGGTTCGTCCAGCACCCATGGCTCTAGAAAGCCTGGATTCCATGAGAATTTGGACTTTTTTTACACATTTTCTGCTTTTTGATCAGGATTTTTCTATAGAATTCTTTGATCAAAACGTTTAGTAATGATAGCTGGGCACTATCCAGTTCTTCTGATCTCAAGACAAAGGGCACAGTTGTTCATGGAAAAATTAGCCACACATTCCACATCCTCCTCCTATTCCTGACTCTTCCTTCTCTGTAGCTCCAGGTGAATAGAGACCAGTTATTGTACCTTGGATGGCTGCTTGCTAGTTTTTAACACTCCAGGCACTGCGCAGTGAACTAGGAGGTAGAACAGAAACACTAAACACGATGTTTGGCCAGTTAACTGGGGTTTCCCGTGAAACCACGACCCTAAACCTCCAAGCCAAGGAGCCAAATCCTATGAGGTGTTTGGTTGTACATAAGCAGCCTCAGGAGCTACTCACTTGTTGTTGTTGTAAATATGTCTATCACACAGCTTTTCCAGTTACAGCTTACAGGTATACATCTGTGCCAACTTTGAAATCAGTCATTTCTCCAAAGAGGATTTTTTTTGTGGGGAATGGCAACCATGATCTGGGTGCTGGGGTACCGTTATTGCTTCCAGTGTGTCATTGCTCGTAGGCCCTGTGAGTAGGCATAGCTAGTTAATATTTGTATGTGCACACACCCCTTTAAGTCTCCATATATATTGAAGCAGAGCCCTGGTGACATAGTGGTTAGGAGCTTGGCTGCTAACCTAAAGGTTGACAGTTCAAATCCACCAGCTGCTCCTTGGAAACCCCATGGAACAGTTCTCCTCTGTCCTGTAGGGTTGCTTTGAGTCGGAACTGACTTCGCAGCACTTAACGACAACAACAACGTGTATATTGAAAATAGTAAGTTCACACCAGTATCTCCCTCCACAGGGTTCATTTCTACTTTTCTCCCTTTCTGTATTTCTAATTCCCTTCTGGACAGTGAGAAGCCTGGCTCCTTGGTATATTGTTGCATGAAGCCCTTGAATAATCAGTCTCGCGTTGTGCCCCCTGGAATGCCCTCCTTACCTTGCTCTGCTACCTTTGGCTAGGCCACCCATGTGTATTCTTTTCCACGCCCTTCAGCCCCAGCTTTTGGACTACATTTTTCAGGAGGGAGAAGGGAAAACAATTTTTGTCATTTTTTTTTTTCCCCAGCCTTTTTTGGTGGGCACAAATAATACCTCCGTATTGTGCAAAATTAGAGCCCTGGTGTCACAGTGGTTAAGAGATCGGCGGCTGACCAGAAGGTTGGCAGTTCGAATCCACCAGCTAGAACCTACTAGTTGTTCCGTGGGAGAAAGATGTAGCAGTCTACTTCTATGAAGATTCCAGCCTTGGAAACCTTCTGGGGGCAGTTGTACTCTGTCATATAGGGTCGCTGTGAGTCGGAATCAACTTGACAGCAATGAGTTTTAGGTTTTTATAGTGTGCAAAATTAGAAAACAAATAATATTTCAAAATTATGACATTTTTAAAGATGATTTCATTTTGCTAAACGGATCTTAGCCATACCTTCTCCTACCACAAGGGCTTTTGCGAACGCTGATTTCACAGCCTGGGGCTGATGTCCCATCTCCCTTGCTTATTGTTTTTCCTCCTGTTATTTATGATTTTATTGTTATCAATCATCATCATCAATTAAATCATTCCACTACTGTTAATCACTTGGGTTTTTGTTGGCTGTTCCAAAGAATGTTATATTGAGTATCCATAGACACTCATTCTTGCTTACTTGGTTAAGTATTTCTATAGTATAGGTACAGTCAGCGTTGAAGAGCCAGAAAGGAGCTATGTCTTTAGGAGCTTTGCTCTGTCCTCCTTCAGTCCAGGGTGTACATCTTGTTCATCTGCATGTCTCCAGTGCCGGGAGGAGCACACGGGAAGTGCTCAGTAAGTGTTTATCAGATTGGAATGGGCCCCGGCTTCTTTCAGTGAACAGTAAACCTCAAATAACAGGATTTCTCTGAGATGGAGAAGAGCCCCTGCCTTGCGGTTTAAAGTCCACATGTTTTATTTCTAATACCTTTGCCTTTTTTCCCCCTTTTTCCACAGAAGGTGGTCTTCTGCCCTGTGAAGGAAGCTCTGGAGGTCGACTGGCGCAGTGAGAAAGTCAAAGCAGCCCTGAAGCGCACAACTTCGGATTACTTTCTCCTCCAAGGTGAGGGCTTGGGGCAGCTTCCCGGGCAGGGCTGTGGGCTTTGGTCCCTGCAAGTGTGGCAGCTGAGGCTGCAGGTTTTCTTGGTGTTTGCCAAGAGTCGAGTTCCAGTGTAACTGCTTCTGATCCTTACTGGCTAGCCCTCAGACACCGCTCAAGAAAGGCAGTGAGTGGGGATGAGGCTCATCATGCGAGCTCTGGTTCCTTAATGGCTTTTGCTTTTTTTTAATTATTTGATGAATTGAATCGCCCTCTAAAGTGGAGTCTGAGATAACAGTGTCATAAATCAAGCAACTTCTCTTCATCCCTTTTCCCTCTTCAGAGTTCTTCCTTGGCCTCAAACCAGCCTTACTTTCCTGAAAGGTGGTGTATTTTTTTATTCATTTATTTTTTTCTTTTCACTATTAATGAGCTAGTTTTCAGTCCCTCTTGCTGGTGCTCAGGGGTCTATTAGCTTATGTATTGGTTGGCTTCTTGGTGTTCTTTCTGTGCTTGGCACTTTTTTTTTTAATATTACTTCAAAAATAATAATGGTGAACATAAATTCAGTGCTTAGCATAAGCCATTGGGGTGGATATTATTAGTATCCCTTTATATAAACAAGGAAACTGAGGCACAGAGAGATTAAGATTGCTCGTATTCTGAAGATTACAGAGCAACTCTTCAAACCTGGAACCAAAACTAACGCCTGAGGTCACCTTGTAGCTAAATAACAGGTTGGCTCAAAAAATAATATCACCTGTAAGAATTGTGCTCCTTTAAAAAAAATCACCTATATGAGAACAAATGGTCAATAATTACCTTAAAACAAGAATGTAAGGGGGCAGGGAAACTAGATTAATGGAAACAGAACAACCAGAATGGAAATAATGAGAATGTTCATACATTGTGAAGAATGTCACCAGTGTCACTGAAGAACTTGTATAGAAATTGTTGAAAGGGAACCTAAACTGCTCTGTAAAGCTTCACTGAAAACACAGTAAAATGTTATTTAAAAAAAGATTGCACAGCAAGTAAGTATAAAAACAACATTGGTTGGTTAATGATTGTAAAAAATTAATACATGTTTATTGTAAGAAATGGGGAAAAACTCAAAAAGGAAAAAGATCACCTTGATAGTTTTGCTTTTCTGGGGGGTGTGCTTCCCAGTTTTTTTTTTCAGGTTACAGCATGCACAACACAGTATTTACACAGCATACTGGCGTCTCTCAGCCACATGCCCGGGCCCCTTGTGTCCACTCCAAGGGCTGAGAGACTCAATATGTCTGCACAGCTGTAGTCCTTTCTCAGGGAGACTTTGAGATAGAAAGGTGTAGGTTTTATTTCTAAAATTTGCAAAGCCTTTCCTGGTTGCATTTGAATAGTCTTCAGCCTTCTTTCTCTAGGACTGAATTTAAAGCTGCATTCCTACCTCCACCTATTTGCTTGTGCTGATTCCAGGTCCCTCCTTCCCTTCATCCCCAGGTCTAGACATATGGTAGCTGTGTGTGGTAGTTTAAAACACACCCTCCCTCCTCCAGGCTCCATATATTTTAACTAAAAAACCTCCTTAATAACTAATAAAAAGATCATACTAGGTCAAAGTTTAATTTTACATTGTCTGTATAGCTATGAGTCAGAATCGACTCGACGGCACTGGGTTTTTTGGGTTGATATAGCTTTTACCATACTGATTTATGGTGTTAACAAGACTGGAGGGGTGGAATTGGGATATGTACTATATTATAGCACTTAATATCCGTTTGTAGAGAAATTAATGGATTAAAGAAGAATAAGCCTTATGCAGGTTGACAATGGCGGGACTGGTAGAAAACACCTCCTCCTGATGTCCTCGGAACGAGAGACAAAGAAGTGCTAGCTGGAGTCAGAACAGTGCCCTCTGTAGCCCAGGGTGTGTGAGTGTGAGATGGCAGAGTGGGCCATTTGGGAGGAGCTGGTCGCTCAGTGCCTGGCACATAGAAAACCCTCAGTAAACAGTAGGTGTTAATTTGCAAACATTCTGAGTATAACCTGAGCATCCCTAACTGCTGCTTATAATAGAGGTCAGCTGGTATCTGAGTTTACCATTATCCAGTGATAATCAACCAAAGGGCAGTTGTGCCCACGAGAGGACATTTGGCAATATCCAGAGACATTTTTGATTGTCACAACTGAGGGCCAGTTATTACTGGCATCTACTGGATAGAGGCCAGGGGTTTTGCTAAACATCCTACAGCTCCCCATGACAAAGATGTCAGCCCAAAGTGTCAGTAGAGCCAAGGTTGAGAAACCCTGATCGAACGCCTTCGGTGTTTCCAGGGTGCTTTCTCATGCATTACATCATCACAGCACCCTTATGAGGTAGACAGGGTGGGAATCACCCCCAGTTTGGTTTCTTGAGATAAGGAAACGCAGACCCAGAGACTCTTAAGTGTTTTGCCCAAGAAGACACAGATTGTAAATGACAAAGGTGGTAAGATCTGAATAACACAAATCTCTTAATTCTAAATGTTGTATAAGATACAAGGTAATAATTTCTATTGATATATTTCTCAGTGATATACATATATGGGGGCTCCTGTGGCACAGCGATTAAGAGCTTGGCTAATAACCAAAAGATTGGCAGTTTGAATCCACCAGCTGCTCCTTGAAAACCGTATGGGGCAGTTCTATTCTGTCCTATAGGGTCGCTCTGAGTCGGAATTGACTAGATGGCAATGGGTTTGGTTTGGAGGTACCAGAGGAGCCCTGGTGACACAGTGGTTAAGAGCTCGGCTGCTAATCAAAAGGTTAGCAGTTGCAAATCCTCCAGCTGCTACTTGGAAATCCTATGGGGCAGTTCTGCTCTGCCCTTTGGGGTTGCTATTAGTCGGAATCGACTCAATCACAATGGGTTTGGTTTTATACATATTTTAGCTCCTTGAATCCTTCCAGCAACCCTATGAGATAGGTAATGTACACCCATTTTACAGATGAAAAGGCGCAGACTGATGAAGACTGAGACGTTGTGACCATTTCCTGCCCTCAAGGACGCTGTCATTGAGCTAGGGCGGCAAAACTAATACTGGGAACAGTGTGGGGGAAAAGGTATCCATCCCAAATGCTGCTGTCCAACACCCTTAGAAGTTAAGAGGGGTCGTTGAGGAAGAAGCAGTAGCTCTAATATTATGGCCTATCTAGCAGGCACTGACACACAGTTGTTCAGAATAGGAGCTTTGAATCAAACAGACCTGACTTCCAGCCCTAGAATTTTTTCGGATGGGTAATCGGGCCACTGACTTAAATTCCCTTAGCCTCAGATTCCCCTTTGAAGATGGGGATGAGGGTGGTAATAGCATTTGCCTCTGGGGAGTTCTATGAGGTTTAGATGAGATTGTACATGCCAAACACAATAATGAGCAAGTGCTAGGGCGCTGTGTTGTCCTTTTGGCAAGTGTATCTTGCAACTCTGCAGTAGAAGTTTTGGGAGTGACTCAGTTTATTCTTTTTTTTTTTTATTAAGCTTCAAGTGAACATTTACCATTCCAATCAGTCTGTCACATGTAGGTTTACATACGTCTTACTCCCTTCTCCCACTTGCTCTCGCCCTATTGAGTCAGCCCTTTCAGTCTCTCGTTTCGTGCCAATTTTGCCATCTTCCCTCTCTCTCTATTTTCCCATCCCCCCTCCAGTCAAGAGTTGCCAACACACTCTCCAGTGTCCACCTGATTTAATTAGCTCACTCTTCATCAGCATCTCTCTCCCCCCCACTGACCAGTCCTTTTCATGCCTGATGATTTGTCTTCGGGGATGGTTCCTGTCCTGTGCCGTCAGAAGTTCTGGGGAGCATTGTCTCTGGGATTCCTCTAGTCGCAGTCATACCATTAGGTATGGTCTTTTCATGAGAATTTGGGGTCTGTATCCCATTGGTCTCCTGCTCCCTCAGGAGTTGTCTGTTGTGCTCCCTGACAGGGCAGACATAAATTGTGGCCGGGCACCAACTAGTTCTTCTGGTCTCAGGATAATGTAGGTCTCTGGTTCATGTGGCCCTTTCTGTCTCTTGGGTTCTTAGTTGTCGTGTGACCTTCAGTTTATTCTTAATTCTGTGCTAGAATAGGTATTATCAAAGCATAATTTTCTACCTGTGACACCGCTAGACAATTCATCCCATATATTTAGTTCTCTCTCTTTTAAATGATACTAGTTACTTGTCTTTTCAGTATCAAGGTTCAGAGTTTTGGATTTGGTGATTACAACTAGGTCATTGTTTTTAATAGTCACAGAATTTTAAAAGGAGGCAACCCCATCTGTCATCTAGACCAAGGATGGCAATCGTGTATTCTCCTTCTTCCCTGGATCCCTCACCTATGGCAGGCATGGCTAAAGGAGCCCTCGTTGTTGGCAGACATATCTAAACGATCACACCATTTCTCTTGGTAGCCTCAGAATCCTTTAAATGGTGTTGCCCATAATCACTTTCCAACTGGGTTGCTTAAAGGAGCCTTGGTGGCATAGTGATTAAGTGCTTGGCTGCTAACTGAAAGGTCGGTGGTTCTAACCCATCAGCCTCTCTGTGAGAGAAAGATGTGGCAGCCTACTTCCGTAAAGATTACAACCTTGGAAACCCTATGGGGCAGTTCTAATCTGTCCTACAGGATTGCTATGAGCCAGAATAGACTCGATGGCCGTGGGTTTGCGTTTTTTTTTTTTTTGGCAGTTGGGTGGCTTAAACCAGCAGATTTGTTCCCCCTCAGTTCTGGAGGCTAGAAGTTGAAAATCAAGGTGCTGGCAGGGCCATGCCCCCTCTGAAGGCTGTAGAGGGGAATCCTTCTTGTCTCCTCTAGCTTCTGGTAGTTGCTGGCAATCCTTGACATTTTCTTGGTTTGTGACAGCATGACTCTGATCTCTGCCTCCATCTTCACCTGGCTGTCTTCCCCCTGTGTGTGTCTTCTTATAAGGACACCACGATGGGATTTAAGGCCCGTCCCAATCTAGCATGATCCCATTTTAACTCCATGACAGCCACAAACGCGATCACATTCACAGATACCGTAGGACTTTATTATATCTTTTGGGGGGGATACAGTTTCATCCACAATATTTGGCATGCAAAAGGAACCCTCTTGCCAACTCTCATTAGGCTGACTCTTTTTATGATGTAAAAAAGACCTAGAATGGTAGTGATGTGCCATGATCATGCAAAAAGTTATAGTCCTGGGTCTAAAACCCATTTCCTGACTCTTCCAGGTTCCAGTTATTTTATACCACTCATAGTGCTCTCCCTGATTTTTTGGAATATCTCATATCCAATCTTTCCTGGATCTTTGGCTTTGCAGCAGGTGCCAAGTGCTGATACCTTTTCTTGTATGTTACCATATGTGTATTCCTTTGCCCTCTTGGTATTTTTCTGAGTTTTGTTATGTCTTTCCAGAGATGCTGCAACAGGAACTACAAGGAATGTTCCAAAGGCAATGCATGTGAGGGTCTGCTTGGCTTTCTGGGAGCATACTTGGTTAACTGTTGGAACTATAGGTTCAGGAAGTGGAGGGGAATGGCTCTCGTGATCTCTCTCTGGGGCCACTGCTAACCACTTAGAACCTTCAGCTGGTGAAGATTGGGCTACTCTCTTTGACATGGATTGAATTGTGTCCCCAAAAATATATTATTTAACTTGGTTAGGCCATGATTCCCAGTGTTATGTGATTGTCCACCATTTTGTCATTTGATGAGATTTTCCTGTGTGTTATAAATCCTGTTACTATGACGATAGTAAGATGGATTAGCGGCAGTTATATTGATGAGATCTCCAAGATTAGATAGTGTTTTAAGCCAAGATACAAAAGAGAGAAGCGAGTGGAAAGACAAAGGGTCCTCATACCACCAAGGAAGTAGTGCTGGGAGCAGAGTGCATCCTTTGGACCTGAGGTTGCTGCGCTGAGATGCTCCTAGACGAAGGGAAGACTCATGCATCATAAAGACCTTCCCAGAGCTGAGAGAGAGAGAGAAAGCCTTACCTTGGAGTCGGTGCCCTGAATTCTGACATCTAGCCTACTGGACTGTGAGAAAATAAACTTTTCTTTGTTAAAACCATCCACTTGTGGTATTTCTGTACAGTAGCACTAGATGACCAAGACACTGTTTGTAGATCACCTTGTTCTTAGAGTCAGAGAAATGCTTCTTTCAATTTTCTGACGGGCTATTTGCATAACTAACATTTTCCTGTAATTTGAACTCACTGGATTTATCCAAGAGAGCACAGCAACTTGCACATGAGAAGAGTTTTGCACCATATGCCTTCCGCCAAATATGCTTGCCGTCAACTGTCTTTATTGCCTTTGGAACCGTGGGCAAATGAGTCAGTTTGCCTCGCTAAGATTTTTTTGCCTCTCCTGTAAAATGATAGGGCTAAGTTAGCTGGTCTCTAAAGTCTCTTCTTCTTCAAAATAATTCAGTGAATCTAATAAAGTATAAGTTATTCCTTGTACCTAGCACTTTCTGTATTGCTTTTTTATTTTTACACTTTTAACAGTTTTATTTGAAGTATAATTTATACCAGAAAGTTTACCCACTTTGTTTTTTGTTTTTAAATCAGTGACTTCATTCAGTCAAACAGTGTCATCTGGTTAGATCTGAGGTTTGATTGTAGTTAGAATCGTTTTTTTGCCCACTGCCCAGCCTGTGCGTGATCACCAGCTGGAGCGTTACAAGTGCAACCCTGACAGAGTGGTGAGCGGCCTCCGAAAAGGAAAAAGCACAGGCTTTGGAGGCCGGCCAGCCTGGGCTCATACCACAGCCTCGCTTCATCTTAGTTGGGATGACCTTTAGTGTGTGAACGGCAGATCCTGCTCCTGACCTGTCCTCATACCTCCTTCCCTCAGCTCTCAGGAACGTAAATGAAAGAGTGGATGTGAAAGGTGTCAGCGCCAGGTGCATAGTTTTTATACCATTGTAGTTTCGCCTTTGGCTCTCTCTAAACATCTTACAATCAAAGGATTGTAAGGACCAAAAGGATTTTTTTTAATCAAGGTAAACCAAAAAAAGGCAAACCCATTGCCATCAAGTCAATTCGACTCATAGTGACCCTATAGGACAGAGCAGAACTGCCTCATAGGGTTTCCAAGGCTGTACATCTTTACAGAAGCAGACTGTCACATCTTTCTCCTGTGGAGTGGCTTGGGGGTTCATACCGCCGACCTTTCAGTTAACAGTCGAGCACTTAACCACTGTGCCACCAGAGCTCCTTATTAAACAGTGCACAGAGGTGTAAAGAGTAAGGTTTTTACGTTAAACTCTCCTCAACCTTCCTTTCCCAATTTTCTGGGAAACTTCTGTAAATAATTTCTTGAATATCTTCTTAGAAAAATGATTAACAATTATTATTTGTGTGTGTTTGTGTAACCCAACTTTTTTTTGTAATTTAATGGCCGTGAATGATATGGAAAGCTGTTGGAGCATTCATCTTGATGGCGGCATGATGTATTTTTTTTAACGCACCATGATATATGACCACTTCAAGCTTGAAAGACATTTAAGTTGTTTCCAGTTTTTTCCCAGTGTTTGGAATTTATTACAAAGAACCTTTCTAGGAGTGTGACTAAGGCACCCGGTGATGCCTTTGGAATTCCTGGTGAGTACTCTGAGAACTAAAGTGCTCCTGACCCCAGCCATGGTGTTCTCAGTCACATCATGTACATTCGAAAGCTGGACAGTGAAATAAGGAAGACTAAAGAAGAATTGATGCCTTTGAATTAACAGTGTTGACAAAGAGTATCAAATATACCATGGACTGCTAAAAGAACAAACAAATCTGTGTAAGAAGAAGTACAACCAGAATGCTCCTCAGAAGCAAGGGTAGCGAGACTATGTCTCAATATTTTGGGCATGTTATCAGGAGGGACCAGTCCCTGAGAAGGATATCATGCTTGGTAAAGTAGGCAGTCGCCAAAAAAGACCCTCAATGAGATGGATTGACAAAGTGGCTGCAACAATGGGCTCAAGCGTAACAAGGATCTTGGGAATGGCACAGGACTGGGCAGTGTTTCATTCTGTTGTACCTGGGGTCTCTATGAGTTGGAACCAGCTGGACGGCACCTAAGAACAGCAGCAACAGGGCGCTTGGCTGTGATGCTTACCTGTGGCCCCAGAACAACTCACAAAGAAACCGACTAGGTTTCACTGTTGCCTAATGGATCACGTCGTAGGTCCTCAATGAATAAATATTTTTGGTATGGATTACTGGGTATTACTTGCTTGGTCATTGGCTCCAGTGGTGTCCATGCAGGGTCTTCTTGCCTGCATCCTGGGCACCCAGCAGACTTTTGATTCCAGTGTCTCCCTGCCCTGGTCTGCCATTCACATAGAAACGATTCTGACTGCCCCATTCACAATTGGAGCCTCCAGGGAAGCAGCTGCCCTGCCGTCAGCGTGCGTGTGTTTGCCTTGTTGGGGTGTTGAGTGTTTTTCCAGTTCACTTAATATGAGAGTGGCCAGACTGAAGCTTCCTGCTGCATTTTTCCACTATCTTGAGAGTTGGCCTCGCCATCTGTGAGCAAAAGGTCTCATCTTTATATTATTCTCCCATGGCATGTTGCAAAACATGAAGCGTGAGCTGGTTTCCTGTGGCAAAAAGTTGACTTTGATTTGTTCCTTTTGAGGTTACTATGAGTTTATCATAACAAGAGTGCTAAAAATATCAGGTCTAGCATGGAAACAGCATTCATTTACTAGCGTGAACAATAACACGCAGGTTTAGCCCAGAGCAGGAAGAAATGGACTTCATCTCAAGATGAGAATTGCTTATCAGAGGATCCTTGGCAATCTTAACTTTCTCAGCCCCTGTTCTGATGAGCTGTGGAAAAGTACTCAGGCCATTCTTGAGCCACAGATTAAAGCAGAGAATAATCTTAGCGCAGACATTTTGGAGCACCTGCCATGTGCCAGATCCCATGCCTGGGAACCGTCAGATGAGTAAGAACAAGTCTCCTTGCCAATGGAAAAGTCAGACACAAGTAACTACTTCATCGTGAGCAGAGCTGTAACAGAGGGTTATGGAAAACGCTGTGGTGTGGTGGTGTTCTTTCTATTTTTAAATGTATTTGAATTATTTCATAATAATCAGAAGCAAACTGTTACGGGAGCCGAGAGGACTGAAGGCCTGGCTGCCTTTGGGGATTTGTGAAGCCTTTGAGTTGGATTTCAGAGTAGACAGGGCTTTGCCGGGGAGAAGCAAGGCAAGGGTGATTCAGGCAAAGAAGCAGCAGACCAGAGACCAGGGGTGCAGAAACCATGCCCCAGGGGGCAAGAGCGCAGGAACCAGCCAGAGATGGATCTCCAGGGCCTTGCTCTTTGGGGCAAAGGGTTTGGCTTTTATTCTGGTCAGCTAGTAGTTCCCCAACTGATAGAATCTCAGAACCCACCAGGGAACATTTGGAAAATACTGATCCCTGGTCCTAGTTCAAGCCCTAGTGGAGCAGTGGTTAAGAGCTTGGTTGCTAATGAAAAGGTCAGCGGTTTGAATTCACCAGCTGCTCCTTGGAAACCCTATGGTGCACTTCTGTATCCCATAAGGCTGCAGTGAGTAGGAATCGACTCAGTGGCAATGGGTATAGGGTTTCTCAGGGTTCGGATCCTAGCTCAGATTTACCAAATCAGAAGAACTAGGGGTAGAGGGCTAGTGTCTGAAGAATCAGCCAGTGTGAGGGGAACCATTGCCATAGGAGAAGGGGAATCTATATCCTGGATCAAAGCATGGATTTACTCGTGAGTGGTTTATCTTTATTTTATCGTTGTTGTTGAGAATATAGACAGTAAAACATAAACCAGTTCAACCATTTCTACATGTACATTTCAGGCACATTGATTACATTCTCCGACTTGTGCAACCATTCTCTCCCTCCTTTTTTCGGAGCTGCTGTTCTGCCATTCACAAAAATTCATTGTCCCCTAAAGTTCCTCTCTAATCTTTCAAGTTGCTGTTGTCACTTTTATTCCATATATAGCTAGCTCTTAAAAGAGCGTAATGCTCAAGGCAGATATTTTTTACTAGTTTAGCTAAACAACTTGGTTTTGAGAAGACTTCAGGGGATATTTTTGGTTTAAGGTATCTCAGGACAACAGCTTCAGGGGTTCATCCATCCCCTGTGTCTCCAGAAAGCCTGGATTCCGTGTGAATTTGGAACTCTGTCCTGAATTGCCCCCTCCCTTTGATGACCGTTCTTCTGTAGAATCTTTCATCAGAATGTTCAGTACATAAATGTTTTTATTTTAAATGAATAACATAACTATTCTGAGGCAGGAAAAAAAGGAAGTAACTGAAGTAGGTCTTGAGCATAGTATTTTGACTATATACCCTCAAACTAAAGAGAAAAAGAACCATAAGCAAATATTGAATTCTAGTTAGTAGGTTTGTTTTTCAGAGTGGTATGAGTTAGTAATTCTGAAACTGTTGTTGTTGTTAGGTGCTGTCGAGTCGATTCCGACTTATAGTGAAACCCTGTGTACAACAGAGCGAAACGCTGCCCGGAACTGCACCATCCTCACAGCCGTTGGCTGTGTTTGAGCCCATTGTTGCAGCCACTGCGTCAGTCCCCATTGTTGAGGGTCTTCCTCTTTTTTGCTGACCCTCTGCTTTACCAAGCGTGATATCCTTCATTAGGGGCTGGTCCTTCCTGATAACATGTCCAAAGTATGAGATAAAATCTCTTCATCCTTGCTTCTAATGAGCATTCTGGCTGTACTTCTTCCAAGGCAGATTTATTTGTTTTTCTGGCAGTCCATGGTATATTCAGTATTCTTCCTTTGGTCTTCCTTACTCATTGTCCAGCTTTCACATGCATATGAGGCAACTGAAAACACCATGACTTGGGTCAGGACCTTAAAATGACACCTTTGCTTTTCAACACCTTAAAGAGATCTTTTGCAGCAGATTTACCCAATGCAATGTGTCTTTGATTTCTTGACTGCTGCTTCCAGTGATGTTGATTGTGGGTCCAAGTAAAACGAAATCCTTGACAATTTCAGTCTTCGTTTATTACGATGTTGCTTATTGCTCCAGCTGTGAGGATTTTTGTTTTCTTTATGTTGAGGTGTGATCCATACCGAAGGCTGTAGTCTTTGATCTTCATCAGAAAGTGCTTCAAGTCCTCTTCACTTTCATGAGGCAAGGTTGTGTTATCTGCATATCGCAGGTTGTTAATGAATCTCCCACCAATCCTGATGCCCTGTTCTTCATATAGTCCAGCTTCTCGGATTATTTGCTCAGCATAGAGATTGAATAAGTATGGTGGAAGGATACAACCCTGATGCACACCTTTCCTGACTTTAAACCCTGCGATATCCCCTGGTCCTGTTTGAACGACTGCCTCTTGGTCTAAGTATAGGTTCCTCATGAGCACAATTAAGTGTTCTGGAATTCCCATTCTTCGCAGTGTTACCCATAATTTGTTATGATCCACACAGTTAAATGCCTTTGCATAGTCGATAAAACACGAGTAAACATCTTCCCGGTATTCTCTGCTTTCAGTCAAGATCCACCTGACATCAGCAGTGGTATCTCTCGTTCCATGTCCACTTCTGAATCTGACTTGAATTTCTGGCAGTTTCCTGTTGGTGTACTGCTGTAACCCTTTTTTGAATTATCTTCAGAAAGGTTTTAGTTGTGTGTGATATTAGTGATATTGTTCAGTAATTTCTGCATTTTTCTTTTAATTTACTGTTTATTGTAGGATTGAATAGGTAAAATATATTGTGGATAATGAAAGCCAAGTTTTCTTATTATCATAAAGAAGAGTTCCTATGAATTTGGAAAGAAGCTGTGGTGGTGCAGTGGTTTAGCACTCCCTGCTAACCAAAAGGTTGTCGGTTTGAACCCACCAGCAGCTCCATGGGAGAAAAGACTTTGTGATCTGCTCCTGTAAAAATTTACAGCGCAGGAAACCATATGGGGTAGTTCTACTCCATCCTATAGGGCTGCTGTAATTCAGAATCAGCTCCATGGGCACACAACACCATAAGTGTAGAAGGTGGGAAATGCTAGAAGGAACCCTGTGGTATTAGATTGGAATTGATGTTATCAGCATGACCTTGTGTCTTTTTGTATATAGATACAGAAATAGATGTGTGTGTGTTCAAAATTGTATATATGTATTTCCCAGCTCTGTTTGTTCAAGGGGCCTAAAACAAAGATACCCCAGTCGCTGTGAACATACCTGATGCTCAGATCTTGATTGCTAATACCTTCTTCCACTCAGAGGAACTAGGGCTTCTTGGAAACATGGCTGATTCCAGGGCTGGAGTAGGAAAATTACAGGTGTGCTTGGAACATCTTGCTATACCAGAAAGTAAGGAAGTGTTCCAAGAATGATGGGGCTTGTCAAGAGATGAGAGGAGCCAGCTTGAAGGCTCCCACTGGTCAAACGTGGGACAATTGGAGGGTCAAAATAAATAATGATAGTAATAGATTACAGCCTGTGGAGTAAAAGCCTGTAAGTCCATACTGGTAAGTAAGTGAATGAGTTCATAAATGGGGGAGAGAGGAAGTTCCTTTTCGTGGTAGAGTACAAAAGTAACAACCAATAAATGTGGATGAAATGATGGAGATTTTTTTTTTTTAATCGCTCCTTGGCTGTTGTTGTTGTTGTTAGGTGCTGTTGAGTTGCTTCCGACTCATAGTGACCTAATGCACAACAGAACAAAACGCTGCCCGGCCCTGCGCCATCCTTACAATCATTGTTAAGCTTAAGCTCATTATTGCAGCCACTGTGTCAATCCACCTTGTTGAGGGTCTTCCTCTTTTCCGCTGACCCTGTACTCTGCCAAGCATGATGTCCTTCTCCAGGGACTGATCCCTCCTGACAACATGGCCAAAGTATGCAAGACGCAGTCTCGCCGTCCTTGCTTCTAAGGAGCATTCTGATTGTACTTCTTCCAAGACAGGTTTGTTCTTTCTTTTGGTAGTCCATGGTATATTCAATATTCATCGCCAATAGCACAATTCAAAGGCGTCAGTTCTTCGGTCTTCTTTATTCATTGTCCAGCTTTCACGTGCATATGATACAGCTGAAAATACCATGGCTTGGGTAGGCTCACCTTAGTCTTCAAGGTGACATCTTCGCTTTTCAACACTTTAAAGAGGTCCTTTGCAGCAGATTTCCCCAATGCAATGTGTCATTTGATTTCTTGACTGCTGCTTCCATGGCTGTTGATTGTGGATCCGAGTAAAATGAAATCTTTGACAACTTCAGTCTTTTCTCTGCTTATCATGATGTCGCTCATTGGTCCGGTTGTGAGGATTTTTTTTTTCTTTATTTTGAGGTATAATTCATACTGAAGGCTGTGGTCTTTGATCTTGATCAGTAAGTGCTTCAAGTCCTTTTCACTTTCAGCAAACAAGGTTGTGTCATCTTTATAACGCAGGTTGTTAATGAGTCTTCCTCCAACACTGATGCCCCATTCTTCACGTCGTCCAGCTTCTCAGACTATTTGCTCGGTGTACAGACTGAATAGATACGGTGAAAGGATATAACCCTGACACACACCTTTCTTGACTTTAAACCAATCAGTATCCCCTTGTTCTGTCCAAACACCTGCCTCTTGATCTATGTAAAGGTTCCTCATGAACACAAGTGTTCTGGAATTCCCATTCTTTGTAATGTTATCCATAATTTGTTATGATCCACACAGTCGAATGCCTTTGCATAGTCAATAAAACACAGGTAAACATCCTTCTGGTATTCTCTGCTTTCAGCCAGGATCCATCTGCCATCAGCAATGATATCCCTGGTTCTGTGTCCTCTTCTGAAACTGGCCTGAATTTCTGGCAGTTCCCTGTCGATATACTGCTGCAGCCGTTTTTGAACGATCTTCAGGAAAATTTTGCTTCTGTTTGATATTAATGATACTGTTCTATAATTTCTGCATTTGGTTGGATCACCTAAATTTCTTGGGAATAGGCATAAATATGGATCTCTTCCAGTCAGTTGGCCAGGAAGCTGTCTTCCATGTTTCTTGGCATAGACGAGTGAGCACCTCCAGTGCTGCATTCGTTTGTTGAAACACCTCAATTGATATTCCATCAATTCTTGGAGCCTTGTGTTTTGCCAGTGCCTTCAGTGCAGCTTGGACTGCTTCCTTCAGTACTGTAGATTCCTCATCATATGCTGCCTCTTGAAACGGTTGAACATCAACCAGTTATTTTCGGTATAATGACTGTATTCCTTCCATCTTCTTTTGATGCTTCCTGCGTTGTTTAATATTTTCCCCATAGAATCCTTCACTGTTGCAACTGGAGGCTTGAATTTTTTTCTTCAGTTCCTTCAGCTTGAGAAATGCCAAGTGTGTTCTTCCCTTTTGGTTTTCTATCTCCAGCTCTTTGCACATGTCATTATAATACTTTACTTTGTCTTCTCAAGCCGCCCTTTGTTTGGCTATCACCATGTTACTAAAAATTGTTTCAGGCAAGAATCATCAATGTATGCTAAAACTGTTGGGGGAAGTTCGCTGAGAACCAGAATAGTTATGTAGTCTCAAAGTCGCTCTCCACAAGATGCTTTTTAATTAGTTATAAAGAGAAACATTGGAGAACCTCAGCAGGTAGTACCTCAATCAGCAGAGCAAAGTTAGCATCTTAGGAACGAGACATATAGACATCGTGCCTTCCAGAGGTAGGTATACAATATCACTTCCTGCCCAGAGTGCAAAACCTGAGTCTAACGGTGGAAAATGACAGACAAACGCAAACTGAGGACCATTCTATATGATAAATGGTCTGTAGTGGCCACAAAGGGAACCCTGGTGATGCAAGGTTTAAACACTTGGCTGCTAACTTGAAAGGTTGACAGTTTAGACTCCCCCAGTGTCTCCAAGAGGAAAGACCCAGGGATCCACTTCTGTAAAGATGGCAGCAAAGAAAACCCTGTGAGACAGTTCTACTCTGTCACATGGAGTCGCTATGAGTCAGAATCGACTCCGCATAAGCCAATAACAACAACAGTCTTCGCAAATGTCGTGAAGGACTGAGGAGCTATTCCAGTTTAAAGGAGAATAAAGAGACTTGGTAACTAAATAGAATCCTGGACTGGATCCTAGAATAGGACATTTTTTTTTTCTCCTTTTGTTGTAAAGAACATTAATGGAACAATTGGTAAAATTTGAGAGAGTTCTGTAGATTAGACAGCAGTACTCTAGCAGTGTTAATTTCATAATTTTGTGGTTATGTAAGAGAGTGCCCACGGTTTTT
The DNA here is from genome assembly GCF_030014295.1 of Loxodonta africana. NCBI lineage: Eukaryota > Metazoa > Chordata > Mammalia > Proboscidea > Elephantidae > Loxodonta > Loxodonta africana. Next base: position 14,311,517 of record NC_087352.1, read on the forward strand.
AGGGGCAGCTTGATTTCAAATCATTCAGGGAAAAAATGTGTAATATAGCTACCAAAAAAACCACACTTGTTGCCGTCGAGTCGATTTCAACTCATAGCGACACTATGTATATAAGGAAATATAAGAACAAATGTGATAGAATGTTAACACGTGGAGAATTTAGGTGAAGTTATGCAGGAATTTTGTGTGCAGTTTTTGCAAATTTTCCTTCTAGAAGTCTATAATTATGTAAAGATATAGTTGAAAATAGAAAAGAAAAAAAAAGCCCACCTCATTACCTGGGAAATTCCAGATATTGGTGAGTAGACAATCTCTGTAAAGAGCTCAGATCCAAGAGCAGCCCATAGGACAGACTCATTTAACAGTATATCATCATCTTTTCAGATCAGAGAACGGGGGTTCTTAATCTGATATTGTTGTTATTGGGTGCCGTCAAGTTGATTCCAATTCATAGTGACCTAATGTGACAGCAGAACTGCCCTAGGGTTTTCTTGACTGTAATCCTTATCAGAGTAGACCGCTAGGTCTTTTTCTCAAGAAGCTGCTGTGTGGGTTTGAACTGCCAACCTTTAACCATTGTACCACAAGGGCTCCTTAATCTGCAATTACATGTGTGTATCTGGGAGGGAGCATTTGATTTGGTTCTCCCAGATTTGTAAAGGCGCCTGGAACCCCACTCTGTGCGAGAACTACCACACCTCATGAGTGAGCAGCGCAGCTACTCTTAATCAAGTGGAAGTGCTAAGACCACTACTGCACTACCAACTCTGGACCATCCTGAGCAAGGCTGCCGTGGGCTCCAGTGCGGACACTTGCTCCACAGAAAGAATTTCCTCTGCCAAGCAGTGGTGTTGAGCAGAGTGTAGGGGGGTGTATTTGCATATAAATAATGTAGGGTGCTAACTGCAAACAAACCTTCAACTTTAGTCTAGAGCTCTGGGATTAAGGATGGTGTCTGGGAAGGCACTTGGGGACAAACCTGGGATGGATTCCCAATGTACCCTTTAGCCAGCCCCGTGGCCTCAAGTGAGTCCCTTCATCTTGCTGAGCCTCGCGGTTAGTGGGAGGGGAGGATTAGAGGTGAGGTGCCTACGTACTGCCTGGCTGGCTCTGTTTTTGTGCAGATGTACACTCAGGCTCAGAATGAGTCATTGAAATCAGTGTTCTGAGTTGAGCTGTTAGTTTTGATTCAGCCCATTCAAAGAACTTGACTGGCAGCTCCTTTTACGTGGAGCCTGAGACAGACACTCTAAGTGGCTCTCTAGGGAATGGAGCTGAGTTCATTTTAGACGCTTCCTGTTCTCCCTCATGTTCACATGGTAGAGAGAATTTTCCCATAGGGCTGCCTCCCAACTTCAGCCTTCATCAGGGGCCTAACCTCTGTACCAGCCTCCAAGATCTGCCTTCTGATCTCCTCCTGGTCTCTGATCCTCACGGGTCACCAGACTGAGTCTGTCTAAACACCAAAGCCCAACATGCTTAAAACTCATCCATGATTTGCTTCTGCCTTAAGGAGACAATTCAGACCTCCTGGATTGGCACCCCAGACCTAGGTCTGCTGACCTCTTTCTCCTTTCCAGTGCACTCTGCACTCCTCAAACCCTACAGACAAACAAAAATCCAAAACCATTGCTGTCAAGTCAGTTTCAACTCATAGCAACCATATAGGACAGAGTAGAACTGCCCCATAGGGTTTCCAAGGCTGCGATCATTATGGAAGCAGACTGTCACATCTGTCTCCCATGGGGTGGCTGATGGGTTCGAACTGCTGACCTTTCAGTTAGTAGCCAAGTGCTTGCCCACTCAACCACCAGGACTCATTTGAAATACTATACTCAATGCCCTATTGAACTACTTGCTGTCCCCCAGACCTCTGTCACCACATGGTATCATCCTCGTTTCTACACATGTTCCTGCTTGCTTCAGGTCTCCCCATTCTCTGCTCAGCTCTGATGGTACCTCTTGGAAACTAACTCCCATATCTGGCTTAAGTTTCCTTCCTTTGTAATCCCATAACACCCTCTGGACAACAGAGCTAAATCGAGGGCAAAGGCCACAGCTGCCTCCTCTTTTGATTTTACAGCACAGCCTGACACAGACCGGGGGCGTCGTAAATGTGGATTGGTCGATTCCTCAGACTACCTGTCCCAAGTTTGGAGAATCTGACCAATTCTTAACCTGTGGCATCATTAATTTATTTTAGGTTCATGTGAAGCTGTCTAGATCAGTGCTGATTTGCATTGTTGGCCTTTGACCTTTTCTGCACTCTGCCACAAGACAGCAGAAGCACCTCTAAGCCCCAGACTTGGCTGCAGGACTGTGCCTAAACCATCCAAAGGATCCGACAGTGCTTCTTGCTTCCTGGACAGTGCTTGTCCAGGGACTAAGAGTTGGTTAATAACCACCCAGCAGCTGATATCTGCTAGGAGCTGGTGGGGTCAGACCCTCTTTGGGGAAATGAGTGGTCTTTGTTAAGATAGCTGATTGTTTTTGGTTCATAATAAGCCAAACAAGTTTGGAGTTCATGTCTACTTTCTCTTGCCAGTAGAACCTTCTCAGTCACCCAAGCTCAAAACTCTGAAGTCTCCAAATTTGGATTCAGAAGAAAAGTTTAGATCCCAGCTCTGGCAGATATATTCTGGCTTCTGGGCCTGAGACAGGTCCTTTCTCACTTCTCATGCTATCTCACATGGAATGGGGGAATGACAGTAACCCCTCACTCCCACTGGTCATGTGTAGGAGAGCCTTAGAAATGGTTAGTTTTCTCCTTTTTCTCATGATAAAAAGTAAGACATCCTCTTAGTAAAACGTTCACATACCTCAGAAGAAAATACTGTTGCTTGCATAACATTCCAGAACCTTTTTTGGAAATGTACCTAATACTTCTTCATCTCCAAGTGATCCCGTGTTGAGGCACTTGGGCTGTTTTTACTTTTTTACTGTTACAGAAGGCTTTCAAGAACTTTGTTATCCTTGATTCCTCGTGTCTTAAACCCACCCCTGCCATACCTCCAGCCTCCCTGTTACATGATATTTAAATGGCTGTGTCTCTAAACCCCAGCTTAATTTCGTGGTCAGCTCTCCTCAGAAGGAATTTAATTTTAGAACTTGTAACTTTTGCAGACCAGGCGGGGGGCAGCCCTGGCTGCTTGGGCATAAGATGGCCCGGCTGTTCTGGTGTCCAGCAATGACAAGCACTGCCAAGGAGGAGACAGCCACGGGGAAACGGGTTCTGATAAGAGGGTAGCAGCTGAGTACTTGTTGATTTGCTGCTTTCATGACCACAGAAGTTTAAAAATAATTGGTAGGGAGAAAGAAAAAAAGCAGTGGTTTTTTTTTTTTTTTGCTTTTTGCTTTTGTTTTGTTTTAATGCCACTGCTTTATCAGTGATGGAGAACGCAGAGACCACAGTCATTCAGAAAGGGAGAAGACACAGCCATGCAGAGAAGAGGTGAGGGGAAGGGCAGGAGGGACCCAAGTCACAGCTCAGGTAGACCCAGGCTTTATAGCTACCAGGAGTAGAACCCAGGGAGAGAGCCAAACCAAACCCACTGCTGTTGGGTCAATTCCGACTCATAGCGACCCTATAGGACAGAGTAGAACTGCCCCATAGAGTTTCCAGGGAGCACCTGGTGGATTTGAACTGCCGACCTCTTGGTTAGCAGCCATAGCACTTAACCACTACGCCACCAGGGTTTCCAGGGAGAGAGCAGGCTCTGGCTAATACCTGCTCCTCCTTAATCTGAAAAGTAGGCCTAGGGCTAGGTCTGGCACGTAGGGTTGAGGTAAGATTGTGCATTAGTAGCTGTTGCTTCAGTACTTCACATGCACCATGATCATGTTAAATCTTCAAAACACTCTCATGAGAGCAGGTCTAACCATTATCCCATCTTCACACAAGGAAATTGAGCCTTAGAGAGGCCAAGCCGTTTGTCCAGGGTCCTCAAACCTAGTGTGGTTAGAGTCGGAACTCGGACCGAGACAGGCATCCCCAGAGCCTCTCATCTTAAGCCGCCCTGATGCTGAGGCTCTGAAAGGCCTAAGGCCGACTTGAACTGTTAGCTTATTCATATCACCATGTCCCTTATTTTATCTTAACTTCACAGGAGTCCCGTGACATTTTCATATTTCACTCTTGCAAGTGGGAAACTGAGGCCCACCGGGACCAGACTGTAATAATGGGCAGCATTGTCAGCAACCTGCCTTGCTATGGCCAGTTAGTTTCTTTCTCTGCAGCCCCATGTCGCCCCCACTCCCGGGTTAGCCTGTGCACGAGCTGCTCGCGGGCCCCGGGGCCCAGCTGCGATTCTTGTTGAAAGCCTCACATCTTTTCTCTGCCTGTCAGACAGCAGTCACGGGAACGTCCTGTGCCATCTTCCCTCGGCAGAGTGGTTGGCAGAAAGCAGCAGATGCCCAGAGTGAAGGTCATGTGCCGCTCAAGTGCTGGGTGGAGAACAACCCCCTCTCCCTGCTGCTTGTGACTGGCAGGTGGGTCGTGCTGTGGAGGGCTCTGTTGGGGTGTCAGGCAGAGCAGACAGGGATGAGCTGGGGGACTTGATCATTGTCCTCCTTTATTATCATTTGCCTCTGCATTTTAGTTTTTTTTTTTTTTTTCTGATCCCCTTCGTTTTGTAAATTACAGCTTTTCTGTACTGGTTAGAATGTTCCATTTGCAAGGGGAGCCTCAAACTCAGGCACCACTTGACGTTTTTTAGGAGAAGAATAGAATGTTTGGCTGGGACCAAAGTCTGAATGGCTGGCTTACATTATTCTAAACTGGCAGGCTCTGGGGCAGGGTGCTGGAAATCCATTTGAAGTGGATTTTTTTTAATTAGCATATCTTCTTATCTTGTCTCTGTTCCTAGGGAAACAGTACCACATGAAAGCTAGGCCTGGCGGCTTTAGAGCCCAGTGTGATGTTGTAACCCTGAGACTCTCTCTCCTAACGCCTTGGGCTCTCTCCTCTCAAGTGGGCATGGTAACACCTGTACCTACGCCACTGTGTTTTATGTTTATTTTTACATAGCAGAGCTCCTTATTTCTTTTTTTTTCTACCTTAAGTATAGCAAAAAAAAAAAAAAGTGAATAAATATGAATAGAAACTACTTGAACATAATTTTAATAGCTGTATATTTCATTCTGTCTGTATCATGTTTTATGTAACCATGCTACGATTAGATGTGAGATTATGGCCAAATTTTCTGTGGCGTAAAGCACACTGCAGTGAATGTTTTTGCACAGTTTGGTTTCCTTGTGAAAGCTTCTTTATAATAGTCAAGGAGCACGACCTGTTTAAAACTCCTCAGTGCCACGTTTCCACATTGTTGATGAGAGTTGCCGCTCTCCCCAGCTGTGTGAGAGTGTCTGTCCCCCAGCCTTTTTGCTTGTGTTGAGTAATCTCGTTCTTTAATTTGATAGGCAAAAAACGGCATGTAGTTTCAGGGTCACTTCTGAGAAATAGTACTCTCCTTTTCCCCATCAACAACTTTCATCTGGCCGCCGCAAATGCTTTTCAGAAGAGAGTGAGATGTAAATAGCAAGAGTCATCTTCCTTGCCCTTTTTTGAGCCAGTAATGTGGTGAGGTCACAGGCTAGGTTTCTTTGGAGAGACGAAGGGGTGGCCAGGACTTTGAGCTCAGAAAGGGGCATTTCAGAGTAAGCCTTCAGAGGGGGCCTCTCAGGAGATGAGGTTCTCTGGAGAAAGAGATCAAAGTATCATGTGACTGTGGTGACAGACAGGAGCTAATGAGTGTGCCCTCTGCTGATGGTGGCCTCCTCAGGGGAGGTGGGGGCCTGGGATGTCTGGGTTACATATAGGACCCCAGTACTGCTCAGCCGGCGGGGGGGGGGAGGTGGGGGGGGTGGGGAACAGGTGCTCAGGAAGTGTTTGTGGAGTGGCTGTGTGCATACATACACACTTCTACCTTTAGGTTTCTGGGTTAAAGAAGAAAACTCAGAGAGAGAAACGAAGGGGAGTAATGTGGACCAGAGCAGGTGACCCAGTGCCAAGAATGGCAAGCATTATGTCCCACCTTTGCATTTCTCACCTGTGGGCCATTCTACATCCTGCCCCTCAGATACATTGAGAGCTGCTGGGCTTGTACCTTATTCTCCCCTTGAGGGCAGATGTGGTGTGTCTGATATCTTTTTTTTTTTTTTCCTGCCTGAGTATTCCACATCTGACATGTTTGTAAATACTCAGTAAGAAACAGATCCATCCTGGCTATCTTGGAAGCCATATTCAATTCACTTAGTGAAAGAGTAGGTCTGGTGTGTTGGATTTCTGAGGACCTTGCTGGATCACTTTACCCTGAGCCCTCCTTCCTCACGTGTGGCTGCTTCCTTTTGTTCACAAAACATTGAGGCTCCCCGTGCAGCAGAATTTTTTCAGTGGCTACCATGGGACAAAGGAGCCCTGGTGGCCAGTGATTAAGCTATCGGCTGCTAACCAAGAGGTTGGTGGTTTGAACCCCCCAGCCTCTCCGCAGAAAAAAGATGTGGCAGTCTGATTCTATATAGTTTACGGCCTAGGAAGCCCTATGGGGCAGTTCTTGTCCGTCTCTTGGGGTTGCTATGAGTCAGAATCAACTTGATGGCAGTGAGTTTTTTTCTTTTTTTGCCATGGGACACTCACTGCACTGGGTGTTAAATAGATAGTGATGAGCAGAGAGATCTGGTCTCTGTCTAATGGAGCACAATCATTGAGTAGAAGAGACGGATCAATCCTTGTATGAATTAATTGCACAAATGAATATAAAGTAACAAGCTTGAGAGTAAGAGCCAGGAAAGGAAAGAGCAAGGAGCCGAGAGAACATCAGGGAGCTGGTTTAGAGCAGAGGCGGTGTCTTCCCCAAGCTGCAGGGGAATGGTGGCAACCCAGGTCAGTGGGGCATGTCGGTCGTCAGCCTGAGGTGCTGGGGCACAGAGACCACCAGAAAAGCATGTCGCTTCTCTCGGGGGGCGTGGGGGCTGCCTGTGAGATGGCACAAGGACAGTGTCAGCTCTGGAATACTGTTAGTTATTGAGCCAGGTGCTGCGTTAGGTGTTTTACATGAATTAGCTCCTTTAACCCTGAAAACAACCCCAGAAGGTAAGTGCCATGATGATTCCCATTTTACAGGTGAGGTGCAGGGACACTGTCACTAGGCCAAGGACGCAGTAAGTGGAAAAATAGGGATTCCAGCCCAGGCAGTTGGGCTCCAGAGCTCTGTAGCCCGTCAGTTTAGAAGCTCTCCAGGCTGAGAAGGGGCAGGAGGCCCAAAAGAGCAGCAGCTGAACATGCTGAGGGCCCAGAACATGGTGACAGTCACATGTCCTGGTGGCTGGGGACAGTGAAGACTGAGGGGGCTCTGCCCATGATGCAGAGCCTGGTGACTTGATGAGACCGCCCATCCCACCCCATTTAGAGAAGTGTCCCATAGCACTCTCAGCACCTTTTCTAGTTAGCACAGCCTGTTGTCTCATGTATAGTGCTTGTGTCCCTTGCTAAATGCTGGTGGAGGGCAGAGTGGCCACTTGGCTCCCCACTGCCCGGCAGAGGGCTGGGCATAAAGTCATTGCTTAGTAGGTATTTATCAGAAATTGAGCAAATGCCAGGCCCAGAGCTTTGCCTTAGAAAAACAGGGTGTTGTCCTAGAGGATAGCTATACTTTTGGTTTTCCTGCAAGGAAAGTTTTACAGAACCCAGGAGTAGAGCAGATTTCTTTTCCTTTCTAGGGGTGATGAGTCTCCATGAATGAGCCAGCTTGGGGAGAAAGGGTCCCCTTTAGGTTGAGCAGGCCCAGAGAGGCTAGGGCAAGGGTGTCTGGCACAGGAAAGCTTTTGAGTGTCAGTCAAGTGAGTGAGGTTTTATATAGATTTGGCTTTTTCTTCCTCAACTGAACTGAACCATTCTAGGGGACAACAGTTGAATTAGGGCTGATTTGCATCATTGGCTTCATTTTCTTTTTATGAAAATAATTGGGGTCTTTTGATGGCCTGAGTGATTATGCTCAATATAATTACAATATTTAAATGCAGTAAGAAATTTATCAAAAGAAATGATGATTAATAATACTGCTTTCCAAACTACAACAACAGCACTAATCTGATCTGAATTCCACAAGTGTTCACATTTTCTTTCTCTCAAAGGTAGTAGTTTATTCACATCTACACAGTTTTTCTTTCCGATACATGAAAGGGTGCCTCGTTTCTCCTCTGCAGAGTTTGCCTTTTCCGTTACATGGGCATGTGCTGAACAGAAGCCGAGGCCTTGCCTAACCTAGCATCGTCGGTGATGAATGTCAGTCCCCCTGGACTTCAGAAACCTGAGTTAATTAAAAGGTTCAGATACAGTTAATCAGGTTTGGAACTCTAATTTTGTGCAGTGTTTTGATACGATGTGATGAGTCATCTTTTGGCTTTGCAGTGCTTTATCCCTGACAGTGTTTGATCTGAACAGAATGGTCCGTCAACTGGTGGGGAGGTGCTCGACAGAACTGCAGAGTCAACACTGATCTGTGCGTGTCTGGCTATTTGGGAGGGGCAGCAGGCAGAACAAAGAGCAGAATTTAATAAGCACAAAGTTGTCAGGGGCTGGGGTCAGTTCTGAGGCCGCTGCCTGTCTAGAACATGGGCTTCTTCCCGCCCCCTCTGCCCCTGAGCTGGAGTGCTGACATTAGAAAAAGAGTGAAAATACTGCTTCTGTTTGCTTTGCTGCAAATAAGTGGCCGGCCAGCCTGGCCTCCTTCCCGGAGGCCCCGAGAAGACTTCAGATGTGGTCAGTGAGGTATCTGGACGGTGCCAGCCTGCCGGCCCTCGTCCAGGCAGCCTGCCCCAGGAGTCGGCAGGGCCCAGGGACACAGCAGGCTGGTGGCCTACTCGCCTCCTGATCACTCAGTTGTGTTTCTTTCTAAGATGAGGCTGTTTCTACACGGAAGGATGATAGGCCAGGCTTTATGTGGCCTCTGCCTCCACTTTTCTCACCCACTGAACTGGTAGCCTCATGTCAATGGGCAGAGGAGATAGAATAGGGCCCATCTGGAAAATGCATCTCAGAAAATGTAGTCACGTGGGGGTTGTCCTGAGATGGGGAGCAGGAGCCAGACCACTTGATCGCCTCGGTGCTGCACTCCAGCACTGCCTTGCCGTTCCTCCTGGAGTCCATGGTGGTTCAGAAGCACAACTTCTAAAGCCAGAGCTGGGTTTACATTTTTGCTCTACTCCTTATTACAATTTCCTTAACAGCTGAACTTCAGTCCCCTCATCTATAAAATAGGGAGAGTCATAGTACCTACCCACCAACTAAGATGGAATGAGCACTGATGCACGTCACATGGTTAGAACGCTGACTGGCATATATAGTGGGTACTGTCTGCTATTAGGACCATTATCATAGTGTTAGGTCTGGGCTTTGCACAAGAAACTGTATTTTCTAACCTAAAGATGAAAGGCTTTGTGGTGAGAGCTGAACAAATACCCTCTCTTCTCAGCCTCTTACTACAGTTGGTGTTTCCTTCCAAGAGAGACAGAAAGGAGAGGATCACACAGGATGCTGCCAGTGGCTGGTATCGCAGCCAGCGTAGGCCCCTGGTGCTGTCCCCCACACGGTGGCTCAAAATCAAGCAGCCTGACTCAGTTTCCACATGGCGACCACTAAGCCACTGGACCGTGGATTGTGTGAAGCACAAGCAGCCTGTGCTTGTCATTGCCTGTTGTCATGTCCTCTGAGGAGTGAGTGACAAGAATAGCCATCGGTGTTGACTGCAGTCTACCGGAGTGTCCTCTGCTCTAGCCAATTTCGATTGCTTTGTCTTCACAGAACATTTTTGGAAAAGAAGTATGATCCAAACAGGGATTAACTGCTGCTTCTGTGGCCTTTTCTCCACCCTACTACTCCCAAGTGAAGGGGAGCACTGGTAATTAAATGCTTGGCTGCTAACTGAAAGGTCAGCGGTTCGACTGCTGCTGTGTCGAACACGGGAGAAAGCTGTGGCGTCTGCTTCTGTGAAGTTACAACCTTGGAAGCCCTATGGGGCGGTTCTGCTCTGCCCTGTGGGGTCACTGTAAGTCAGAATTGACTGGACAGCAATGGGTTTGGTATGGTTTGGACCCCCAGATGCTTACTTGATTTTATTTATTTATTTATTGCAAATTGGAATTCTGCAACACATGTGCAGAGTTAGAAGTTCCAGCTTGGGTGCTGGCCACCCGGTCAGCCTGCACAGGTTGACATGGGCTCTGAGTTGTCTGCCAACTGGACAGGTAGATTTGAGGGTTCCAGGAGCTGTATTCTTGAAAAAGAGAAAAATGACATTTCCAGACAGCAAATAGTATTCAAAACAGGTGTTTGGAAGCCTTTTTTTTTTTTTTTTAATTCCCATGTGTAGAGCCCTATACGGGGCAAGTGAAGGCTGCCACCAAAATAGAGTAGGGGCCTGTCTCAGACAATGGAACCAGGAAAAGCATAGAAAACAGAAATCGAACCCATTGCTGCAGAGTCAATTCCGACTCCAAGCAACACTACAGGACAGAGCAGAACCGCCCCACAGGGTTTCCAAGGCTATAAATCGTTACAGAAGCAGACTGCCACATCTTTCTCCTGCAGAGTGACTGGTGGGTTGAAACTGCCAACCTTTTGGTTAGCAGCCGAACACTTTAACCACTGTGCCACCAGGGCTCCTTCAGTAGAAGGCAAAGAAGCATGGTTGTGTGTTCCTTTACCTGGGCCCCTGAGGTTTGGGATCTTCTTGGAATGCTTCTTTCTAATCCATTTAGGAACTTCTCTCAGGCTTCAGGGAGCTGCCTGCTGTGGCTCCTCAGTCTCCTGTCCTCTTGTTCAGGTTCCCCACTGGGAACATCCATGCAGACCAGGACACCCTTGCTCACTCACCATTGTACCTCTAGTCCCTGGGTCTGCCTGACACATAGTAGGTGCTATTGTGTGGGTAGAGTGAGTAAATTTGTGCTCCTTGGAGAGTGGTTCTCAACCTTGGCTACCCATCTCCAAATGATCTGAGTCTTTTTTTTTTTTTTTTTTTAAAAAAAAAAAAGGAGGATTTGGATGCTTTAGTCTGGAATGACTTGCATTTTTAAAGAGCCTCGCGGCATTTGTGTCAGTTTTCATTCCACCTTAGTTTTTAGGGAGAAGCCCCTTTACTGTTAGTATAATTTGATGAATATGTTAATTTTCTCTGTTAGCAAATACTTGAGCCTTAAGTGAAAGTACTTTGCAACTGTTAAGTTATGAAGTGCTGTCCCATAGTATCCTGTAAGTGCCTGGGGGTTGGACCTTGAAGCTGTTGCCGATTGCTGTATCTAAACCTCCAGTAGTGTGAGACGGTGGCAGTACTGGCTTTAGAGACAGCCCAAGGTGGCTGTTCCCTGCCTTGGGGAACATGTGGGCGTAGGTACCCTCACGGGTAAGGTGCACTGTCAGTGACAAACTGCATCCTGCACCTGCCTGTAGCTATTTTGAGGTCAGAGTTCTAGCCTCGTTACGATCTCTCTCCACAGTAGGTCTGACTCCCAGCCAGCATCTGAACCTTTCCTCTGGTTCAAAATAAAAATCAGAGATCCATTTCTGGAGGTCAGAGCACAGCTTTTGTATGAAGGGAGGTTTCTTTTGTAATGACCCACCTGTCTGATGAATCTGAGCACTTGGCTGGCCTTTCTGGCAGAAGCAGCCCTTTGAACTGGTGCCGAGAATGTATGCCTCTTGCTCCTGACCTCTCTCCTGGGTCATAAACATGCCTTTCCCCTCTCCTAGAAGTCCACCCCCCAGCGCACACAAACTCACAAACACACACATGCTCATACTTGCATACACACACACACACACACACACACATCCACATTCACACTCTCACAGAAACACAAATTTACTCACACATGCACACACAAATTTATAGACATACACGAATGCATACACATACGTACTCATACCCACACACATACTCGTGCTCTCTCACACAAACTCACCCTCACATACACTCAACAAACTCACACTCACACACACACACTCCATCGGTGGTTGCTTCATCAGAGGAAGCCTTCTCTGACGCCACCCTGCAGATGATGTCAGATTACCTGTTAGGTGGTCACAGCTCCTAGCAGTAATTTTAGTCATTTTTGTAGTTATTTGATTGCCTGACTATATTTGTTGAGTAAATGAAGTGTATTACTTCTCATGTGTCCCACATTTTACTTAACGTACCACTTCCTATAGAATGAAACAATTTTAAGTTCTCAGCATCTGTAAGCATTGTTATGAAAAGACTTGCTTTATAACCTGCCTTCTTCGGCCCTTTCCCAGTGCTTCTGAAGTTCCGCACAGATAAAGGAAGAGACCCTGGTTCCGAGACCTATGGCGAAGATTCCGAGTCGCTGCTCCAGATTCGAAATGATGTGCTCGACTCCCTGGGCGTGAGCCCTGACCTGCTTCCTGAGGACTTTGTCAGGTTGGTCTCAGTGTCAATCGCAGCTTAGCCTGGAGAGACAAATGTCTGTTTTCAGTATCTGACTCAGTTTGGGGAGATGCTTTGTTAAGACCCAGACCCCTGTGGAGAACCCTTCTTGCTGCATTCTGCCAGCTCCCATAGGCCTCTGGCTGTCCGTTGGTGTAACAGCATACCAAAAACAGCTACAGGTTCTGATTTTTAAAATAAGTGTTTTATATTCACATGGTTCAAAATTCAAAGCAACATAAATCTGTTGACACTGTTCTGCACCTTCCTTTTTTTGCTTTCCATGACCTTTTAGGATTTTTCCAGATCAGTACAGCCTCCTCTCTCTCTTCTATAGCTCTTTAGGGTTCCAGCATGTGGGTCACCTGAAGTGTAATGTATTGTGTAATGTATGGTGGCTCAGTTGTGTCCCGGGTTTGTTGTTACATCCTGTTGGAGTATAAAACTGTGTGTTTGTGTTGTTTCGTATACATGCAGGTGTGTTCGTGTGTGTGTGTGTGTGTGTGTGCCATTTCGTATACATGCAGGTGTGTGTATGTGTGTGTGTGTGTCGTTTTGTATACATGCAGGTATGTCTGCAGGACAGATGATGAAAAAGGGGTTGCCAGGCAAGGGGTAAACCTGCCGCAAAGGACCTCTTTTTAAAGTGTTGAAGAGCAAAAATGTCACCTTGAAGACTAAGGTGAACCTGACCCAAGCCATGGTGTTTTCAGTCACATCATATGCATGTGAAAGCTGGACAATGAATAAGGAAGACCGAAGAAGAATTGACAGCTTTGAATTGCGGTGTTGGCGAAGAATATTGAATATACCATGGACTGCCAAAAGAACGAACAAATCCGTCTTGGAAGAAGTACAACCAGAATGCTCCTTAGAAGCAAGGGTGTCGAGGCCGCGTCTTGCATACTTTGGCCATGTTGTCAGGAGGGATCAGTCCCTGGAGAAGGACATCATGCTTGGCAGAGTACAGGGTCAGTGGAAAAGAGGAAGACCCTCAACAAAGTGGACTGACACAGTGGCTGCACCAATGAGCTCAAGCATAACAACGATTATAAGGATGGCTCAGGACCGGACAGTGTTCCATTCTGTTGTGCATAGGGTCACCGTGAGTAGGAATCAACTCGATGGCACCTAACAACAACAGGCCCGAGGGGGGAGATTTGTCATTAGAGGGATATTGCCACTTTGCCCTCCATATGTGGCTCATCAGTTTATACTGCCAGCATACTGTCAGTGTGGAAACTGGTTCAGGATTTCAGTTGGAGAGGTTCAGGTGGTGACCAGGTCCCAAACCCCTTCAGAACAACACTGGGAGCCTCCGCTCACTCCAGTCCTCTTTACGTACCTTTGGGAACTTCCTAAACTCTGCTTCAAGGCTGTAGCTGTAATAACAGTGGTGTTGCTGTTGTTAGGTGCCATCAAGTCAGTTCCAACTCATAGTGACTCCATGTACAAGAGAATGAAACACTACTTTGTCCTCCACCATCCTCACAGTCATTGTTATGCTTGAGCCCATTGTTGCAGCCACTGTGTCAGTCCATCTCCTGTTTTTCACTGACCTTGTACCTTACCATGCATGATGTCCTTCGCCAGAGACTGGTCCCTCCTGGTAACATGTCCAAAGTACGTGAGATGAAGTCTCTCCATCCTCCCTTCTAAGAAGTTTTCTGGCTGTACTTACTCCAAGACAGATTTGTTCAGTCTTCTGGTAACTCGTGGTATATTCAATATTCCCCTCCAACACCATAATTCAAAGGCATGAATTTTTCTTTGGTCTTCCTTATTCATTGTCCAGTTGTCACATGCATATGAGGTGGACCTTCCAGACTAAGACCAGAAAGAAGGACCTGTCAATCTACTTCTGAAAGAAAAAAAACCCTTATGGATAGCAGTGTAATATCGATGGCTACAATTCATTGAGCATTTATTGTGCACTAAGCGTTGTGGTCATTGCTTTACATACATGGTCTCTCTTAGTCCTCACAACAACCCATTTTACAGGTGAGGAAACCAAAGCTTAGAGAAGCTAAGCGACCACCCAAGGTTCTAGAGCAAATAATAGCCCCGCATATTGAAGGCTTTCTCTTCTTTACATACACAGCCACATTAATTACCACAATAAGCCCCGAAATATGTTATTATTTTCCATTTTTCTAAATGAAGAAATTGAGGGTCAGAAAAATACAGTCACTGGCCCCACATTTTAATAAGTGGCTAGCCACGATCCTACCCAAGTCTCCTTGCACTGCTAATCTCTGGTAGCAATACACTGACTTGGTTTGTGTTTTTTTTTCCCCCAGTAGTAACATTGATCAGATTCCCTTCTTTCCCATTTTCTTCATTTCTGCTTGGGAACCTCATTTAGAGACTAGCCACCTCCACTGATTTAGGACCGGCCGGGGCCTTTGAACCACTCACAGAGCCCTGGACCAGAAAGCCTTTGCCTAAAAGTAGGCGCAGTCGACAAGGTGCTTTTGGAAGTTGGCAGCTTGTGAGCGGGACTAATGGCAGTGCAGGCTTGGCTGTGATCCCTCTCGGCTGGCTGAGGGGGAGACTCCCCATACGTGACATGCAAGTCCTGCGTCCCTGAGCTTCCCAGCAGGTGGAGGACTAGGTCACCCAGGGCTTCAGTTCCAACAGGCCAAGCAGGCTCAGCGTGGCTGCAGCCTCAAAGCTTCCCCAGTGTCGGGCTCCGGGCCGTGAGTGTGCAGCCGAGTGACTAATTTGGGCACTTAGAGTGATGAACGGCCTGGCTCTGCTTCTGCCGGTGA
The DNA here is from genome assembly GCF_030014295.1 of Loxodonta africana. Lineage (NCBI taxonomy): Eukaryota > Metazoa > Chordata > Mammalia > Proboscidea > Elephantidae > Loxodonta > Loxodonta africana. The sequence continues at coordinate 14,326,731 of NC_087352.1, forward strand.
GTGGAGCGGAGGCCTCGCTTCCCAGAAGGGGAAGCCACAGCCTAACAAGCCACTGGCTGGTTTGCTGTCCAAAATGTTTTCCTTCCCGCCCCCTCTTTGCAGACACTGCTTCCCCGAGTGTAGGTCCTGTGTGCTCAGGCGGTCACACTCTAGCGCCCTTTAAGTAAGAGATGTTCGGCCACCTCTTGAGGTCTGTTTGGGCATGCAACGAACTGGCCTGAGATGGGCGCGGGGTGCTGCCTGGCAGCTGAGCGCCCCTCACAAATTGCTGTCACCGCCTCTGAGGAGAGAGCTGTGCACAAGCCTCTGTTCCCTTCATTGTCTGGGTCTGCTCGTGCCGTACTGCCTATTATGTCAGTGACTCGCACTTCCAAGAGCTTCATTGCTTTTCTGATTTTGAAAGTATCAGGTGCCCGTTACCAAAAAGTGAAAGGGAAGAAAAGACTCGCCCAGAACCCCACCATCCAGAAGTAGCTGCTGCTGGCATTTCGGACTCCAGTCTCAGAAACTTTTCTATGTACATATGTTCTTAGGGTTTTTTTTTTCCCTCTTTTTAAATATCAAAATGGAGTGAGACTACCCCGTATTCTTTGATAGCTTTCTGTTTCCAGCATGGCATGAACTTGTTTGTGTCAATAAATATAAATCTATATCTTTGCTTAAGGAGCCTCGGTGGTGCAGTGGTTAAGAGCTCAGCTGCTAACCAAAAGGTTCTAACCCGCCAGCCACTCTGTGGGAGAAAGATGTGGCAGCCAGCTTCCATAAAGATTTACAGCCTTGAAAACCCTGACTTAAAGTGTTGCTGTGGGTTGGAGTCAACTCAATGGCACCAGGTTTGGTTTTTGGTATATCTTTGCTTATGCTTCATAATGTCACCGATATGTGGTTATTTAACCATGTAGATATTTAAGTTGTTTATAGTTTTTCACTATTATAAACACTTAAGAACATTCATAATTTGTATATTTAACATAACTTAGTATTTTTTAAAGTACATAAATAATACACCTGTTTGTTATGGAGAAATCAGATACTGCAGAAAAAAAACTCAGGGATGAGGATAGAAACTTGCAGAAAAAAAACGAGCAACCATTTTATTTAGTGTTACATCTTTTCAGGCATTTTCTGTCATAGCATATGTAAAATCAGCAAAGTCCTTTGTAGATTTTTTAAATACTCAAGGGTGATTGAAAAAAGATGCACCCTTTTTAGGAGGCAGTTTATAAGAGGGAAAAACAGCATTGAAGAGCTAATTCTGTAGGGCAGTGCAGTGTTACGCAGGGATTTAAAATGATATTTATTATGAAAAATTTCAGTCATAGACAAAAACTTGAAAGCGTCATACTAGAGTGAGTACCACATGCCATTCAGCTAGATTTGGTCATTGTTAACGTTTTGTTTTTTGTTTTGGGAAGGGGGATCAGGATGACATGATATTTCCGAATGCATCCAGGTTTATCTGTTACATCTGGCCCTTGTATCACTTTTAATCTGAAGCTCCAGCCCACCACCTATTTTTATCAAGACAGTTTTATTGGGGCACCCACTCATTTACATATTATCTGTGACTATTTTCGTGCTGTAACAGCAGAGTTTGAATAGTCAGAACAGAGAGACTATATGGCCCGGAAAGCCAAAAATAAGTGCTATCTGGTTCTTGACAGAGAAGATTTTCTAACCCCTGACCTAGAATAATTTGACCTAGAATAATTTTTTTGTTTTTTGTTTTAAAAAGTTTAGTAGGCTGGTTGTCTTGTAGAATATCCCACATTTTGGATTGTTTTGTTTCTTGTGTGTGTTTCTTTTCTCTTGATTTTTATTTTTTAATTTATGTTCAGTGCAATTAATTCTTTTTCCCTCCTGGTGTTCCAACTCATAGCGACCCTGTGTACAACAGAGGGAAATACTGCCTGGTCCTTCACCATCCCAACAATCGTTGTTATGCTTGAGTCCGTTGTTGCAGCCACTGCATCAGTCCATCTCATTGAGGATCTTCCTCTTTTTTTCTGACCCTCTACAAGCATGATGTCCTTCTCCAGGGACTGGTCTCTCCATACAGTAAAATTTATTTTTTTTCTTGTGTAGTTGTGTTTGTTGGTTTTTTTGGTTGTTGTCTTTGGCTTTTTTTTAGTTGTTATGTTTAGTTCTGTGAATTTTGATAAAGGCATAGAATTGTATAACCACCACCACAATCAAGATATGTAAGAGCTTCCTCGCCCCTAAAAATTCTATCCTGTTGCCTTATTATAGTCATCTGCCCTCCTCACTCACCACCACAGACTTGTTCTTTATTCCTGTAGTTCTGCCTTTTCCATAATGGCATGTAAGTGGAATCATATGGTGTATAACCTTGTCAGCCTGGCTTCTGTTTAGCATTTGAGCTTCATTCATACTGCTTTATGAATCAGTAACTTGTTTCTTTTTATTACTGAGTAGTATTGTATTATATGAATATACCATAGTTTATCCCCACCAGATGAAGGACATTTGAGTTGTTTACACTTTTGGCAACCTTAGCTGAAACCATTGAAAACATTAACATGTTTTTGTGTGAAAAGTTTTTGTCTCTCTTGGGTGTATGTGCCTAGAATTGCTGGATCATGTGACAACTCTATGTTTAACATTTTGAGGAGTTGCGAAACTGTTTTCCAAAGTGTCTGTAACACTTATAATCCCACCAACAATGTATGGGGGTTCTGATTTCTCCACATTCTTGCGAGTAATTATTATTCGCTGTCTTTTTAATTTTAGCCATAGTGGGCGTTAAGTGGTATCTCATTGTGGTTTCAAGATGAGATAATGATGACTAATGATGTTAAGCATATTTCATGTGTTGATTGGCCATTCGTGTATCTTCTTGGGAGAAATGTCTGTTCAGATCATTTGCCCATTTTCTAATTGAGTTATTGTTAAATTGTGAGGTTTCTTTATATGTTCTGAATACCTGTTGTCAAGTCGATTCCGACTCATGGCAAACCCCATGTGCTACTGAGTAGAACAGCTCAGTAGGGTTTTCTTGGCTGTAATCTTTAGGGAAGCAGATCACAGGCCTTTCTTTCATGGTGTCACTGGGTGGTTTTGAACCACCAACCTTCAGGTTAGTAGTCAAATGCAAACTGTGCCACTCAGGGACCTGTATTCTGGATATAAGTCACTTATGGGCTATGTCATTTGCAAATACCTTTGCTTACTCTGTAGGTTTTCTTTTTGCTTTCTTGTGTTATCTTTTGAAGTACAGAAGTTTTTAATTTTAATGAAGTCTAATTTAACTATTCTTTGTCATGCATGCTTTTGGTGACATACCTAAGAAATTATTGCCTAATCCAGGGTTACAAAGATTTACGGCTGTATTTTCTTCTAAGAATTTTATAGCTTTATCTTTAACATTTAGGGCTTTGATCCATTTTTTGTTAATTTTTGTACAATAAAACCTGCGAATGCTGGAACCTGTGTATGGTGGATGCCTTCAAAGGCAGAAAACTTGTGAGACCTGGAAAAACAAGGCCGTCCTGGTGCATTCCGGCTCTCACAGGTCTCACTGTACATGGTGTGAGTCCAACTGTCTTTATTTGCATGTGGAGATTCATTGTCCCCGTACCACTTACTGAAAAAACAATTCTTTCCCCTCTGGAATTATCTTGGCACCCTTTTTGAAAATCAGTGACCATAGCTATATGGGTTTATTTCTGGACTCTCAGTTTCATTCCATTGATCTGTATGTGTGTGTCCTTACACCAGTATAACACTATCTTGATTACTGTAGCTTTGTAGTGAGTTTTTGATATCAGGAAGTGTGAGTCCTCTTACTTTGTTCTTTTTCGAGAATATTTTGGCTGTCTGGGTCCCTTTCATTCCCATACGAGTTTGAAGATCAAGTTGTCAGTTTCTGCAAAAAAGGCAGCTGAGATTTTAATAGAGATTGGCTTGAATACATAGACCAATTTAGGGAGTATTACCATAATAATGTAGAGGGTCAGCGAAAAAGAGGAAGATGCTCCATGAGATGGATTGACTCGGTGGCCGCAACGATGGGCTGAATTGAAGCATAACAAGGATCGTGGGATGGCACAGGACCCGGCAGTGTTCCCTTCCGTTGTACATAGGGGTTGCTGTGAGTTGAAACTGATTTGACGGCACCTAACAATGAGGATACCATATTAAAATTAAATCTTCTGATCCGTGAAAATGGGATATCCGTTCATTTAGGTCCTCTTTAATTTCTTTGTACAATGTTTTGTAGTTTTCTGTGTACAAGTCTTCAACTTGTTTTGTTAAGTTTATTCCTAAATAATAATATCCTTTTTGATTCTACTGCAAATGGAATTGTTTTCTTAAATTTCATTCTGTAATGTTTGTCGCTGGTATAGAAGTACAATCGATTTTTTTATCTTGATAGCTTGTAGCCTGTAACCTTGCTGAATTCATTTAGTAGGTTTAATAGTTTTTTTTTTTCCTGTGGATTCCTCAGGATTTTCTATGTCCAAGATCATGTCATCTGTGAATAGAGATAGTATTACATCTTCCTTTCCAGTTCAGATGTCTTTTATTTCTTTTTCCTTCCTTAATTGCTCTGGCTAGAACCTCCAGTACAGTGTTCAATAGAAGTGGTGAGAGCCAACATCCTTGTCCTGTTCCTGATTGTAGAGAGAAAACACCCAGTCTTTCACTGTTAAGTATGATCTTAACCAAAAAACCAAACCCATTGCCATGGACTCACTTCTGAGTAGAACTGCCCCATAGGGTTTTCAAGGCCATGATCTTTACGGAAGCAGACTGCCACAACTTCCTCCTGCGAAGCAGCTCTTGAGTTTGAACTGCCGACCTTTCAGTTAGCCGCTGAGCGCTTAAGCACTGCGCCACCAGGGTCAGCTATAATGTTAGCTGTGAGTTTGTCGTGGACACCCTTCGTGAGGTTCAGGAAGTGTCCTTCTCTTCCTAGTTTGTTGAATGTTAAAAAAAACCCGTGTTACCATGAAAGTATGTTGGATTTTGTCAAATGCTTTGTTTGTATCTGTTAAGGTGATCATACAGTTGTTGTTAGGTGCCGTCGAGTCGGTTCCGACTCATAGCGACTCTATGCACAACAGAACAAAACGCTGCCCGGTCCTGAGCCATCCTCATAATTGTTGTAATGCTTGAGCTCATTGGTGCAGCCACTGTGTCAGTCCACCTCGTTGAAGGTCTTCCTATTTTCCGCTGACCCTGTACTCTGCCAAGCATGATGTCCTTCTCCAGGGACTGATCCCTCCTGACAACATATCCAAAGTATGTAAGACGCTGTCTTGCCATCCTTGCTTCTAAGGAGCATTCTAGTTGTCCTTCTTCTAAGGCATATTTGTTCGTTCTTTTGGCAGTCCATGGTATATTCAATATTCTTTGCCAACACCGCAATTCAAAGCCGTCCGTTCTTCTTCGGTCTTCCTTATTCATTGTATCCAGCTTTCACGTGCATATGATGCGATTGAGAATACCATGGCTTGGGTCAGGCTCACCTTAGTCTTCAAGATGACATCTTTTTCAACACTTTAAAGAGGCCCTTTGCAGCAGATTTGCCTAATGCAATGTGTCTTTTGATTTCTTGACTGCTACTTCCATGGCTGTTGATTGTGGATCCAAGTAAAATGAAATCCTTGACAACTTCATTCTTCTTCTTGTTTATCATGATGTTGTTCATTGGTCCAGTTGTGAGGATTTTTGTTTTTTTTTATGTTGAGGTGTAATCCATACTGAAGGCTGTGGTCTTTGATCTTCATTAGTAAGTGCTTCAAGTCCTCTTCACTTTCAGCAAGCAAGGTTGTATCTGCATAACACAGGTTGTTAATGAGTCTTCCTCCAGCCCTGATGCCCCGTTCTTCTTCATGTAGTCCAGCTTCTCATACTATTTGCTCGGTGTACAGATTGAATAGGTATGGTGAAAGAATACAACCCTGACACACACCTTTCCTGACTTTAAACCACTCAGTATCCCCTTGTTCTGTTTGAACAACTGTCTCTTGATCTATGTAAAGGTTCCTCATGAGCACAATGAAATGTTCTGGAATTCCCATGAATCTTCGCAATGTTATCCATAATTTGTTATGATCCACACAGTCAAATGTCTTTGCATAGTCAATAAAACACAGATAAACATCCTTCTGGTATTCTCTGCTTTCAGCCAGGATCCGTCTGACATCAGCAATGATATCCCTGGTTCTACTTCCTCTTCTGAAACCGGCCTGAATTTCTGGCAGTCCCGTCAATATATTGCTGCAGCTGTTTTTGAATGATCTTCATCAAAATTTTGCTTGGTGTGATACTAATGATATTGTTCTATAATTTCCATATTCAGTTGGATCAACTTTCTTGGGAATAGGCATAAATATGGATCTCTTCCTGTCGGTTGGCCAGGAAGCTGTCTTCCATATTTCTTGGCATGGACGAGTGAGCACCTCCAGCGCTGCATCTGTTTGTTGAAACATCTCAATTGATATTCCATCACTTCCTGGAGCCTTGTTTTTCTCCAGTGCCTTCAGAGCAGCTTGGACTTCTTCCTTCAGTACCATCGGTTCCTGATCATATGCCACCTCTTGAAATGGTTGAACATTGACTAATTCTTTTTGGTATAATGACTCTGTGTATTCCTTCCATCTTCTTTTGATGCTGCTCGCATCATTTAATATTTTCCCCTTGGAATCCTTCACTATTGCAACTCGAGGCTTGAATGTTTTTTTTAGTTCCTTCACCTTGAGAAACGCTGAGCATGTTCTTCCCTTTTGGTTTTCCATCTCCAGCTCTTTGCACATGTCATTGTAATACTTTACTTTGTCTTTTCAAGCCGCCCTTTGAAATCTCGTGTTCAGTTCTTTTACTTCATCCATTCTTCCTTTTGCTTTAGCTGCTTGACATTCGAGAGCAAGTTTCAGAGTCTACTCTGACATCCATCTTGGTCTTTTTTTTCTTTCCTGTCTTTTCAGTGACCTCTTGCTTTCTTCATGGATGGTATCCTTGATGTCATTCCACAGTTCGCCTGGTCTTCAGTCATTAGTGTTCAGTGCATCAAATCTGCTCTTCAAATGGTCTCTAAATTCAGGTGGGATATACTCAAGGTCATATTTTGGCTCTCGTGGACTTGCTCTGATTTTCTTCAGTTTCAGCTTGAACTTGCATACGAGCAATTGACGGTCTGTTCCACAGTCGGCCCCCTGGCCTTGTTCTGACTGATGATATTGAGCTTTTCCATCGTCTCTTTCCAAAGATGTAGTCAGTTTGATTTCTGTGTGTTCCATTTGACATGGTATGTGTGTATAGTTGCTGTTCATGTTGGTGAAAGAAGGTATTTGCAGTGAAGAAGTCGTTGGTCTTGCAAAATTCTATCATTCGATCTCCGGCATTGTTTCTGTCACCAAGGCCATATTTTCGAACTGCTGATCCTTCTTTGTTTCCAACTTTCCCATTCCAATCACCAGTAATTATCAATGCATCTTGATCGCATGTTCGATCAATTTCAGACTGCAGCAGCTGATAAAAATCTTCTGTTTCTTCATCTTTGGCCTTAGTGGTTGGTGCATAAATTTGAATAGTAGTTGTGTTAACTGGCCTTCCTTGTAGGCGTATGGATATTATCCAATCACTGACAGCTTTGTACTTAAGGATAGATCTTGAAATGTTCTTTTTGATGATGAGTACAAGGCCATTCCTCTTCAAGTTGTCATTCCCAGCACAGTAGACTATACAATTGTCCGGTTCAAAATGGCCGATACCAGTCCATTTCAGCTCACTAAGCCTAGGATATCGATGTTTATGCATTCCATTTCATTTTTGATGATTTCCAGTTTTCCTAGATTCATACTTCGTACATTCCAGGTTCTGATTATTAATGGATGTTTTCAGCTCTTTCTTCTCATTTTGAGTCGTGCCACATCAGCAAATGAAGGTCTCGAAAGCTTTTCCATCCACGTCATTAAGGTTGACTCTACTTTGAGGAGGCAACTCTCTCCCAGTCATCTTTTGAGTGCCTTCCAACCTGGGGGGCTCATCTTCCAGCCCTATGTTAGACAATGTTCTGCTGCTATTCATAAGGTTTTCACTGGCTAATGCTTTTCAGAAATAGACTGCCAGGTCCTTCTTCCTACTGTCTTAGTCTGGAAGCTCATCTGAAACCTTTCCTCCATGGGTGACCCTGCTGGTATCTGAGTACCGGTGGCATGGCTTCCAGCATCACAGCAACACGCAAGCCCCCACAGTACAACAAACTGACAGACGGATGGGGGGATCCTAGAGTTATGATCCTTTATTAACATGGTTTATTACATTGATGAGTTTTCATACGTTAAACCAACCTTGCATTCCTGGCATAAATCCCACTTAGTCATGGTGTGTAATCTGTTTTTTTTGTTGTTGTTGTTGAGAATATACACAGCAGAACATACACCAGTTCGACAGCTTTTTCATGTATAATTTAGTGACGTTGATTACGTTCTTCGAGTTGTACAACCATTCTTTTACCCTCCATCTCTGAGTTATTCCTCTGCCATAAACATTGATGCACTGCCCCCGTTTCCTGTCTCATCTTTCAAGTTGCTGTTGTCAGTTCGGTCCCATATAGATAGTTCTTAAAAGAGCATAATGCTCAAGGCGGACATTCTTTAGTAGTTAAGCTAAACTATGTTTGGTTTTAAGAAGATTTCTGGGGACATTTTTGGTTTAAGGTTTAAAGTTTACCTCAGGGGTGTATAATCCCTTTTATATGTTGCTGGTTCAGTTTGGTAAATTTTTTTGAGGTGATGTACTTTTAACAGGAGAAAAAAATATAGGTGTATTTTTATTTAAAGGAAATATTCTCAGAGTTGATTATCATGAATAGTAGCATTCTGAGTGATTGGTTTTTCTTCGGTACAGTCTTCTGTGTTCTGAAGGCCTGTAATGGACCTTTCCAAGCAGGAGGAGACATTAGCACTGTGGTTTAACAGAACGGGTGTGCTGGTCTTGGCCAGGGTATGAGGGACTTGAAATGGATACAGCCTTTCTGGAAGGCATTTTGGCAATAAGTTTCAAAACCCAACAATTCTGTATTTAGGAGCCTCAAGGAGTAATTGAACACCTATGCCAAAATGTGTGATTGCTGTGTTGAACAGCTTAAATATCCATCAGTAAGTTACAAAGCCAAATGAATAATGGCTTGATAGTACAGGTGGTCCCCAGGACAAACCATACTTTCAGCCATTCTTTTTTGGGGGGTGGAGCTTACATAATGTTTATAACTGGAGGAGTAGGAAGCGCAGATGTTGAAGCTATAAGTTTGTATGTAATGTTTCCAACCCCCAAAGACAAAGATTGGATTTATAAAGATACAGGCAATAATAATGAAAACTTAAAAAAAAGGGGGGGTGGCATTCGGCCCTCAGTCAGGGACTACCTCTGCAGTGAAACCTGTGAGAGCCGGAACTCAGTAGGACTGCCTTGTTTTTCTGGGTTTCACAAGTTTTCTGCGCTCTATTAGTAGAAAATATTTCCGTTTTTCCGCCTTACAAATGATCCAGCTTTCTCAGGTTTTACTGTATTTGCCTTTAAAATGATAATTTGCACTTTTAAAAGCATGTGGAAGGCTGTGTACCACACTGGGAAGAATGGAGATGATCTCCTGATGGTCACATTCCTTAGGGAAGCCTTCCCTATAGCTGGTCTGTGTCCCTGTTCACAACTTTGTGTGCAGGGGTGGGAGCCTGTGGAGCACACCTCCTGGGGAAGCAGTGGAGGAATGTGTTTGCTCACAGGGTGGTGATTTGGAGCAGCAGGTGACAGTCTCTGCTAAAGTCTGTCCCCTGGATGCTCCAGGCTGGCCCAGAAGGGCTGCTTTCTGTGTGGGTAGCCAAGAGTATTCTGTCCCCGTGCTTCCATTTCAAGCCCCAAATTTCCCAGGCCTCCTGCATGTTAACACAGGCCTCCTCCCTGATGTTTGTCTGGGAGTAGCAGATAGAGCCCCTGCCCATTATGGGTGAGAAGAGAATTGCGAGAATGTGACCGGGGCATTGAAACATCTGATATTTGTAGGGCCTTATTTTTAGGAAGCACAGATATAGTCTTAACTTAAACTTAAAAACAGAAAGAAAGTGTTATGAAAGAATTCCTGCTTTCCAAAGTTCAAAGGTCTTTCCCAACCACTCACTAACCCCGGATCAGATTTCTTTTCCATGCCCAAACGCCAGCATTAGCATTGTTCTCTAGATTGACTCCTCCCAGTAGCACTTAGGGCCCTCTCCTGAACTTTCCCAGATGTCATTGGGATGCCTGTCCCTGGGGCTCCATCTCACTCATCTTTTTTTGCAGGTACTGCTTCTCCGAGATGGCCCCTGTGTGCGCCGTGGTTGGCGGGATCTTGGCACAGGAAATTGTGAAGGTAAAACGCCACTGTGGAGCAGAAGAGAGTTGACGCACCACAGCGTGACTCATCAGTGGGCCAAACGGAGAACTGAGGGCTGTCCTAGGAAGCTGACCTGCCTCATCCTTGTTTCATACCCTGCCCTTTTCTTCCCTGCCTTCTCTCCCCCAATGCACCCCTCCTATTCTTGCCATCCCATCCAGGTGGCCATTCAGCAGATGACCTAAGCATGGACTGCTCTCTGCTGAGCTCAGAGCTGGACATGTTGCTTGCAAGGGTCTGTCTACTGTCCCCTGACTATATATTTATCTGGTACTAATTGTATCTGCCAGGGATTGTGCTTCTCATAGCCTATGAAATAGGAATGGTCATGATCTCTATTTAAGAGGAAGGAACTGAGACCCAGAGAAGGAACTCCAGAACTTGTGCTCTTAAACACGACTTTGTCCCGTTTCGCTCCATCCATCACACTGGCATCAAGCCCCTCTCGTTCTAGTCCGTGCACATAGGTGTATGTAGAGATGAGCATAGTCAGTGTCTGTGGGGCACATGCTCTGTGCCAGAGGCCCCACAAGGCCCTGTATGGGGGCAGCCCCATGACCCCGCCAGGCAAGTGCTTTTGTCCCTCTCAGAAGGGAAGTATCTCATGCGGAGTCCCCTAACAAATAACTGGCACAGCCTTTTGAATCTCTTCCACACCATTAGGGTTGCTAAAACTATAGCATGCTCACAAATATATTTTCTTTGGGAACTTTGTTACTTGTGCAAAGGTGTTAAATTTGCCTTTTGCAGGGCCTTGGCTACATTAGTGGATTTGTAGTCACGGTTCGTCTTTGACGTTCATGGGGCCAAGTTGGGCCTCATTAAATGGTTTCCATGTTAAAATATTTACATGTTAAGAAAATGTGGAGTCTCAGCTTTCACCACATTGTCTTCAGGTGTGTAAATTTGCTCTAGAGACACTTGACTGAATTTAATAGTCCCACCCTCTTCTTGAGGCTCCTGTTTTCTCTCCTGACCCTTCTCTCTGGACCAACTTCTCCATTCCCCACATCTGCACTGCTCCTCTGTCCTAAGCAGTAGGCACTCACCAGAGAAGTGGGGGAAAGAAGGTGTGCGACGGCCAGGACTTTCTCTCTCTCAGGCCTTCATTGTAACCCAGAGTGAAGTAGAGATGCTATTTGTAGGCCCAACCCAAGACATGGGCAGTGGCTACCCAGAGCACTATGCTGAGAAGGATTCTGAGGCTACCTGTAGACAGACTCAGCAGGAAAGACTGCAGCAATGCACAGGCCATAAGGGGGGAATGGGAACCTATGTATTTTTGTAGTTTGTGGTGACAGCAGCAATAATAATGGGATAACATTTATTGAAAGCCCATTATGTCCCAGACAATGTTGTTGGCATGGATTAACTCATATATCATGAGGTGGGAACTACTGTGATCCCTAATTTATGAAGGAGGAGCTGAGTGGCAGAGAAGTGAAATGGATTGCCCAAGCTGATAAGTGCCAGAGCCAGGATTTGAACCCAGGCAGTCTGGTTGCTGAGCCTGTGTTCTTCACCACTTGGCTGTTCTGTCTCAGGTGCCGCCCCTAGATGGCACTCCATTCAAAGACGCTCTGCAGAGGCCTTGGGGCCACTGTCCTTGAACCTCTGCTCCATACTCCTGCTAAGAAGCTGCTCCTTGAGTTGTTCGTGTGAAATGGAGATTAGGGGTTGAGACAGGTGCCCTTTACCCCGTTATTTGCAGTGGTTCTCTGCATCTCAGTCCTCACCCCTCACATAGCCCCCTCCTTCCTGCTGCTGGGGACAGCTGCTGCCAGCGTCTTGTTTCTGTTTATCCCAGACAGTCCGAAGACTCTGCATTCTTGGTTGCTGGGTGTGTTTGGAATCTCTCTCCCTCTGCCCCCATCATGCTTAGGAAGCACTTTACCTTTTGCCCCGTGTTCACCCCGTGTCCTGCTCTCTTGTCCCCACCACTACCCCTTACTTAACTGCAATCCAGCCTGCAGCCAGCTGGCCATAGGGCCCCTCATTCGGAGGGCCTAGCCCTTTCCCTGCTGTCCTGAGGGGCCTCTGACCACCTCTGAGGAGGACACATTAGGAGACAGAGGACAGGCCTACCAGTCTGTTCCCTGGAGTCATCCTTGTGTCCTCCCTTTCTTATGCCCTTGCAGACACTACATCCTACATCCATGTCCCCTGTCAAGTGTGCCTCCTTTGTCTAAATCGTCTTTCCCTTCCATCTGTCCCCACTGCCCTCAGCAGTTCCCTACAGACTCCATGCTCTTTAACTTCTATCATCTCCTGGGACTTGTGGTCTAAGAGTTCTAGCTGTGGGTCTTGGGCCCTTCCACTAGACTGGGTACTTGGAATCCCCAGATATTGGTAAGAAGCCCCATTAGTAATAGCAAACAAAAAAAACCAAACCCGTTGCCATCCAGTTGATGCCAACTCATAGCAACATTATAGGACAGAGTGGAACTGCCCCATAGGGTTTCCAAGGAGCAACTAGTGGATTCGAACTGCCGATCTTTTGGTTATCAGCCAAACGCTTAACCACTGCACCACCACGGCTCCTAAGTAACAGCAGCTGCTGTCTATTGAGCATTTACCATGTGCCAGGCACATTACAAGCCTCATAGCATTTCATTCCTACCAAGAAGTAGCAGGCAGGTGCTACACAGTCATTTTGGATGGGAGCTCAGAGAGGCACACCTCTAAGTCCCACAGCTAGGAGGTGGCCGAGCCAGCACTGGACATCCATGCCCTGAGAACCAGCTAGCATGTCTTCTCCAGCCTAGTCTCCCTGCTGTGAGGCTCTGCCCTCTGCCCCGCCTCAGGGGCTTCCTGTGCCTGAGGAGTGTGGGCGCCATCCTGTCACTGTGGTCAGGCCCTTCCACATACCCCACCCAGCCCTGGCCTCACTCTCTGCCCTGCCTGCAGGCAGCTGCCCACCTAAACCTGTAGCTTGGCCCAGCCCCTCCGGCCCCTCTGGCCCCTTCCTGTCTACCTTGGTCTGGAATGGCTTGTGCTGCCTGATACCTCGCCTGCCTGACACCATCATTCATCCTGTCATTGTGTTTCATCTGCCCAAACAGATGTAAGCTCAAGGACCCTGTACATACCGTCAGTGTCCAACTGATAGTGATTATTAAATATAAATGTAATCATACAGGGGAGCCCTGGTGGCACAGTGCTCAAGAGCTCAGCTGCTAACCCTAACCAAAAGATCGGCCGTTTGAATCCACCAGCCACTCCTTGGAAGCCCTTTGGGGAAGTTCTACTCTGTCCTATAGGGTTGCTATGAGTTGGAATCAACTCAGTGGCAATGGGTGGGTTTTTTTTTTTTTTTTTTTAATTATGTAGGTTATATACAAATAATAGTAATATATAGTTACTGAGCATTCACTCTGCCATGCAGTGTGCTAAATTCATTACAGGCCAGGTCTCATTTCCTCCTCACGAGCTTATAGGCAGAATCTGTAATACCTGGCACAGAGTAGATGCTCAGTAAGTTTTCCTCAGCTACACAGATAAATCACCACTCGAGGTGTAGGTATAATTATCCCGTTTTACAGATGAGGAAACTCCATGCTCAGTTCGTGGAGAAGTTAAGGTGTCTAGGGCACGTCCATGAGCTTATAAATAAGGTCCGTCCTTAAGAATGACAGGCGTGGTGCTCCCTGGAATCATAGACCCGACCCAGCCGTGTGCCTCAGGGAGGTTGTCTCTCGGTGGTACCTCCTGGTGGCGTTTCAGCCCTCTTTGAAAATTTGCTGACATCTCTGAACCCTTCGCCAGAAACGTGCAGGTACAGACATGACTCAGCATGTCATTTCAGGGAGTCTGGCCCCGTCTCTAGAAGGCCTCTGTCCTTCTGTTGACCACTCCTAGGACCTCTGGGTTCTGGGGCTGTCCCATGGGAAGCAAGTGAGCCCCAGCCACATCAGTGTGTGTCTCCAGTTCACGCAGTCACCTGATCCCCTCAGGTGATGAAGGTGGCAGCCCAGGATCGATGAAACTAATGGCTGCCTTTATCAGTTGAATAGTCATAAATAGTTATCACTGCCATTTGCCAAGCAGTGCTGCTCTGTGCTGGGCATTGTTTTAGATACTTGAAGTACATCATCTGTTTTAATCCCCCAGGATCATGCATTAATTATTCTCATTTAACATGGGAAAAGTTTGGGGGGGTTAAAATGATCTGCCCAAGGACCCATAGCTGGGAAGGGACAGAGCACAGAGTTGTGACAACCAAAAATGTCTCCAGACATGGTCAGATACCCCCTGGGTGGGAGGCAGAATTGCCCCTGGTTAAGAACCACTGCCCTACACTGCTTTTAGAAGACTTTTTCCCCCTCATTTTATCCCTTTTAAAGCACTTGCCTGACCCTTCCTCTCGGTTTTCTCACCAGGCCCTGTCTCAGAGGGACCCTCCTCACAACAACTTCTTCTTCTTTGATGGCATAAAGGGGAGTGGGATTGTGGAGTGCCTTGGCCCCAAGTGAACCGAAGAGTTGGAGGCCCCAAGATGCTGACCTGCAGCACGCCCAGAGATACTCCCTTCCTCCTGCCCCCACAAAGGCATCTCAAGATGGGGAAATGAAGTGATTGACCAGTACACACGACTTCCTGGGAGCGGGAGAGTGTGCAGATGTACGGCTTCCGCTCCCCAGCAGCTGCTGAACAACGGGCTGGGGACTGGCTGTTCCCATTCCAGTGCTGTTGGGCCTGTGTGCCAGCCCCGGGCCTGCCAGCTCCCCTGAGTGGTGATCACCTCAAAGCACCCCTCTGACACGTCCCCACCTGGTGCCGTCATGGCTTCACCAGCCCTCTGGGGCCTCGGCGGAGATACCTGCGAGGAACCAGCACGCCTTGTCGCTTAGGAGCCTCTTACCATCTTCTTGGCCTTATTCCCCGCATGATGTCATACAGCGAGGAGTGTGACTTTAGGTGGGGAATAAGGCCCAGGCCCGAATAAATGTCAGTGGAACCAAAGTTCCAAATTCAGACAGGTGCCTTTAGAGAGGAAAAAACAGGCCCAGCGGAATGTCTTTCTTCCAAAGTTTGATATCACAAAAAACAACAGGTGCCATCTGCTGTGCTGGTCTTGAGTTTTCGTTTAGGATTAGTGGAGTTCAGCCTGGGCTTCGGAAGAGGGAAATGTTACTAAGCCCCTGGATACCTTACCAGGGGGGACCTTCTGAGTGGAATATTAGTGGAAGAACAGCTTGTTTAAAATGGCCTGTTTGTGGGCCCACCCCTGGAGAGGCACGTTCCCTGGGGCTGAGCTGGAACACAGAGCTGCCCTTTTAACACAGCCCCATAACTGAGGCAGGCGGGCCTGCAGGAGGCGGGCATTTAATTAAGTGGTTGTCTGTCCTTCATTTACTCTGAAATGTAGCTGTTGGTGTTTCACATGTTTTCTCTACTTTCCCTGGTTCTTTAAAAAGGAATGATAGTAGAAATAAAATTTTGGTTTTGGATTTTTTGTTGTTGTATTTCTTTCACATTAGAAAGTGGATCTGACAGGGAGTGACCCTCCTGGTTGACCGTTAGACCTGAAGAAACACTAGTGAATGCCCTGACAGGACTGGGAGGTTTCCTCCCCTCGGTCACCATTCCTGCCTCCACTCTGCAGGATAATGCAGCAGGAGTAAGACTGCAAATTCTAGAGGGAGGAGAAGCTTCGGGTTCCAATTGTCTCTTCGATAAGTCAGATAATAGTGGCTGTTCTCAGTGGCAAGAATTACAATAATCATGAAAAAGGGGTAAGACAAGTGATATTGATTCTACCATCTGTTTTATTTAGATTCTCTGTGCCAGGCATTGCTCAGAGGAAAAGTGGGTGATGGTCCCATTTTAAAGTTGGTGACACTGCAGTAACCAGCCCCAAGTCCCACAGCTGGTGGGGGTCAGGCTTTAATTGGAGCCCATGTTTCTCTTGCTTGGCAGTCTGTACTCATTCCCAGACACCTCCCACTCTTGTGTTTCTCCTTGATGTCAAGTTGTGTGAGGGGTGGATTTGCAGCCCCTTGCCTATTTCAGTCCTGCTATGTGAGGTGAAAAGGAGCTAGTCTTCTCAGGTGATGAGATTATCCCCCCACCACCACCACCCCGCTTCCGCCTGGATGAAGATGGGGCTGTCATTCAGGCATTTCTGGAGGGGGAGGTCCCTTCCTGGACCCTGTTAATGGAGAACCTATGGCGCCAAGGTCAGCAGTTTTATTGCCCCTTGAATCTCACCCCAGGTTTGAAATTTTGAGCTTACTGCCTCCCTTCTTTTTGCAGTGTGGGACCTTGGTCACAAGGGGGAGCAGGTGGGTCTGAATGGATAAAGAGATTGTCATTGTCAAATCTTCCCTAAAGCCTTTCAAACTTTTCCAACTTGTACCTCTAATAAGGAGCCCGGGTGGTGCAGTAGTTAAGTGCTTGGAAGCTAACTGAAAGGTCAGTGGTTTGAACCCAGCAGTGGCTCCACTGGAGGAAAGACTTGGCAGTCTGCTTCTGTAAAGATTACAGTTTAGGAAACCCTCTGGGCCAGTTCTACTCTGTCACATAGAGTCACTCTGAGTCAAAATAAGGAGTCTTGGTGACAAAGTGGTTAAACGCTCGGCCGCTAACAGAAAGGTCAGAGGTTCAAACCCACCAGCTGTTCCGTGAGAGAAACGTGGTAGTCAGCTTCCATAAAGATTACAGCTTTGTAAACCCCACGGGACAGTTCTACTCTGTCCTATAGGGCCTCTATGAATCGGAATCAACTTGTCGGCAGTGGGTTTGGGTGTTTGGATACCTCTAATAGCAAGGATTGAGTCATCTGGACCAGATACCTCAGGAACCAGGGGAGGGGTGGAGCTGGAAGCTGCCAGCCCAAGGCAAGAAATACCTTTATTTTTCAGATTTCATATTGTTCCCCTATAGTACATGCTCCTGTTACAAAAATGGGTTTCCCCAAGTCTCCAAGAAGCTGCACACTGCTAACCCTGTGACGTACTTCCAGGAGGTATATAGCCCATTCAAGGAGGATGTAATCCATGAAGGTAACAAATACGTTTGGTTGACCCACTTTGAGTTGCTGGGGTTACAAATGAAAGAAAAGGCGCTGCCAGGTTTCTCACCCTATACCACACTTCTGTTGTCCCCAATATGTGTAAGAACTAAACAGTTAACGTGCTGAATGCATAACACCCTTAGAGCCTCAGAACTTTCTAGTAAAATAGCTTCCACTCTAATACGTGCAGTGGAAACCCTTTTGTTTTTCGTCTAATACATGTACAATGTAAAGAAAACACTATGAAAAGTTCTCAGGCTCCTCGCAGCGCCACACTCTATGGTTTCCCTTTGCAGTGCGGACTTTTGCCAGTTTCTTGCGTGTTCTTTAAATTGTTTTATTGTGAAAACAACTATATAGATTTTTATATATATGACTGCTAACCAAAAGGTCTGCAGTTCAGATCCACCAGCCGCTTCTTGGAAACCGTGTGGGGCAGTTCTGGTCTGTCCTATAGGTTCGCTGTGAGTCGGAATCAACGGCAGCAGGTTATGGGTATATATAAAGCAAAACGTTTGCCAGTTCTACATTTTTTACAGGTACAACGCAGCGACACTGATTTTGTTCATCGTGTACAACCATCACCACTATCCGTTTCCAAATTAGTTCACCAGCATAACAGAAACTCAGTGCCCCTAAGCACTGACTCCCCCTCCGCCCTCCTTCCTGCCCTAGCAGCCACTAATAAACTTTGCTCTCTATACGTTTGCCTATTTCATGTAAGTGGGATCATACGTTATTTGTCCTTTTGTGACATTTCACGAGCATCATGTTTTCAAGATTCATCTGTGTCGTAGCATCTATCAGGACTTCATTTCTTTTTATGCATGGGTAATACATGTGTGTACCACATTTCTTCATTTGTTGACGAACAAGTTTTGGCTCTTGTGAACAGTGCAGCAGTGAACACTGGTGTACACGTACTGCTGGTGTTCTTGCTTTCAGGTCTCTTGGGTATACACCGAGGAGTGGAATTGCTGGGTCGTATGGCAACTATGGAATCCCTTGTGGCATAGTGGTTAAGTGCTACGGCTGCCAACCAAAAGGTCGGCAGTTCAGATCCACGAGGCGCTCCTTGAAAACGCTGTGGAGCAGTTCTATTCTGTCCTATAGGGTCGCTATGAGAATCGACTCGACAGCAATGGTGTTTTTTTTTTTTTAATAGTAACTATGTTTAACTTTTTGAGGAACCCCCAAACTTTTCCACAGCAGCTGTACCATTTTGCATTCCCATCAGCAGTGGATGAGGGTTTCAATTTCTCCACATCCTCGCCAACATAGATTTTTTTTTTTTTTTATGGCATTCTAGTGGGGGCGGGGGGAGTGGTATCTCAGTGTGGTATGGCATTTCCCCTGGAAAAAGACATCATGCTTGGTAAGGTAGAGGGTCAGTGAAAAAGAGGAAGATCCTCAACAAGATAGACACAGTGGCTCCAACAATGGGCTCAAACATAGCAATGATTGTGAGGATGGTGCAGGACCTGACTTTTTTGTTCATGGGGTCGCTATGAGTCAGAGCCGACTTGATGGCACCGGACAACAACTAGAATAAATTGTTCGTTATTTTGGAAAAATATTCAGTGTTCTATTTTGTAGTGTAAAAATATAAAAAATTTTAAAAAGTCTCTGTGGACCTATATGGTCACCAGATTTCTACGTGATACGTGAACTGGTGTACACAGTATTAACTAAATATACTGTGAATCGTTAAGGATGTGTTTTTATACTCCTTAGAGCAATACTGGAGCAGTGGTGGTTAGGTAGTAAAGTCCTCACCTTCCGTGTGGGAGACGCCAGTTCGATTCCTGGCCAAGGCATCTCACGCACAGCCACCGCCCGTCTGGTCAGTGGAGGCTTGTGTGTTGCTATGACGCTGAACAGGTTTCAGTGGAGCTTCCGGACCTACAGGTACTAGAAAGAAAGGCCTGGCTATCTATGTCTGAAAATCAGCCAATGAAAACCCTATGAATCACAATGGTCTAATCTGCAACTGATCATGGGGATGGTACAGGACCAGGCAGCATTTTATTCCAGTCTCCATAAGTCGGGTCCAAGCAATAGTGGCTGCCAGCAGAGCAATAGAAAAAAATGTTGAGAGAGAGTTAAATCACCAAAAGATTGATTTAAATGGACTTCTGAAAGTTTTTCAAATAATCCAAGAGAAAGTAGGAAAGGGAGAACAGAGGAACAAAAAACAGACAGAACAGGGCAAACAGAACACACATAGTAAAATGGTAGACCTAAGCCCAACCATACCAGTTATTCCATGAGATGTTTCTGGAGAGAGGCGGTGGTTGATCGCGAGGGCAGGTAGCATCCTCTACCAAGG
Organism: Loxodonta africana; assembly: GCF_030014295.1. NCBI lineage: Eukaryota > Metazoa > Chordata > Mammalia > Proboscidea > Elephantidae > Loxodonta > Loxodonta africana. The sequence goes on from NC_087352.1 coordinate 14,346,474, forward strand.
AGCCAATGTGCACCCAAGTGAGGACTAAGCAGATCTTTGTGTGGCCCCTTCTGTGGGGCCCTGCTTGGAAATATTTACTCATGAAAAAAGCTACAGAGAATAGTGTACAAACCCCATATACCCAACTTCTTTTTACCACTTGTTCACTTTGCTCACCATTTGTGTTTATTTATCTCGATACAGTTCACTGCTGTGTATTACTCCGGAAGTGTGGCAGAGTTGATCAGGCTTTACTTACCCTTTGATGGCTGTTGGGCACTTAGGTGGCTGGCTCTGTGCAGTGGCAACATCACCACCTGGGACCTTCCCATGCACAGCTCCCACCTTCTAAAGGAGACGCCCAGAAAGGCAAATGCTGGTGTCAAGTATGTACATCTTCAGCTTGACAGGGGGTTTGCCGGATTCTTGTCCAAAGTGGCGGTTCCTTTTTCCTGTGCCCTGGTATTCTAGAAGTAAGTCCCTACGTTTTGCAAATGGTTTGTGCTCATTTATTAATCTAAAGGTTGGCAGTTTGAACCCCACCTACAGGCTCGGCGGAAGAAAAGTCCTGGCAATCTGCTGCCGTAAAGATGGCAGCCAAGGAAACCCCACGGAGCAGTTCTACTCAACACCTGGGGTGGCCATGAGTGAGAATCAACTTGACAGCAAAGAGTTTGGTTTTTGGTTTCTAGAAGGGTCTTTTTCCCTGAGCGTCCCCATTTCCCTGAGGGTGGAACTGACAGAGCTGGACACCCTCCTGTGCCCTGTGGACTTCCCCCCACCCTAAAGACAGGGCCACAGAAGGAGACTCTCAGTGGATGGTGCCAGGCCTCACCCAGGCCACGCGGCGGGGAAGGCGGGCAGAAAGAACATCCACTGTTCCAATCTGATTTTATTGAAAAGGAAACATACAAAAATCATGTACAAAAAAAATTAACCAAACATGTACAGAAAATTCATTCCGGTATCTACAGTAGCGCATATACAGTATTTTACAGGCTGGGCCACCCCTCCCCGCTCCCAGACTCCTCCCTCTTCCAAGACCCCCCCTCCCTGACTTCCCATCCTCCCCCCCAGCGCCTCGCCTGGGGACTAAGGCTGGGGCGGCTTCCACCGAGATATCCCACCCCCCAAATGAATGCCAGTGGTCACACGTGCTCTCTCTAAACCTATGAATGGGGTCGATGGGGGGAGAGGGGTGGTCATGGGCAGAGCACAGGATTCACAGTCTGGGCCCCTCCTGGCCACCCCTGATGAAGGTGAGGCAGGCACGCCCACCACCTGCCGCTGGCTCAGGGAAGATGGCCAGGCGCTGGGCCGGGGCTGTCCAACACACCCCACTCTCTGGCTCCAGGAGGCTAGTGATCATGTTTGGCTCATTTGCTCTTCACAGGCCCCCTCCCTGGGAGGAGGGGGGGAAGCACCAGGGGCCTAAGGCCAGGCCCAAAGTGAAGGAACACTGCGGGGGAAACCCCCAGTGTCACCCCTGCAGCTGGAATGGGCAGCCAGCACCAGCAGCCTTTCCTGAGATGGTGGTGGGCAGTAGAGGCAGGCGGCACGATCCCCACCCCCTTGGTCACCGCTGCCTTCCCTTCAGATGCAGAGTCCAGCAGCCCACCCTCCCTGGCACCTCGGCCAGGGAACCAGGAGTCCACATCTCTGTCAGTGCCCCCCTGTGGCTGTCCTGGCCGCCCCGGGGCAGGCAGGGCCAGTAGTCCAGTATGCTACATGGTGCAGAAAAAGTCCCCCACGCTGGCCAGGGCATCAGGAGGTGGGAGGAGCCTGCCCCCCCAAGTCCTCAACGTCCACCAGGCGGGTGCAGGCACCTAATTGGGCTCCATCTCGGGGGCGCCATGGTCCCTTGGTAAGGGCAGTAGTCCCATGATGAGATTGTACAGGACCCTCCAGGGCGAGGGACGGTGCCGGTGCTGCTCCTCCTGTCTCTGAGGAGAGAGAGAGGAGAAATGAGTGGGCTGGGGTCCCAGGGCGAGGGTGTGTGGGTGCCCAGGTCTGAGGGCAGCCGAAGGTAGAGTAGCAGGGCCAGCTCGCCTAGGAGATGTTATGTGTGTGAACTACACCTTCGGCCAGCCCTCTGAGTAGGTACTATTATTGTTATTAACCAGTAACCAGTTGCAAAGGAGCCCTGGTGGCACAATGGTTAACTGTTCAGCTGCTAACTGAAAGGTCACAGGGTTCGAATCCATCCGGGGGCTTCATGGTAGAAAGGCCTGGCAATCTTCTCTAGTAAAGATTACAGCCTAGAAAACCCTATGGGGCAATTCTACTCTGTCATAGGGGGTCACTGTGAGTTAAAATCGATTCAACAGCACCTAACAACAACCAGCTGCCAACGAGTAGACTCTGACTCATGGTGACACCATGTGTGCCACTGTGCTCCGTAGGGTTTTTGATGGCTGATCTTTCAGAAGCAGATCACCAGGCCTTTCTTCCAAGGCACCTCTGGGTGTGTTCAAAACTAGCGCTAACCTTTCAGGTAGCAGCCCAGTGTTTAGCCCTTTGAGTCACTCAGCCATGAACAACTCTATGGAGCACAGTTCTGCTCTGGCACACTTGGGGTTGCCATGAGTTGGAATCGACTTGAAGGCAACTAACAACAACCCCTTATACTGAGCATGTAAGTAGGCCCTGTGATATGCAGGATGTGCCTAATCTCATCCTCATAGGACACAGAGGGAAGCAGAAACTCATTTTACAGATGAGAACGTGAAGGTCAGATAAGTGATTCTTAGGGAAACTCAGGGCAGGAGGAATCAAAGCCTGCCTTCTCAACACCCCCCACTAACTCTTTTGGCCAGGACAAGGTGGCAAAGGGGCATGTCAGATTGGCATAAATTAAAAAGCTTGCCACCATCACTCTGCTGAAAGTGCCACCTGCCACAGACACCTTGGAGAACAAGCTGGCAATCACCTAGTAAAACTGAAGGTGCCAAGACCCAACCACCCAGATATCTACCCTGGAGACACTCAACCATGGGCACAGCAGGAGATGTGCCTTGTTTGGAAGAGTCAAAAAAACAAACACCTAAAAATTTAAAAGGAAACAAAGAAATACCCTAAATATCCACTAATGAGAAAAAGAGTAAGTGCACTATATATACATATTGATACAGCAGAATACTACTTCGCAGTGAAAATGAATGCCTTGAAGAAGTATAATATTGAGGGAAGAAAAGTGTGGAGAGGGACACATACTCCATCATCTAAACCAGCTGCCAGCAAGTCTACCTCATGGCAACCCCATGTGTGTTAGCGTAGAACTGTGCTCCAGAGGGCTCTCCGTTGCTGATTTTTTAGAAGTAGGTCACCAGGCCCTTCTTCCAAGGCACCTCTGGATGGACTCGAACCTCCAACATTTCAGTTAGCTGCCGAGTGCGTTAGCCCTTTGTACCACCCAGGGACTCCCTATATGATCTACGTGGTCGTTGGGTGCCACTGAGTCTATTTCAACTCATAGCAATCCTATATGACAGAATAGAACTACCTCATAGGGTTTTCTAAGCTGTAATCTGGATAGGGGCAGACCGCCAGGTCTTTCTCCGTGAAGCCGCTGATGAATTTGAACCGCCCATCTTTCAGGTAGTAGCCCAGGGCTTAACCATGTCGCCACCATGATCTACAGGAGGGTAAAAGTGCCCACAAGCCTAGGCAGTGTTTCTGGGCTGGTAAATGCCTAGTAAAAAAATAAGCCCCTGATAGGGACTGAGATCCCCCAACTTTAGAGGCTTTCTCTGGAAGGAGGGAGGGGAAAGGATCGGGGAGGTGAACACGGCGCTTCATGACATACCGTTTGCGTGTATGTATTTTAATCAATGATCTGTACCTTATGTATGATAATTAGCATTTCTATAGTCCAGTTTTTAGTTACCACTCATCTTTTTAAAACTCTCTTTTCATTCTTTAAGACCCCGTGAATTAAATGGGAACCTGAAGCACTCAGCAACTGCATCTTGATTAATTTTTGTTTGTATTTCCTTGTTGTAAAAATATATACATTTGCCAATTCTCTTTTTTCTTTTTAATAAGCAAGCGGTACGGGTGTAATGTTCGGATTAGATAGATCTGGGTGGTGTGCGACCTGTTTTGTTGTAAAAAGAGGCCGCGTTGTGTTTTCGGGGGGTTTGGGGGAGGGGCGGGGCGCGCTCCCGGGGGCGGGGCTCCCCGCCGCCCCGCCCTCCGCCCGGGAAACAGGGTGGCGCTGCGAGCCCGGGAGGCTCGGGCGCGGCCGCGCGCCGCTGCTGACTCACCGGCTATAAATAGCCCGGGATATATGAGCCGCGCTCGCGCTCAGCGCCGCCCCAGTCTCCGCTGCCGCAGCGCTCCGGCGGCCCGGCTACCCTGGCCTTGCCCGGCCCTGCCAGCGCGGCCCACCGACGGCTCGGCGGCCACGCCACCTACCCGCCCCCCCGACCTGCCTGTCCCCGCCGCGACCCCGCCGCGCACGGCAGCAGCTGCTGCACATCTGGCGGGGCCGCCTGCAGCCCTGCCCCCCTCCCGCCCCCGGCGGGAAGTCCCACCTGCCGTCTACCCCTCCCCCAGACTCACCCGCCGCTCGTACAGCGCGTTGAGGTCGTCCGCCATCCGCCGCAGCTGGGCCCCGATCTCTCGGGCCCATTGCTCCTCCTCTCCCCGGACCCCCGGGGCCGCCTGCGTTGGGCCGCCCGCCAGGGCCCCCGGGGCGCTGGGCACCGGCGACTCCAGGTGCTGCTCCGCCGGCGAGAGTGAGGGCTGAGGACCTGAGAGAGGACGAGGGGCGAGGTCAGCACCCACCTACCCTCCTGGCCCCGAGGTGTCCCTAAGGATCCGGGAGTCCCGGTGGCCAGCCCGGCTGCTCCCTTTTCCAACCGCCTGATTTCTCCTCTGCTCCCCGCCTCATTTCTAGCGATTCCTCTTTCCCCTCTTAGAGGCGGACTTCTCGGCTCCTACTCCTCAGGCACCAGAAAGCAAGCAGAGGTCCTGAGGAGGCCTCTCTGGGGTCAGCTGTCTGACCAGCCACCTCCCCACGACCTGGGTCAGTTTGGAAGTCCTTCCTCTTATTTAAGTACTTTTACTCCACAAGGGGGTCAAATTTTGCCTGCCCCATTTGACAGATAGGGAAAACTGAGGCCCACCCTAAGGTCACACAGAGGATACAGCGACTGACCCCACCCCGAGTCATAAGCCTCAGGTCTCCTGCCCTCTCGGGTCCAACCACAGTGAAGCCACACCCCCGGATGTGGCTGGAGCCTGGAGACCAGAAGGCCAGACTGTGGCCAACGCTGAGGACGGTCCTGGGGGGCTGGGATACTGGCCGTGTCTTTCTTCCCGCCCCCCCGTCTGAGTTTCTCGTACTTTTCCTCTGTCTCACGGGTCCTGGCGAAGGTTTCCCCCTTAAGGTCTAAAACCAGGGCCTCAGTTTCTCCATCTAAGACTTAAGTCTCGATATTGGAACTCCCCTCCCCCACGGCCAGGACCGAGGCAGGGAAGTTTTCTCTCATCCCTCTGGGCTTGCGGAAACCTGGACAATCTTTTCCCCGCCACTGTGTGTCTGTGTGCGTGTGTGTTGTCTCCACAGGGATGAGGCTCCCCGGACATCACAGGGTTAACGGCCCATCAGGCAGGGGACCTTTAACCCTTCCCTCCCCACAACTCACCCCCGCCCCGAGGGGAATTTCCCAACACAATTGCCCCTCCCCCTCTCCTTCCTCCTACGGAACCTGCCCGGCCGGGCTAAAGATATGCAAATAAAGGCAAATGGCCACCCTCGCCCCCTCCTCAAAGTCCAGAGGGGCCTGTCCTCCCACTCGGCCCACCCTCTCTCCAACTGCAGTCCCCGAGGGGATCAGGGGACCCAGACTGGAGGAGGGGGCTGGGAAACAGCTGTTGTCCGAGGCCCGGAAGGGGCCGTGGCCTGCAACTCGAGGACTGCAGTCAGATTCCAGGAGGGACTTCCCACTAGGCCTCTCCCCCACCCCCGCCTCCCACTCCTTCTTCCTGCTTCTTGCAACACAAAGACCACACTGGCCACACCCTCCCCGTGGCCCGGCTCTCCGCACCCCCAATTCGCTCCCACTTTTAGAGTTCCTTGGGGTCTCTCTTCCTGGCTCTCAACATCTCGGGCGTGGGGCTGGCACTCACCGTCCGGGCGCGGGCCCCGCGGCCGGCTGCGGGGACCCCCTGGCCAGCGGGGGCCCCCCAGGGCGGCGGTGACTGCGGGCGGGGCGGCGGGGGCGCAGAGGTAGGCGGCGGGCAGCAGGGCGGGGGCAGCGGGCAGGCCGGGCTCGCAGAGGCCACAGGACACGGCCGAGGGCACCAGGCTGCCGAGTGGGAAGGGGCGCGGGCTCTCGCGGGCCAGACCCTCTACGGGCTCGGGGGAGCTGCCCTCCTGGCGTGCGCGGGCCATGGCGCTCCCTGGGGCCTGCGGGACACGGGGGAGGGGCAGGTCAGCGGGGATGTGTAGGGGTACAGGGCCCCACAATACACACATACGACCCGGGAGTAACACGACGATGAGCACACATGGGATGGGGCAGGGGAGCGCCCACAGCACACACTGGGCTCACACCGGACATCTATCCAGCCAAGGCCGACACAGCGCAGGGGCTGAACAGCCAACCTGTGCACATGGTGATGGATATGGATACACATGGGGGGAGGGAGGCACAGGATGGCTCTCGCAGCAAGTACAAGGGTTCACACAAAACCTAAATGGAAGGGCCTGTCAGGAGTGTGTGTGTATGTATGTGAGGGTGGGTGCGTGCGTTGTCACAGCTCCCAACACAAACCCACCTAACCTAAGATTGACACAGGATACAGGCTGGTTTGGGTAACTTCTGAAACATAGGGATGGACACACATGGAGGGCACTCCCACACAACACCCACAGGGATTCTCACAGAACCCAGATGGAGAGGACTGTGGGGTGTGTATATGTGGAGGGGAGGGGGTGATGGGCACACAACACACACACAAGGACTCACCCAGGAGTGGCCAGCGTGGCCTCCCATCCCACCTCCCATTTGCACACAGACATTGAGATGGCCCCAATATCAGACAGAAGGACACTCACACACACACCCTGACCAAAATCTAGACATACACACAGGCCTACACAAGGGCCACACACACAGTGCAGGGTAGCTAGCACAACCCCCTTAATCCCACACACTGTTGATAAGCCCAGAGACACATACACACACATACACAGTGTAACCATCACAGACTGAGAGAAACACACACAAATAGGCACTGCCACAATTCTCAGACATACACTCAAGAGACAAGATCTACACCTCCCAGGACTGAACTGCACACACATCAACCCAAAACAGACAGCCACAGCCACAGACAGACCAACACAACCAGTACACACCTACTCAGCACCAACTCTGAGACGCCAAGACACACACGGACACATGTTATCAGACCCAGATGTAGACCCACACATGCCAGCAACCACACACAGACACACCAGCATAAGAGCAGACATCAGCCCACCTCCCTCCCTCCCACCCTGAGACACTCTCACCAACTGTCAGGCCCCGGCACACTAGCACACACACACAGGCAAACACACACACAGAGGCAAACGCAGTTAACTAATCCTGCACGGCCCCAGCAGCACACACCTAAAGCCGTGACAGAAACACTGATCTCACGTGACAGACATAAACACTACACACACGCAGCCCACATGACACACATGAGCCAGCCCATCAGAGAGACAAGCCCTTCAGACTCAGCCCGCACACACACATACACACACACAGCCCGATCTGAGAAGCAGGCAGCAATACCCACTGACTACATAGACCCCGCAGAGCCTGTCTCCAGTTCCCAGATGCCAATGCTAGACACACTGACAAAACACAGACCGAGTGAGACAACTCCTTACCATGCACACACACACATACACACACACGCAGGACTCACACAGGCACCTGGACAGAAAACAAACACTGGCATTCAGCAGACGCAGGATCATAAACTAAACGCTCAGCAGAGACACATGCCCTGAAGATACACGCAGAGAGACGGCCACCAATAGATAATACTATACGGCCACCAATAGATAATACTATACGGGCAAGACACACAAGCACACCGAGACAACACGGGCAGATACGTATAAGCACACAAACTCACTCAAGCTACACACGCAAGCACAAATGGACACAGCCCCACACACAGGCAAAACACATGTTCAAACTCACCCAGAGTACACTCAGGCAACACACACACACAACAACCACACATGCGAGCAACACGGATGGAATCACCCACAGGCAAGACTCACAGAGAACACACACACACATAGGTAGAATCACATATAAACAGGGCACCCACCCCACAGGCATAGCAGGGCCAGACACAGGACACACACGCAGGGACATACACACACACACACACACACACACACCCTCCAACATTCCCCTGGACTGACACCACCATTCCCCGCAGAGCCCAACACAAACTCGGAGCCAGACGCACGCACACACCCAGGCGAGACACCTGCAGCTCCACAACCCCGCACACGCGCGCTCCCACGGCGGTCCCAGACGCCCCTCGGCTGTCACCGCCCCTCCCACCCCGCCGCCTCCACGTGCGCCTGCCCCGCCCGCCAGCCGAGTGCGGGGCCAATAACTGGCTGTTGCTGGGGCGCAGCCCCCGCCCGCAGGAGCCGCAGACTCGGCGGCCCACGAGCCGCCCCCTGCCACCGCCCCCAGCGGGCACGCGCCCGGGGTGTGGCCACCCCTCCTCGCCGACCCCCCTCCGCCCCTCCGGTACTGCGGGGGCCGGGGCACCCCGGGTCAACTCTCTTCCCCGGGGCCGCACTGGCCGCCAGGGGGCGCTGCTGAGCCGGCACCCCATTGTTTGTAAACAAACCCGCCAGACCGCTGAGGCACCTGCGTTCCCGAACCAGGCGCCGGGTCCCTTCGTGCTTCCGGCTCAGCGACCCCCGCCCAAAGTGCCCCGTGGGGGGTGGGCAGGAGGCAGGCACGGCGTGGGGCTGCGGCGCGCCCCCACCGCTCTCGGAGTGCACTCCCGCCACCTCCTCCAGGGAGCCCACCCGGCCTGGCCCACGGCCGCCAGCGGGGACTCGAGGTGCGCACACTCACCCCGGGGGCATGAACACGCCGGAGGGGATGGTGGTGTGTGGCGGGCGGCTTCCTTCAGGAGGGCGCGCCCGCTAGCGCCGCTCGATGCGGCGGCTGCTGCTGCTGTCGCTCTGCTGCTCTAACTGCAGTGGCTGCTGCTGTTTCAGTGGCTACTGCTACTGCTGCTCGGGCCGCGGGCGCGTCCGCGATGTGGCCGCCGCCGCTGATCTCGCTGCCGCCGCGCCGCTGGGCGCCCGCTCGCATGTGGCTTGCGCGGGGTCTGTCCTCCCGCCGGCTCCAGGCTCGCTCGGGGGCCGCCCCGCCCCGCCTCGCCCGCCCCGCCCCCGCCCCGCCCACAGGGTCCCACGCCCCGCCCCCGCGTGACGCCACGGCCCCGCCCCGCCGCCCCCACCCACCCGCTGCCGCCGCGGGCAAGTTGAGACTTGCAGGCGCGCGCCGCGCCCCCTCCGTGCAGGGGGTTTCCCTGCGGCGGGGGCGGGGCCGGGCCAGGCCCGGGGCAGGGGAGGGTTGGGCCGCGCGGATGGGGACCGGGACGGCCGGCCCAACACACATACTGACACACTGACACACTGACTGGGTCCCACAGACATACACCCAAAAAAGTCCACACAGGCCCAGCGACGGGCGCTCCTGGGTACACAAAGTCACATGCTGACAGGGCCATGGGGACACACAGACTCAGACACCCGGCCACAGCCGCATGAATACACGCTAATGGACACACAAACTCAAAGGCTCACCGGGCACACACACACACTCAGACTGGCCCGCTGACGGAGTCACCCAGACACAGAGACAACGATAGTCACGCAGAGTTCCACGAATGACCACACCTGTGTTCACAAACACAGTGTTCACAAACATTCCCACTGAGGCGGCACCCACAACACACACAGACAAGGCTGAGCGCTTGTCAAGAAACACACATTCCCTGCTAGGTGCAGCTGGACAGGCACACACACATCATCACACAGAGGCACCTGTCACAGGGACACCTGGACAGAGCCTGACCTAGACACTCCACTGGGACACACACAAACACATCCACATGGTCTCGCAGCTGACACATTGAAACCAACCCTAGCAGACAGATCAAATCTGACAGAGACTGACCTAGACATAGAGTCACAAAGTCACACCTGTGACAGGTTCCTGCTAACTGACCCACTGACGGGACCCACTCCGAAGAAGCAGGCACTCCTGGTCACACTCACCACGGATCTGGCGGGGACCTGAAGGGAGGAGGAAGCCCCAGGCGCCTGGCACAGACATGCCCGGGCAGACCCTGCAGGAAATCTCCCCCAGTCTCTTTGCTTTCTGTTCCCTTTTCCTTCTCAGTTTCCCATTGTCAACCACCTCATCTGATGTGACACAGTGACCCCGTGTCCTTCCCACCCCCTTGGACCATTACTCTCTGTATCTCCTGGACCTTCCCTTCCTTTTATGTCTCACCCACAACCAAATCATGTCACCAAAGGTGAATTGCCCCTGTGTGCCCAGCACTGGGCTGGCGGAGAAAGGATGCCAGGCCTGAGCAAAGGTGGGCTTGTCCAGGATATGAAACGGGGGCCCCCGCTAGGGCCAGATCCTTAGATTTTCCTGAGAAAAGCTGGAAATCCCAGTTTCACATGAAATCTGATTTTTTAAAACATTGGCAACTGGCAACTAATTCAGCTTAATTTGGTTAAGCACTTGGCTACACTAGCAGAAAGGTGGGTGGTTCAAACCCGCCCAGAAGTCCCTCGGAAGATAAGCCTGGCAATCTGCTTCTGACAGTTCACAGCCTTAAAAACCCTATGGAGCAGTTTTACTCTGCACACATGAGGTCACCATGAGTCAGAATCTACTTGACAGCAATTAATGCCACTCCCTTTCTTTCTCTACCCTCCCTCCCTCTCTCCCTCTTTCCCTGTTTTTCATACTGTGGGTCCTGAGCAAACCACAGATTGTGAAATGACTTTCATGGCTCTTATTGTTTTTTATTCAAGTTTATTGAGATATATTTACACACAATAAAATTTGCCTTTTAGGTGTACAGTTCGATGAGTTTTGACAAATGTATAAAATTGCACACCACACAAATTGAGATTCAGAACATTGCCATCACACCAAACACTTGCCTTGTTCTCCTTGTTGTCAACTCCCTTTCCCACCTTCAACTTCGGTGGCTCTTGACAAGTGGTTTTTTTGTTTAATATAAAATTGAATATACTTTAAAAAAAAACAAAAAGATGATGTCAAGGGTAAAGACGGTTTTGTGAAAATATTAAATATTGATAATATATAGTGAGTACATACTACGTCACAAAGAAAGTGTATTTCTGACTCTAAATCAAATTCAAAGATGTTTAGAAATGCTGCTGTAGACATTTATTAAATGTGATCACGCATGGAAGTCACTTAGTGCAGTGTCTGGTAAATAGTAAGCACCTAATAAATGTTAGCTTTTTTTTATTAGCACTAGTATTCTCAACTTTATTACCAGGGTTTGCTCTGTGCCTTGAAGGTGATAAAGCTGGGGGGCCAGGCCCCAGCCCTGGGCTAGCCCAGGGTCCAGCCTGCACCCCTCACTCATCAATCAGTGCCCCCAGGCTCCCAATCCAAAGCTGGACACCCGGAGGCCAGAAGTGCTGGAATGTCCTGAGAAAAGAATGAACATGAAGGACAGAGGGAATCCTGCATGTTGAGTGGGGGTGAGAGAGAGAGGGCCAAGAGTCTGCCAAGCCAAAAACATTGTCACCAGTAGAGATCCTTCCTCCCCACCATCTAGTCCAAACCCTGTTCCAAATTCTGGCTTCCTATCATCCCAGGGGTCTCATACTCAAGAGCCATCATTAAACTAATGAGGGCAACAAGGCCAGTGTAAGACAACAGGGAGTGGCAGGGACTGTGGCTAATTGGATAGACACACAAATTCAAAGTTAAAAACCGCGTGAGAAAAGAAAACTTGGTGGCTGGCCCAAGGACTTTGTTTTTTGAGATTCCCCTACCCTACCTGAGGGGCACAGGAAGGGAGGGAAGAGGCCCCACCTCCATCTATCTTCCAGACTATATCCCCGCTCTGTTCTCACCTCAGCAAGTCTCCTGAAGAACCAAGAACTCCTTCTCCTAAGTTCTTGGAAGAACATTCTGGACCTCACCCAACCCTGCCTCTGGTCTGTGCTTCTCTGGAGACAGAAAGGGGCTCTGAAGCTTGGAGGGGTCACAGACACCTCTAAGAGCAGATGAGGGACAGAGAAGCTGAGATAAACAGAGACACAGAGAGACAGGAAGACTCAGCAGGGTGGGAGGTGGTGGTGAAGGGAGTCAGAAAGAGACTGAGAGAGGCCAGATGGAGAGAAAAAGAGAGGGGTCTGGGATTGGGATGGTTGAGGGGGAGAATCAGGCTTGGCTTAGACCCGAGTTTCTCATCTTCAACTCTATTGGTATTTGGGGCTGGAAGAATCTTTGTTGGGGGGGCCATCCTGTGCATTGTAGGATACTGACCACCATCCCTGGCCTCTACCCACTAAATGCTGGTAGCACTCCCACACCCTTTGTGGCAACCAAAAAAAGGTCTCCAGTCATTGCCAGATATTTTCTTGGAGGTAAAATTGCCCACAGTTGAGAACCATTGGCTAAGAGAAATCAGTCAAGTATCCCATAACTGTAGCTGTGCCCCAAAACCTGCATGCAGACCCCACTAAAAAGCATGGGCTCTGGGTCTAAACTGCCTGCCTTAGACCCCCTACTCTGCTGCCTACTGGCTGTGTGACCTTGGACAAGTGGCTACACCTCTCTATGCCTCAGTTTCCTCATCTGTGAGTTGGGAACAGCAATTGTCCCTACCTCATAGGATTGTGCAGAGTGAGGAGGTGTATACATGTTATCCATTAATATTATTATCCAATGACTCCCTGAGAATTCCAACATGCACCTCAAGCTAAGACACTCAGGTTGGGACAGGGGTCTCAAACTGGTGGCCCGCGGGCCAGCCACTAACGTGTTTTGTTTGCCCTGATCAGTTTCTCATTTTGAATTTAAATGCCTCTCAAAGGGGCATTCAGCACAGTGGTGTGACAAACCAGAGTCTGGAGCCAGGCTCCCTGGGTGTAAACGATGGCCTTGAGCAAGCAGCTTCCTCTCTCTCTGCCTCAATTTCCTCATCTGTAAAATGAGGATCACCAAGGGACCCACCTCTTAGGGCTGCTGTGAAAATTAAATGAGTTAATATTTGCCACGCACTTAGAACAGTGCCTGGAACGTAGTAGGCCCCATGCGAAGTGCTGGCTAAAGAAAATTAAGTTCCCGTCTAGTTGACCGCGGGCTCACAACCTTCTCCAATCTTTTGTAGGCGACTCTGCGGAAGGAAATTTCGTAGAACGGAGAGAGGGAGTTGGGAAAGACTTAACTTTTCACTGCAGGCCCTGAGTCTCAGCTTTCCGCGGTAGGGAGGGGGCCTCCGGGGTCCTCGTCCCTCAGGCCCGGAGGCGAGTGGGGCGGGGCGGGGCCGCTGCCCCAGTGGCGCGGGCGTCCGCAGGGTCCGAGCGGCCGGCGTGCGTGTGAAGGTTACCGCTCTCCGGCGGGGGCGGGGGCCGCGCGCTGTTGCTGGGGTCTGCGGGGCCTGCCTGCGCCCGCGCCCGCGCCCCCCCTCCTTCCCGGCCAGCCAGTGAGCGGTACCCGCCGCCGTTGCCAGGGGAAACTCGCCGCCCCGTTACCCAGCAACAAGCCTGGCCCAACCAGGCGCGAGGACCCCCCAGGCCCCGCCCGCCGCTGCCCACTGCGTGCCCAATGCCAGGCGGGCAGAGCCGGCCCGGTTCCCGGAGACGGCGGGCGCCCTCATTGGCTGCCGCGGCTCCTGCCCGCCTGCGCGACCGCCCGGGTCTGGGGGGAGCCCTCGGCGCAGGGGGCGGGGAGCCGGCCCCGGGGAGCTGCCGGGCCGGTGCGCGGCCGGCTGGGGTGAGGCCCGGGCTGGGCACCGTCCCCCCACCCCCTGCGCCGCATCCTCCCTGGGCGAGGATGGGGACTCGGGATGGGCTAGGAACCGGGGCTGCGCAGCCTGCTGTCCTCTCCCCGCCCCCAAAGGTGCCCCGGAGTCCTAGCCTTGGGAAAACAGAACCCAAGTGTCCTCCTCCTCGAAGGAGACCTGGGTATCCTGACCCCATGAAGATAGGGGGCCCATTGCCCGCCACCCCAAACAGGACGCAGGCAATGTGGCTTTTGGAAAAGGGGGGCTGAGAGTCCCCCTAGAAGAGGCCCCAGGTGTCCTGGCCCCATAAAAATAGAGAAGGGGGTCCTCCAAACTTCTCCCCTCCAGAAAATGACCCAAGTGTGGTTGGTCTTGTGAAAATTAGGACTGAGCTTCCCACCCCCACAGGAAACAGCGACCAGGTCTTTGGACCTCCAGCCGGTGAGCCGCCTCAGAACACCCCCCATCCTGGCTCTCACCCCATCAGTCACCAGATACTCATGCGTCCTATTCATCCAGGTGTCCACCTGCCCAGTCCCATGGTGCACACCTCCCACCTGCCTTCCTCGGACCCCTTTCTCTGGGACTAGCTTGTTTGATCTCAGAGGACCTGGACATCTGACCCCCACAGCCTAGCACCTGACTTTCTCTACTCCTTGGCTTCTGACCCCCACCCCACTTCAGGATCCCAGGCCTCCTAGTGCCAAGGACCCGGGAGTCCAAGTCCCCAGTCTCTCACACTCCCCAGACACCTAGGGAGGTGACCCAGCCCCTTACAGTGGCGCTGAGGGCCCCTTCTGAGCCCCGTGTGCCTGGGAGGTCCAGAACCCCAGGTCTGGAAATGCCTTTAGTCAGTCACCAAAGACCCAGAGGGTGGAGGCCCCAGTCTCAAGGGACCCTGATGTGAGCCCTCAGCCCACTCCAGAGAGGCCCAGGTTCTTCAAATCAGGGGTTCCCGAGGCGGCCAACCCCAGCTCCAGCCCAGGTGCGGCCGCCCTACCCTGGTACCTGGGGGTGGGGGGGTGGAGTCAAGGATTACTCAGCCTCCAGAATGAGGCGATGACATCATCCTGGAGGGGGGGGGTGACTAATGGCCGCGCTGGGGGGAGGCGGGAAGTTTACCCGGTAACAGCGGCTGCAGCTCAGCCCCGCCCCCGGGGAAGAGGCCAGGAGGGGGAGGAGTAGCACACACACAGAGACACACACCTACACACACATACACACTAGCCCACCCAGCACCCCTCCCCCCAGTGTCCCACATTGAACACATCTTTCTGGGCCAAGGGCAGGGATGGAGTGGTGGTCGTGCGTTTGCGTGACCGTGTGTGGCTGTGTGCTGAGAAGTTTACTGTCAATCTGTGGTTGTCGGTCTGGTGTGTGTCACAGGCTTGGCATATTAGGGTGGTGGTTGTGCCAGCATGCAATGTGTGTGATTGTGTCAGTGTGCTGTTGTGTGTCAGTTGACTGTGTGTGTCAGTGTGCTACATTTGTCACTGTGCCACTACATGTGTCAAGTGCCATAGGGCCGTTGTGACAAGGTGATTGTGTGTCAGTCTGATACACTGTGTCAATGTGTTATGCAGTGTGTCAGTGTGTTTTGTGTGATGTTCTGGTGTGTTGTGTGTGAGTGTGATGGTGTATCAATGTGTCATTTGTGTCAGTGTGCTGTTATGCGCAGTGAGATGCTGTGCGTCCATGTGATTGTGCTTGTGTGACACTGGGATTGTATATGTGTCAGTGATGTGTGTTGGGGGAGGTCTGTGACTGTGTCATGTCAGGGTGCTGTTATGTTAGTGTGGTGGTATGTATGAGTGCAATGCTGTGTGTCGTGTAGCTGTGTTTATATGTCACCATGATTGTATCTAATGCTGTGTGCTAGTGGAATTGTGTCTGTGTGTCATGGTGGTTGTGTGTATGTACAATGCTGTGTATCCATGGGATCGTATGCGGCACTGGAATGACATCATAGTGGCACACACAATAACATCAATGACACACTCATTGTGTGACACACTGTGTGTCAGTGGAATTGTATTATGTTGTGTGTGATGGAATTGTGTGTGGGTCACTGTGATGGTGTGTGACAATATGCTTTGCTGAGTGCCAGGGGGAAGATGGTGTGTGTGTTACTGTGTGTCTGGGTGATGTTTCTGTGTGTGACACTGTGGTTGTATCTACAATGCTGTGTACCCGTGGAACTGTGTCACCAACAGTATGTGCATCTATGCAATGCTGTGTATCACCGTATGTGTGTCATTGTCATTGTGATTGTGTGTCTGGGCTATGTTGTGTGTATCGTGGGTCCTATGTGTGTCAGTGTATCTCTGTGATTGCATGTCATTGTGGTAGTGTGTAGCACTGTGGTTATGCTTGTCGGGGTGGTGTGTGTTCATGGAACTGTGTATGTTAATGAATTGCGTGACTGTGCAATTTTTGTGTGTCACTGCTATTGTGTCATTGATGTCATTGTGTCTGTCACTGTGTTAATGTGTATATCAGGATGATATTGCCTATGAGATCATGAGGGTGTCACTGATTGTTGCATCAAGGAGATGCTATTTGTCACTGTGACTATGTGTGCCACTGACATTGGTGTTGGGGTGATATTGTGTGTTTATGGGACTGTGTATATATCATCAAGATTGTTTGTGTCAGTGCAATGCTGGGTATCAGTGTGATAGTGTGTTATGGCCATGCTGTGTGATTGTGGGTCTGGGTGGTGGTGTGTGTCCTGGTACTGTGTCTGTGTAACTGAGATTTTGTGTGTCTGCATGATGCTGTGTGCCACTGTGTATTTCTGGAACTGTGTGTGTACATGCTACTGTGTGTATACAGGCTACGTGTGTGTCACTGTGGTTGTGTGTATGTGCGACGCCGTATGCCATAGAATTGTGTTTATCCTTGTGATTGTATGTTTCAGTGAAGTTGTTTTCTGTGGGTTTGTGTTTCACTGTCATTGTGGGTCTGGGTGGTGTTGTGTGTCCTGAGACTGTGTGTCACTGAGATTTGGCTTGTCTGTGTGATGTTGTATGTCACTGCATGCTCCTGTGTGTATGTCACGGTGTGTGTCCCCATTGTTGTGTGTTACCCGGGCGAGGCTGTGCCGGGCCTGCGTGTGTCATTGTGATTGCGTGTGTGTTCAGGCGATAGTGTGCTAGGCCTGTTTATGTATGTCGCTGTGATTGTGTGTGCATCTGGTGATGCTGTGCCGGGGCTTTGTGTGTCACTGTGATTGTGTGTGTGTGGGCGACGCTGCGCGTCTCGGGGACAGTGTGTGTGTGCGCGCCACTGTGATTGTGTGGCAGCGTGTTTCGCTGAGTGTCGGGGGAAGGTGCGCGTGTCTCCAGGCTTCCTGCTGGAGAACAGTGGCGCCGCGCTCTGATTGGCTGCGGCCTCACCAGTGAGGAGCGCCCGAATCCTGCGGTAACTTGGTAACTTGGTAACTCGGTCCGCGCCGTCGCCGCGGCGGGGCTGGGGGACCCGCCCCGCTCCCGCAGGGCCGCGCCCCCGCAGGCGACCCCAACCCCGGGGGCTCTCCCGCTCCCCACTGTCTTCCCCAACTCAGTGTCTCCGTCTCTGTCTCCCTCCCTTGACTCCATCTCCCTCTCTGCTTCCTCTGCCTCCCCGTCTCTGCCGCTCTCTTGGTCTCTCTCCCCACGCGGTCTTCCCCATGTTTGTCTCTGTCTCTCTGTCTGTCTCCCACGCCCTAACTTTCTCCTCATCTCTGTCTCTGTCTCCCCATCTCTGTGTCTCCATCTGTCTGTCTCCCCATCTCTGTCTCCCTCCCTCTCTTTTTCTCCTTCTGACTTTCCCGGGCTGTCTTTCCTTGTTTCTATCTTTGTCTCCCCCTCCTCTGCCTCAGTTTCCCCATCTTTGTCTCTCCTTCGCTTTGTCTCTTCCACCTCCTGTCTCTCTCCCTTCCTCCCTCCCTTCCCCCATCCTCTCTATCACTCCCACAGCCGTGTTCAGAATTCACTTTTTATTCTGCGGAGACAGCCAGGGGACCATTCCCTGCTTTACCCGTGCGGTCCCTGCAGGCCCAGAGTTCTGGCAGCAGGCACCACGCAGGGTAGACTTCAGGAAGGACTTTCCTCCCTGGCTCAGCTCCGGAGCTTTATCTCTCGGGCCAGGCGGAGGCCGGGAGGCCCCGCGGCTTCCGGAGGCGCCCTGGCGGGATGAGCTCACTGCAAGTTGGCTAGGATTTCATCAGCTTCCTCTGCCGGAGGTGCCCCCGCTCCTGTCTCCTCGAATTCACCGGTCGCCTGCTGCCCCCAAGCGGCCAAAGGCGGGAGCGCAGGTTTATCTTCTCTGCACCGCCCTGCCTTACTTGTTAGGGAATGTGCTGGGCCTTGCTTCTTTCCTACCCTACCTGGCTCACTCTCAAGGTGCTGCCTCTGCCCTCTCCACCTCCCTCAGTTGCCCCTGGCCAAGCTGGTGTCCTCAGAGCCTTGGCAACGTGAATTTACTCCACCTGAAAAGTCCTCCCCATATTCACTTGGTGTTATGGATTGGATTGTGTCCCCCCCTAAAAGCGTGTTGCAAATCCTAAACCCCTATACCTGAGGATGTAATCCTATTTGGGAATAGAGTTTTCTTTGTTATGTTCATGAGATCATATCGTTGTAGGATGTGTTTTACGCCAGTTTTTTTTTTTTTTAAATAATATGTTTTCAGTGAAAGTTTACACAGCAAATTATCTTCCCATTTAACAATTTCTAGGAGAGTTGTTTGGCGACATTAGTTACATTTTTCACAATGTGTCAACATTCTGTTGCGTTGCGTTCTGCCTCTTGGGAAGCCAATCACTTTTGAGATATAAAAGGAACAGATTAAGGACAGAGAAGCAAGCACAGACAGGGGAAAACAGACGCCACGCCACATGAAGATCACCAAAGAATAGAAGCTGAAAAGAGACAAGGCCCTTCCCCCAGAGCAGACAGAGAAAGAAAGCCTTTTCCTAGAGCTGGCACCCCGAACCTGGACTTCTAGCCTCCTAAACTGTGAGAAAATAAGTTTCTGTTTGTTAAAGCCACCCACTTGTGGTATCTCTGTTATAGCGGCACAAGGTAACTAAGACACGTGGCTTGTCCCCACTTTTCATTCTGGTCTTTGCTCAAATGTCACCTTAGAGATGCCTTCCCGGACCATCTCTGTCCTCTCTCCCAGCTTTACTTTGCTCCACAGGATGCCTACCCTATTGCCATCAAGTTGATTCTGACTCACAGGGACCCTATAGGACAGCGTAGATCTGCCCCATAGGGTTTCCAAAGAGCGGCTGGTGGATTCAAGCTGCCAACCTTTTGGTTAGCAGCCAAACTGTTAACCACTGCTCCACCAGGGCTCCACAGCATGCATATTACATTTTAATTTACTCTTACAGATTAATTTCATTTATTAATATTTCATATTCATTTGTTTTGGAAACCCTGGTGGCGTAATGGTTAAGTGCTAGGGCTGCTAACCAACAGGTCGGCAGTTCGAATCCACCAGGCGCTCCTCGGAAACCCTATGGGGCAGTTCTACTCTGTCCTATACGGTCGCTATGAGTAGGAATGGACTCGATGGCAACGGGTTTGGTTTATTCATTTGTTTAGCTATTTATTGTCTCTGTCTCCTGCAGGAGAAAGTAAGCTCCATGGTAGCAGGGACCTGCCTTGAGCACAGGCGTACACTCTAATCCCCATTTCACGGATCCCAAAACCAGGAAGAAGCCTAAATTGGCTTCATTGTCACAAAGTCTGTTCCTTGAACGAACACGTCTGGCGACGGCAGCGGCAACAGCGCCCCCTGGTGGCCAATAGCAAACATCTCCCGTCCGCCCAGCTATTAAATTTCCTCCCAGGCTGTTAAGTGAAAAGCCTGCTGATTAAATAGTAATGCTAGAACTTAACTCCATTTCACGTATAAACACAAAGCCTTTTTTAAAGATTATTTTTGAACTTTTAAAATTTATTTTCAAAATGCTTTCAAACATTGTTTAAACTGAAGCCTAACAAATACTTTTGCGGAGTCCATAATTCTTTTTTTATTTTTTTAAATTGTGCTTTATTTAGATGAAGGTTTACAAAGCAAATTGTTGTTAGGTGCCCTCGAGTCGATTCCAGCTCATAGCGACCCTATGTACAACAGACCGAAACACTGCCTGGTCCTGCGCCATCCTCACGATCGTTATGCTTAAGCCCATTGTTGCCGCCACTGTGTCAATCCATCTCGTTGAGGGTCTTCCTCTTTTTCACTGGCCCTCTACGTTACCAAGCATGATGTCCTTCTCCAGGGACTGGTCCCTCCTGACAACATGTTTAAAGTATGTGAGATGTAGTCTCACTATCCTTGCTACTAAGGAGCATTCTAGTGGTACCTCTTCCAAGACAGAGCAAATTAGTTTCTCATTAAACAATTAATACATATATTGTTTTGTGACATTGGTTACAAAGCCCATGACATGTCAACTCTCTCCTCTTCTCGCCCTCGGGTTCCCCGTTATTAGCTTTCCTGTCCCCTCCTGCCTTCTTGTCCTTGCCGCTAGGCTGGTGTGCCCGTTTAGTCTCATTTTATTTCATGGGCTGAAGGGTGAACCTCAGGAGTGACTTCAGTACTGAGTTCAAAGGGCGTCTGGGGGCCATATTCTCAGGGTTTCTCCAGTCTCGGTCAAACCAGTAAGTCTGGTCTTTTTTTGTGAGTTAGAATTTTGTTCTACATTTTTCTCCAGCTCTGTCTAGGACCCACTATTGTGATCCCCGTCAGAGCAGTCTGTGGTGGGAGCCAGGCACCATCTAGTTGTGCTGAACTGAGTCCACAAATCTTAAGTGTAAAACTCCCCCAAGACCCGGCGGTCATGGTTTCCAAACCTTCTGTTGGCCCAGGACAGGAACCATTCTCAAAGACAACTCATCAGACATGGAAGGGACTGGACAGTGGGTAGGAGAGAGATGCTGATGAAGAGTGAGCTAATTATATCAGGTGGACACTTGTGATTGTGTTGGCATCTCCTGTCTGGAGGGGGGATGGGAGGATAGAGAGAGTTGGAAGCTGGCAAAATTGTCACGAAAGGAGAGACTGGAAGGGCTGACTCATTAGGCGGAGAGCAAATGGGAGTACGGAGTAAGGTGTATATAAACCTATATGTGACAGTCTGACTTGATTTGTAAACGTTCACTTGAAGCTCAATAAAAGTTAATTAAAAAAAAAAAAACCAAATGGGCAACTCCTGTCCGAAAGCAAGACAAGCAGAAAGGAAGGTACAGGAAAACTGGACCAATGGGCACAGGGAACCGGGGATTGAAAGTGGGAGAGTGCTGACACACCGTGTGGATTGCAGCCAGCGTCATAAAACAATCTGTGCATAAATTCTTGAATGAGAAGCTAATTTGTGCTGTAAACTTCCTCCTAAAGTACAAAAAAACGGGGGGAGGGGGCATTATTATTATGGCATCCAAGTCTTGGAATTATTTGCTCTAGCTACTCTATGTTCTCAACATCTTCGCAATTTAATTAAGAAGATATTATTAATAAAGGCATTTGCAACAAAACAAAACAAAACTCCCCCAAGACCTGAGCGAAGAAATAGAATATTACAAGCCCCCCCTACTAGTCATTATCCCCACCCCCCCCAAAGAAAAGCCAGTTGCCCTCCAGTCAGTTCTGACTCATGGCAACCCCATGTGTGTCAGAGTAGAACTGTGCTCCATAGGCTTCCAATGGCTGATTTTTTAGTAGCAGATCGCCAGGCCTTTCTTCCTAGGTGCCTCTGAGCAGGCTAGAACCACCAACTTTTCAGTTAGTAGTTGAGTGCTTAGCTGTTTGTGCCACCTAGTGATACACCTGTTGCCGCTGAGTCAATTCTGACTCATGGGATCCCATGTGTGCAGAGTAGAACAGCTCCTTAGGGCTTTCTTGGCTGTAATTTGTACAAAAGCAGATCTCCAGGCCTTTTTTCCTTGGTGATGTTGGGTGGGTTTGAACTGCCAAATTAAAAAAAAAAATTTTAATTAATTTTGTTGTTGTTGAGAATCTACACAGCAAAACACGCCAATTCAACAGTTTCTACATGTACAATTCAGTGACATTGATTACATTCTTCAAGTTGTGCAACCATTCTCACCCTCCTTTTCTGAGTTGTTCCTCCCCCAGTAACATAAACTTACTGCCCCCTAAGGTTCCTATCTAATCTTTCTAGTTACTGTTATCACTTTGGGAGCCACGGTGGCATAGTGGTTAAGAGCTTGGCTGCTAACCAAAAAAGTTGGCAGTTCGAATCCACCAGCCACTTCTTGGAAACCCTATGGGGCAGTTCTACTCTGTCCTATAGGGCCGCTATGAGTCAGAATCAACTCAACAGCAATGGTTTTTTTTTTTGTTTTGGTTTGGTTTGGTTGTCACTTTGATCCCATATAGATAGTTCTTAAAAGAGCTGAATACTCAAAGTGGACAGTTTTTACTAATTAAGCAAAACTACTCTTTTGTTTTAAGAAGACTTCAAGGGATATTTTTGGCTTAAGTTTTAAAGATTATCTCAGGGCAACAGTTTTGAGGGTTGATCCAGCCTCCAAGTCTCTAGAAAGTCTGGAGTACACGAGAATTTGAAATTTTGTTCTGCATTTCCGCCCTTTTGATCAGAATTCTTGCATAGAATCTTTGATTACAATTGAACTGCTAATTTTTAACTTATTGGCTGAGAGCAAACCATCTGCACCACCCAGGGACCTCCATTATCCCCCAGGCCAATCATTATCCTAAATTCCATCAGCAGAGTTAGTTTTATTTGTTCTAGAATGTTATATAAATGGAATCATTTAGTATGTTCTCTTTTCTGTGTCTGTCTGGCTTCCATCAGTAGCCCTGGTGGCTCAGTGGTTAAGAACTCAGCTTCTACCCTGAACGCTGGCAGTTTAAACCTGTCAGCTGCTCCTTGGAAAGCCTATGGGGCAGTTCTACTCTGTCCTATAAGGTCACTGGGAGTTGGAATTGTCTCAACAGTAATGGGTTTGGTTTTGGTTTGGCTTCTGTCACTCAGCATAATGTTTGTGACATTCATCCATGTTGCAGTGTGTATGTATAAACGGTTCCTTTTTCATTGGCGCATAGTATTCCTCTATGAAGGCACCACAATATAATGATCTATTCTACTGTTGATGGGCATCTGGGCTGTTTCCAGTTTGGGGCTAGTATGTGAAGGCTGCAGTGGACATTCTGGTAAACGCATGCATGCAGTCTGTCGGGTAAAGCCCTCAGAGTGTGTCTTTGTCCCCAAGAGCTGCCCTGACAAAATACCACAAAGTAGGTGCTGTTAGAGAACAGACTTTTATTGTCTCACAGTTTTGGAGGCTAGAAGTCCAAATCAGTGTGTCACCTCTAGGGGAGCATCCTTTGTCTCTTTCAACTTCTGGTAGCTGCTGACAATTCTTCACTTTCTCGAGCTTATAGATGCTTCTGTCTCCATTATCACATTGTGTCTCCCCCTTTGTGCGTCCCTCTGTGTCTGTACTCCCCTTTATAAGACATCACTCAGAAGGAATTAGGAGTCACTGGGTGGTGCAAATGGTAACGTACTCCAACCTAAAGTTTAGATATTAGAGTCTACCCAGAGATCCCTCAGAAGAATGGCTTGGCATTGTACTTGTGAAAGATCAGCCACTGAAAATCCTTGGAGCACAGTTTTACTCTGACACCCCTGGGGTCCCCTGAATTGGAGTCAACTCACAACTGATTGGTTCAGAAGTGATTAGGTTTAGGACCCACACTACTCCAGTATGACCTCATTAACATAACAAAAGAAGAACTCTGCTCCCAGCCAGGGTCACATTCACAGAGGTTAGGTCCTTGACATCTTTTTAGAGGACACAGTTCAATCCATGAAACAGGGGGATTGCTGGCTCATAAGGTATGTGTTTGTTCAGCTGCAGTAGGCACTGCCAGACAGCGGTTGGAGCATTTTACATTCCCTTCAGCAGTGGATGAGAGTTCTAGTTGCTCCACATTCTTGTCAGCACTTGATATTGTCGGTCTTTTTAATTTTAGCCATTCTGTTGGAGGTAAACACAAAGGATTTTTTTAATGGTTTTAATAGATCCTGAGTTTTCCCGGGATACAACTACTTCTTTCAAGGGAAATTGTACTGTGTTTTGTTCAGAAACCAACAAAGGGTTGTGCACCATTTTTGACAATCACATCATTGCTGCCACTTCTGGTACTCAAATCACATCAAGGTGCCTCACTATAACACCCTGTGTTCATCTACTGCCTTCTGGTTGAGTCTATATATATGCATGTGTGTGTGTATGCACTCACCCAGCCCTTTTTCCAAATGTCAGACATAACAAAAGAGTATTGACAATATTCCATTGACAACAGTCTGAATTCTCTTATACCCAAACACATTTATTATAAGTAGGTGAAAACATTTGTCTCCTTCTTTGGTTTTTAGTGTGGTTGTACCAATACATTTTCACATATACATTGTTTTATTATAAATGAAACCAGCTGCCGCGGAGTTGATTCTGATTCATGGCGACCCCGTGTGTATCTGAGTAGAGTTTTCAAATGGCTGATTTTTCAGGAGTAGATTAGCTTTCCGAGCCCTTCTTCCAGGGTGCTTCTGGGTGGACTTGAACCTCCAACCTTTCGTTTAGCAGCCTAGCACAATAATAATTTGCACCACTCAGGAACTCCTAAGGTAGTAATAAAAAAGCAAACCTGTTGCCATGGATTCAAACTGCAGACCTTTATGGTTAGCAGCCGTAGCTCTTAACCACACCACCACCAGGGATTCCAAGGTAAAAAAAAAAAAGCCATCTTCATCAAGTTGATTCTGACTCGTAGTTTACTTAAAGGACAGAGTAGAACTGCCCCATTGGGTTTCCAAGGAATGCCTGGTGGATTTGAACTGCCAACCTTTTGGTTAGCAGCTGTTGCTCTTAACCACTACTCCACCAGGTTTTCCCAGTAACAGTTAAATGCATCTTCTGTGCACTCTACAAGCAGTATCTCATTGAACCCCCCACCCCCATTAGTTTCCTGTGGCTGCTGTAACAAGTTACCACAAATTGGGTGATGTTATGGACTGTACTGTATCCCTCTCAAATATGCGGTGTAAATCCTAATTCCAATGCCTGTGGTTACAATTTCATTTCGCAATGGGTTTTGTTATTTTAATGAGGCAGTATTAGTGTAGGGGGGCCCTGGTGACACAATGGTTAAGCGTTTGGCTGCTAATCAAAAGGTCAGCAGTTCGAATCCACCAGCTACTCCTTGGAAACCCTATGGGGCAATTCTACTCTGTCCTATGGGGTTGGTATGAGTTGAAATCGAGTCGACGGCAACGGGTTTGGTTCTTGGTTTTGATTAGTGTAGGATGTGTCTCGAGTCAGTCTCTTTTGATATATAAAAGGAGCAATTAGGCAAGCAGAGATGGAGGAAGACACATGCCAAGTCACATAGAGATCGCCCGGGAGCAGAAGCTCAGAAGAGACAAGGACTGTTTCTCCTGAGCTGAGTGAGTGAGAAAGGCTTCCCCTAGAGCCAGGACCCTGAATTCAGACTTTTAGCATCTTCAACTGTGAGAAAATACATTTTTGTTTGTAAAAGCCACCCACTAGTGGTATTTCTGTGACAGCAGCACTAGGTAACTAAGACTTGAAAGAACAGAAGTTTATTCTCTCATAGTTCTGGAGCTTAGAAGTCCAAAATCAAGGTGTCAGCAGAGCCATGCTCTCTCCGTCCACTCTAGGGAAGATCCCTCCTCGTCTCTTCCAGCATCTGGTGGCTCCAGGTGTTCCTGACTCGTGGATGCATCACGCCAGTCTCTGCTGCCATCTTTTTCACATGAGTCTTCATATGTCTGTGTCAAATCTCCCTGTGTTTTTCCTCTATCTTTTTCTTTCTTTATTATTTGTTTATTGTGGCGAAAATACATACACCAAAACGTTCGCCAGCACAGCTTCCACATTTACAATTCAATGACATTGATTATATTTTTCAGTGTTTGCCACCATTCTTGCTATCCTTTTCCAAAACATTGCACCACCATTAACATGAACTCAGTGCCTTCCAAACAAAACCTTCTCCTTTCCCCCTCCTCCCACCCCGGTGACCATTAATAACCTTTGGTTTTTATATATTTGTTTATTTCATGTAAGTGAGACCATACAGTACCCGTCCTTTTGCGACTAATTGCTCTCAGCGTGATGTTGCCAAGGTTCATCCATGTTGTGGCGTGCATCGGGACTTCATTTCTCTTTATATATAGCTGGGTAGTATTCCATTGTATGGACATACCACATTTTGTTTATCCATTCATCTGCTGATGGACATTTCGGTGGTTCCCACATTTTTGGCTATCGTGAAAAGTGCTACAATGAACATTGGTGTGTGGGTTTTTGTTTGTGTTATGCCTTCATTGCTTCTGCATATATATTTAGGATTGGGATTGCTATGTCCTATGGTGGTTTTATGTTCAACTTTTTGAGGAAATGCCATCACTCTTAATTTTACCTTCTGTCCCCAATACCAGGGCTCCAATAAATATTTAATACTTTATTTTTTAGAGCTGTTTCAGGTGTACAGAAAGACTACACAGGAAATAAGAGTTTCCACTCTCCTCACTCTCCCCTGCGCACAATTTTCTGTTATTAACATCTTGCATTTCTGAAACATTTGTTACAATTGATGAGTCAATTACTCAGCCAGGTTAGTTTACAGCTCTGCTTTCTCTTTCATTTCCTGCTTGCCCAGAGCTTTAACATCAGTGAGAGGTGGGAGTTTAGGACCTTTTCAGGTCTTTTCTGAGTATGCGTCTCCCCTGGGCATATGCCTGGCCTATTAGATTCTTAGGAAAATGTGGAGGCTTTTTTTTTTTTTTTTTAAATAATATTTTATTGTGTTTTTGGTGAAAGTTTACACAGCAAATTAGGTTCCCTTTTGATAATTTCTATACAAATTGTTCAGTGATGTTAGTTACATTTTCCACAAGGTGTCAACATTCTCTTTAATTGCGTTCTGGTTGTTCCACTTTCAAGTACTCTAGTTTCCTTGCCCCTTTATTTTCTCATCTTTGCTTTAGTGTATTTGTTGATCTTTTGGTCTCATATAGAATTTTTTTTTTTAATGGAGCTCCGTGCTCAGAGATAATATCCTTTAGTTTGTGAGCTAATCTGCTATTTCACAAAAGGTGATCTTGGGGGAAAGTTTTGGTTCAAGATCTAAAGAGTATTTCAGGGGGATAGTCTCAGGGAGTCCTCTACTCTCAACTGGTCCAATAAGTTCTGTTCCTTATTTTTCTCCTGTTCTATCACAGTCTATCTGTTGTGGCCCTGATCAGAATGGTTGGTAGTGGTAGCCGGGCACCATCTAGTTCTTCTAGTCTCAGGGTAGATGAAGCTGTGCCTTGTGTAGTCTATCAGCCCTGTAGACTAGTTTCTTCTCCAAGACTTTGGTTTCCTTCTTTCTCTTTTGCACCTGATGAGTAGAGACCAATAGTTGTATCTTAGATGGCTGCTTGAAAGTTAAGACCCTAGACACTACTCAACTCTTTAGGATGCAGAACATGAGAGGATTTTTTTCTTTTTAATTAACTGAAGTCCAACAGTTAAGCACTTCACTGCTAACCAAATGGTTGGAGGTTCACATCCATCCAGAGGCCCCTCGGAAGAAAGGCTTGGTGATCTACTTCTGAAAGATCATAGCCATTGAAAACCCTATGGAACACAGTTGTACTCTGACACACGTGGTTGCTATGAGTTGGAATCGACTTGATGGCAACTGGTTTGGTTTTTGGTTTATAGTTTATGTTAGGGTTCATTCTTTGTGTTGTACAGTTCTATGGGCTTTGACAAACACTTAATGCCATGTGTTCATGTCTTAGGCTGGGTTCTACAGAGAAGCAAAACCAGTAAAGCATATAAATATATATACAGAGAAATTTGTATCAAAGAAACAGCTCACGTGACTGTAGATGCAGGAACGTCCCAGGCCATGGATTAGGATAGAGGCTTCGCTTGATCCATGTAGCCACAGGGGCTGGCAAACCCAGTATCAACATGTTGGAAAGCAGGGCTCTTGCTCACAGGCTGTGAATATTGACAAATCCCAAGATCAGCAGATAAGCTGATAGCTAAAGCCCCAAGAATGATGAATAGGAAGCAGCCACAGGATCCAGAGCAAGCAAAAAGCCAGAATGTCTGCTTATATTCGGATGCAGGCCACGCCCCCAAGGAAACTCCCTTTCAACTGTTTGGCTACTCACAGCAGATCCCATCATGGGAGTGATCACATATAAACGCTAAAATAATGTTGACACAGAATCTTAACCATCACTGTCCACCATGACAGTATCATTTAGAACAGTTTCGCTGCTCTAAAAATGCCCTGAGCCCCACCTATTCATCACTCCCCCTTCCCCTGAACCCTTGGCAACCACTAATCTTTTTCTTGTCTCTATAGTTTTGCTTTTCCAGAATGTCATAGAACCTTATACAGTCTGTAGCCTTTTTAGATTAGCTCCATTTGCTTAGTTACCAATATGCATTTAAAACTACCTTTATGTCTTTTGTGCCCTGGTGGCACGATGGTTAAGTGCTCTGCTGCTAACAGAAAGGACAGTGATTCGAACCCACCAGCTGCTGCACAGTAGAAAGATCTGGCAATCTGCTTCTGCAAAGATTACAACCTAGAAAATCCCATGGGGCGGTTCTACTCTGTCCTATAGGGTTGCTATCAGCTGGAAATGACTCGACGGCCACAGGTTACGTCTTTTCGTGACTCAATAGCCCATTTCTTTTTACTGCTGAGTAATATTCCATTGTATCGATGTACCACAGTTAAGTTTATCCATTCACCTGTTGAAGGGCACCTTGGTTGTTTCCAGTTTTGGCCAGTTATGAATAAAGTTGCTTCCTTCTCACTTTTTAATTAATTGAAACTACTAACTGAGATACCATGCTTTGGCCATCCATTGGCAAAGATCAACAAGTAAGTGTTGATGTGGCTTCCGGGAAGCACATGCTCCTGTCCTGCTTGTTATGTTAGCTGCTGTGAGTTGGCCTGACCCGTGGCGGCCCCATGCAAAACAGAACCAAATGCTGCCTGGTCCTGCACCATCCCCATGATTGGTTGTGGACTGGACTTTTGTAATCCATAGGGTTTTTTAAAATATATAACATTTGTTTTATTGAATTTTTTTGTTGTTGTTGTGAATATACACAGCACAGCATACACCAGTTCATACCTGTACAATTCATTGACACGAATTACATTTTTCAAGTTTTGCAACCACTCTCACCCTCCTTTCCTGAGTTGTTCCTCCCTCATTAACATAAACTCACTGCCCCCTAAACTTCCTATCTAATCTCTAGAGTTGCCATTGTCAATTTGATCCCATATAAAAACCCAAAACCAAACCCGCTGCCGTCAAGTCGATCCCGACTTGTAGGACCCTATAGGACAGAGTAGAACTGCCCCATAGGGTTTCCAAGGAGCCCCTGGTGGATTTGAACTGTCAATCTTTAGGTTAGCAGCCATAGCTCCTAACCACTGTGCCACCAGGTTTTCCTGATCCCATATAGATAGATCTTAAAAGAGCACAATGCTCAAGGCAGACATTCTTTTCCAGTTAAGCTAAAGTATTGCTTGGTTTTAAGAAGACTTCAGGGGATTTTTTTTTGTTCAAGGCTTAAGATTATCTCAGGACAGTAGTTTCAGGGGTTCATGTAGCCTCTATGGCTCCAGAAAATACAGATTCCATGAGAATTTGAAATTCTGTTCTGTACTTTCCCCTTTTTGATCAGGATTCTTCTATAGAATTTCTGATAAAAAATATTCAGTAGTGGTAGCCAGGCCCCATCCAGTTCTTCTGGTCCACAGGGTTTTCATTAACTAATTGCCAGAAGTAAATTACCAGGCCTTTCTTCCTAGTCTGTCTTAATTTGGAAGGTCTGCCAAAACCTGTTCAGCACCATAGCAACAGCCACTGGCTCTGTTTCTCTAGAGCTGCCTAAGACAGGAGGTGTTATTACCATCTGTATTTTAAAATGAGGAAACTAAGGTCCGGAGAGGTTCATCTCTTGCCCAGGGTCACATAGTTGGTAAGTGATAGTGTCAGGATTCAAACCCAGGCCGTCTGCCTTCAGCATCCACACTCTTAACTGTGATATTATATGCTCTTTTGAGCAAAGTTAAAGATCATGTGTTCAAAAAGATGTGTGCTTATAGAAGAAGCTCAATGCAGCCTTGTTCGAAAGCTCCTCAGATTGGAAACTCAAATCCCCGTGAGACCAAAAACCAAACCAAAATCCCACTGCCATCAAGTTGATTCCAATTCATAGCAACCCTGTTGGGTAGAGTAGAACTGACCCATAAAGTTTCCAAGGCTGTAAATCTTTATAGAAGCACACTGCCACATCTTTCTCCCGCAGAGCAGCTGGTGGGTTTGAACCGCTGACCTTTTGGTTAGCAGCCAAGTCCTTTAACCCTTGTGCCACCAGGACTTCTAATGAGACCAGGTAGGAGCAAATTATGGCACATTTAATGGATGGCAGGTTGGTGGTTCAAATCCACCCAGAGGCACCTGGGAAGAAAGGCCTGGCAATCTACTTCCAAAGGATAGTGTAGCTGTTGTTAGCTGCTGTCGAGTCGGCCCCTGACTCATGGTGACCCTACGTGTTATCCAGAACTGCTCCATAGGGATTTCTTGGCTGTGATCTTTATGGAAGCAGATCACCAGGGTTTTTTTTTCTTTCCCGTGGAGCTACCGGATGGGTTGGAACTGCCAACCTTTCAGTTACTAACTGATCACCGATCACTTGCGCCACCCAGGCTCCTGAAAGACACTAGCCATTGAAAACCCTATGGAGCACAGTTCTACTCTAAAACACCTGGGGTCACCATGAGTCAGAATTAACTTGATGGCAATTGGTTTGGTTTGGTTTTTATAGGGTGAAATGTTATAGAGCAGTTTAAAAGGTTGTCAGTCACCCATTGTCAAGTTCAAGATACAGAGTTCCACTGCAGGATGTATATTTTCCTTGTTTTATAAAAAGAGAAGAAAACAGTAGTAAGAAAGTTTCACTTGTTCATTTGACATATAATATTTGAGAGCCTACTATATACCAGGCACTGCTGGAGGAACTGGGATACCCCAGGGTATAAAATAGACAAGAGTCCCTGCCCTTATGAAGTTGATGTTCTAGTGGGGAAGACAGATGGTAAAGAAGATAAATAAGTAAAAAACATGGTGATTTCAAGGGTGAAGAGTAAGATGAAGAAATAAAGCTGGCCAGATAACTGGGAGCTCCTAAAAATCAAACACCTATGCTCATCTAAAGACTTCACCAAAAGAGTAAAAAGACCACCTACAGACTGGGAAAGAATATTCAGCTATGACATCTCCGACCAGTGCCTGATCTCTAAAATCTACATGATTCTGTCAAAACTCAACCACAAAAAGACAAACAACCCAATCAAGAAGTGGGCAAAGGATATGAACACACATTTCACTAAAGAAGATATTCAGGCAGCCAACAGATACATGAGAAAATGCTCCCGATCATTAGCCATTAGAGAAATGCAAATTAAAACTACGACGAGATTCCATCTCACACCAACTAGACTGGCATTAATCCAAAAAACACAAAATAATAAATGTTGGAGAGGCTGCGGAGAGATTGGAACTCTCATACACTGCTGGTGGGATTGTAAAATGGTACAACCACTTTGGAAATCCATCTGGCGTTATCTTAAACAGTTAGAAATAGAACTACCATACAACCCAGAAATCCCACTCCTCGGAATATACCCTAGAGATACAAGAGCCTTCACACAAACAGATATATGCACACCCATGTTTATTGCAGCTCTGTTTACAATAGCAAAAAGCTGGAAGCAACCAAGATGTCCGTCAACGGATGAATGGGTAAATAAATTGTGGTATATTCACACAACGGAATACTACGCATCGATAAAGAACAGTGACGAATCTCTGAAACATTTCATAACATGGAGGAATCTGGAAGGCATTATGCTGAGCGAAATGAGTCAGTTGCAAAAGGACAAATATTGTATAAGACCACTATTATAAGATCTTGAGAAATAGAAAAAACGGAGAAGAATACATACTTGTGTGGTTACAAAGGGGGGAGGGAGGGAGGGAAGGAGAGGGCTTTTTATCGATCAGTCTGTAGATAAGAACTGCTTTGGGTGAAGGGAAAGACAACACTCAATACAAGGAAGGTCAGCCTAATTGGACTGGACTAAAAGCAAAGAGGTTTCCGGGATAAAATGAATGCTTCAAAGGTCAGTGGAGCAGAGGCTGGGGTCTGGGGAACTTGGTTTGAGGGGACTTCTAAGTCAATGGGCAAAATAATACTATTATGAAAACATTCTGCATTCCACTTTGAATTGTGGCGCCTGGGGTCCTAAATGCCAACAAGCGGCCATCTAAGATACATCAATTGGTCTCAACCCACCTGGAGCAAAGGC
The DNA here is from genome assembly GCF_030014295.1 of Loxodonta africana. Classification (NCBI taxonomy): domain Eukaryota; kingdom Metazoa; phylum Chordata; class Mammalia; order Proboscidea; family Elephantidae; genus Loxodonta; species Loxodonta africana. The sequence continues at coordinate 14,378,985 of NC_087352.1, forward strand.
AAAGGAAGAACACCAAGGTCACACGACAACTAAGAACCCAAGAGACAGAAAGGGCCACATGAACCAGAGACCTACATTATCCTGAGACCAGAAGAACTAGTTGGTGCCCGGCCACAATCGATGTCTGCCCTGTCAGGGAACACAACAGACAACTCCTGAGGGAGCAGGAGGCCAATGGGATACAGACCCCAAATTCTCATGAAAAGAACATACCTAATGGTATGATTGAGACTAGAGGAATTCCAGAGACAATGCTCCCCAGAACGTCTGATGACACAGGACAGGAACCATCCCCGAAGACAAATCATCAGGCATGAAAAGGACTGGTCAGTGGCGGGGAGAGAGATGCCGATGAAGAGAGAGCTAATTAAATCAGGTGGACACTGGAGAGTGTGTTGGCAACTCTTGACTGGAGGGGGGATGGGAAGATAGAGAGAGAGGGAAGATGGCAAAATTGGCACGAAACGAGAGACTGTAAGGGCTGACTCAATAGGGGGAGAGCAAGTGGGAGAAGGGTGTAAGATGTATGTAAACCTACATGTGACAGACTGATTGGAATGGTAAATGTTCACTTGAAGCTTAATAAAAATTAATTAAAAAAAAAAGAAATAAAGCTGGGAAGGGAGATAGGATGGGAAAGGGCTTTGCAATTTTTAAAGGAGTGGTTTCAAGGAAGACCCCAAGAAGGAGGTGATATTTGAATAAAGAGATGAGAGAGGTGAGGGAGGGAACTTGATGGGAAATTATAAAATAGTTAAGCTGGTTAGGAAGAGAGGGGCCCCTGGTTAGCACAAATGGTGAGGTGCTTGACTACTAGCAAAAGGTTGGCGGTTCAAACCCACCTAGAGGCACCACAGAAGACAGGCCTGGAGGTCTGCCTCCAAAATATCACAGCCTTGAAAACTCTATGGGGCAGTTCTACTCTGCACACATGGGGTCACCATGAGTCAGCTCTGACTCCACTGTAACCAACAACAACAACATGCATAGAGAAGGCCTCTAAAAGGTGAAATGTCGTGAGGTGCCACTGAGATAATGTCAACTCATAGTGACCCTATACGACAGAGTAGAACTGCCTCACAGGGCTTCCTAGACTGTAATCTTTATGGGAGCCAGGTCTTTCTCCTGTGGAGCTGCTGGGTGGGTATGAACCACAGACTTTTTGGTTAGCAGTTGAACACTTAGCCATTGTGCCACCAGGGCAATTATAGATTAAATTGTTATAGATTAAATTGTTGTTGTTCTTGTTAGGTGCCGTCGAGTCAGTTCGGACTCTTAGCGACCCCATATACTACAGAATGAAACACTGCCTGGTCCTACACCATCCTCACAATTGTTGTTATGCTTGAGCCCATTGTTGCAGCCACTGTGTCAATCCATCTCGTTGAGGGTCTTCCTCTTTTTCACTGACTCTCTACTTTACCAAGCATGATGGGACCAGGAACTGGTCCCTCCTGATAACAGGTCCAGAGTATGTGGGAGGAAGTCTAACCATCCTTGCTCCTTGCTTCCAAGGAGCACTCTGGCTGTATTTCTTCCAAGACAGACTTGTTCGTCTTCTGGCAGTCCATGGTATATTCAATATTCTTCACCAACACCATAATTCAAAGGCATCAATTCTTCTGTGGTCTCCCTTATTCATTGTCCAGCTTTCCCATGCTTATGAGGTGATTGAAAATAACCATGGCTTGGGTCAGGCGCATCTTAGTTCTCTTTGCTTTTTAACACTTTAAAGAAGTCTTTTACAGCAGATTTGCCCAATGCAATGCCTTTTTTGATTTCCTGACTGCTGGTTCCATGGGTGTCGATTGAGAACTCAAGTAAAATGAGATCCTTGAAAACTTGGATCTTTTCTCCATTTATCATGATGTTGCTTATTGGTTCAGTTGTGAGGGTTTTTGTTTTCTTTATATTGAGGTGTAATCCATACTGAAGGCTGTAGTCTTTGGTCCTGATTGGTAAGTGCTTCAAATCCTTTTTGCTTTCAGCAGTCAAGGTTATGTCATTTGCATATTGCAGGTTGTTAATGAGTATTGTACCAGTCCTGATGCCCTATTCTTCTTCATTTAGTCCAGGTTCTCGTATTATTTGCTCAGCATACAAACTGAATAAGTATGGGGAAGCGATACAACCCTGACACACACCTTTCGTGATGCTCTGTTAAAAGAAAAAAGGACTGTCTCTTTTTTTATGATTAAATTGTGTTCCCCTCCCCGCCCAAATATGTGTCCTGGCTTCTGTACTTGTGGATGTGATCCTGTTTGGAAAAAATTTTTTGTGATGTTAATGAGGTTATGGTGGAATAGTGTGGGTCCTAAGCCTATCGCTTCTGAATTACAAAAGACCAGGACACACACACACACCCCGAAAAATAGAAGCCAAGCATCTCTGGCAGACGCAATACTAGAAGACCTGGTTGAGAACCTGATTTGGGCTTTTAACTTCTAGAACAGTGAGAAAATACATTTCTGTTATTTAAAGCTACCCATTTGTGGTATTTCTGTAGCACTAGGTATCTTAGTCATCTAGTGCTGCCATAACGGAAATGCCACAAGTGGATGGCTTTAACAAAGAGAAATTTATTTTCTCATAGTCTAGTAGGTTACAAGTCCAAATTCAGGGCATCAGCTCCAGGGGAAGGCTTTCTCTCTCTGTGGGTTCTGGAGGAAGGTCCTTGTCCTCAATCTTCCCCTGGTCAAGGAGCTTCTCAGGTGCAGGGACCCCGGGTCCAAAGGATGTGCTCTGCTCTCAGTGCTGCTTTCTTGGTGGTATGAGGTCCCCAACTCTCTGCTTGCTTCCCTTTCCTTTTATCTCTTGAGAGATAAAAGGTGGTGCAGGCCACTCCCCAGGGAAACTCCATTTACTTTGGATCAGGGATATGGCCTGAGCAAGAGTGTTACATTCCACCTTAATCCTTTTAACCACAGGCAGAGATTATGATTTATAACATGTAGGAAAATCACAAAATGGAGGATAACCACACATGGCCTAACCAAGTTCACACAAAGTTTTGGGAGACACAATTCAATCCATTACATGAGGTAACTAAGACACCATATATGGCGTAAGGTATTATTTTGGCTACTTCCACTTTCCATGTTTTAAATCACAAAATAAAATGTCTGGAAGTCTGTTCTCCTGTTTCTGTAAGGTTCTTTCATGGCATTTATCATCACTTATAATAGGTTTGGAAACCCTGGTGGCGTAGTCGTTAAGCACTACAGCTGCTAACCAAAAGGTCGGCAGTTCGAATCCACCAGGTGGTCCTTGGAAACTACACAGCAGTTCTACTCTGTCCTATAGTGTCACTATGAGTCGGAATCGACTTGACGGCACTGGGTTTGGTTTTGGTTGGTTTATAACAGGTTTATTATGTGCAAGTTTTAGTTAATGAACCCCTGAACTTTGTAGCCAAAATCTAGCTTGCTCCTTCTCTGAGCTTCATTCAGAACCTGTAGTACACCAAGCTGACTTTGCACAGGCTGTTTCTGTTGCCTGGATAGCGACCCTCCGACACCATCAGGCCTCTCCTGTTGGGCCTCTTGTAAGGCGGCTCTCACAACTGCTGTGCCTTGTTCATCATCTTGATTCCACCTCAATGCCCAACATTGAGTGCTAGGCTGAGTTAGTACTCAGTGCTGATTTAGAGAATTAGCAAAGGATTCTATCAGTTGAAATTCTAAGTTCCTACAGCCAGAACGCTTCTTAGAAGCGAGGATGGCAAGACTTCACCTCACATATTTGGACATGTTATCAGGAGGAACCTGGAGAAGGACATCATGCTTGGTAAAGCACAAGGTCAGTGAGAGAGAGGAAGACCCTCGACTAGATGGACTGACACAGTGGCTGCGACTATGGGCTCCGACACAGCCACGATTGTGAGACTGGCGCAGGACAGGGCAGTGTTTCATTTTGTTGTACGCAGGGTTGCTATGTGTCGGAACCGACTTGACGACACCTAACAACAACAACTAACCCTAAGATTTATTGGCAGGAGTGGGGTCAAAGCAGGCCAGGCTTCCAGGAGTCATTGTCCAGCGCCTGGGACCTACTTATTGGAACCAGGAATATGGGGCTGGAGGTGGAAACAGTTTGAGCAGAGACAGAGGACACAAACTGAGGCTTGTGTCTCCTTTTACTTGGAGAGTTAATCCAGCCAGACAGAAGTTGAACAAGCTTCTGGAGCATCACTCCCGGGGAAGCCAGCTACCCCGCGCTCGCTTCCATCCGCCAGGGCGAGGCCCCTTTAAAGCTCCCGGAAGCGGACCGCCGAACCGGAAGTGACCCTCTATTTCCCTTCCTCACGTGATGCGAGCGGGAAGTGACGCGTGCGGCCCGGGAGCTGCGGACAGAGGCCGACGGATCCAGAGTCGCGGACGCCGTGGGGTCTTCGGGACAGGTGACCGGGGGAGGGGGCCGGGAGCGCGCTCGGGGAAGGCGGGGCCTGGCGTTCCACAAGCGGGGAGCCGGAGCAGGCGCAGGAGGGGCAGAGAGCAGTTCGCGGGGCGGGGTCAGAGTACTCAGGGGAGGGCGGGGACAGGACGCCCACATGGAAGCTGGAGGGGCTCTCGCGGGGCGGGGCGTCGGGGAGTGGGCAGGGCCGGGGCGTGGGTGGGCAGCTGGGGGCGGGACCTGAAAGTTGTGCCTAGCATGGGGGCGGGGCTAGTACGACTGCCGGGAAGCCGGGGCGGGGCCAGAATATTGTCGGGCGAGCTAGGGGCGGGGCTAGGACAGTCGCAGAAAGCGCTGGGGGCGGGGCCAGAAAAGTTTGCTTGAGTTGGAAGTGGGCCTGGAATGCTGGCCCGCAAACCAGGGGCGGAACCAGAGGCTGACGCGAAGGTGAGGGCCGGGCCAAGATGAGGCCGGGGCGCTGGGGGCGGGGCCGTGGTGCTGGCGGGAATGTTGGAGGCGGGGCCAGAAAGTTTTGTCAGACCAGGGTCGCGGCCGGAAAGTTTTTTTTTTTTTTGGGAGCGGCGTCGGAATCTTGACTGGGGAAAGCAGGGGCGGGGCCACGTATGACGCAAGGAAGCGGGTGGGAGTCAGGGGGCTTGACCAGAAGATTGCCTGGGCACGTCAGGGGCGGGACTAGGGCGCTGCCGGGGATGCTTGGGGCGGGGCCAGGATAATAACGCGAGAAAGTGGGGACAGGTTCGGGATGTTGCCTGGGGAGTCAGGGGGCGGGGCCAGTAGGTTGGCTGGGAAAGTCGCTCGCAAGGCAGATGAAAGCGGCGTCGTTGGGGGCGGGGCCAGAAAGTTGTGCCGTGGGCGGGGCCGTGATGTTCTCCCAGGAGTTGGGACTGGTGCTTTTTCCTGGAAAGCCAGGGCGGGTTCAGAAAGTTTTGTCCGCTTGGGGACGGGTAGAATGGTCACCGCGGAGCCGAGCCAGAGCCAGGAAGCCTCACCAGTGGATAGAGGCCCCAGTTCACAATTATTGCGGGGGTGAGGGGCTGTGGCGGCACTTTTATCAGGATGCTGGGGTTGGGGCTAGGACATGCCTGAGAGAGGGCTGGGTTTAGAATGTTGTCTTAGGGTCGGGGCAGCAAGTAGTAGTGGGGTTCGAACTCGAGCCTTTTCTATGTGGGGCTAAAGGACGTTTCAGAAGCTTCCCTGTAAAGGAGGGTGGAGCTGGAAGGTTTCCCTGGATGTGAGTGTGACCAGAATGGGTGTCAGGCGGTGGAGCTAGAACTTTCTTGTGCAGATTTTTATTTTGATTAAGGGTGGGTATATCTGAAGCTCTTTTGAGAAAGGGACTTGGGCTAAAATCACAACCTCAGGTATGTGGAGGTTGGTCTGGAATGTTCCTTTGGATGGGAACAGTGTTGGGATGCTGCCTTAAGAATTGGGGCGGAGCCAGAACATTCCCAAGGTGGGCGTGAAAATGCTTACTTTGGCCAGGCAGGGATCCTGACAGGTCATTAGGGAGAGATAGTGGTTCAGTGGTAGAATTTTAGCTTTCCAGTACACCTCCTGCATGGAGGCTGGTGTGTTGTTATGGTACTGAACAGGTTCTGCAGAGCTTTCAGACTCAAGATGGACTAGGAAGAGAGAGCTGGTCATCCACTTCTAAAAATCAGCTAGTGAAAACTCTGTGGATCACAGTGGTTTGATCTGCAACCGACTGTGGGGCTGGTGCAGGACTGGGTAGCATTTTGTTCTCCATGAGTTGGGGGCTGACTAAACGGAAGCTACCAGCAACGGTATAGTCTAACAACCAAAGAAAAAGTGAAACCAAACCCTTTGCTGTCAAGTTGATTCTGACTTATAGTGACCTTATAGAGCAGAATAGAACTGCCACATAGGCTTTCCAAGGAGCGGCTGGTGGATTTGAACTGCCGACCTTTTGGTTAACAGTGGAACCACTAAGGTTCCTAGTCTAAAAACAGCATAGCCTAAATCTTTCCAGGGCAGGGGGCGGGGCTAGGACTTCAGGAAGAGGGTGTAGGATTGAGGCCCAGTAATCTTGGGGTGTTGACCTTAGTCCTTCTTGTTTCCTCTGTCCTCAGGAACCCCCAGTGCTGCGTCTAGATTCTGCAGGGAAGTGTCCTGGGAACGCAACCCCAGCCAGCCAGCAAAATGGTGAGATGGAAAATGGGCTTCCCAGAATCTCAGCTTTGGGGAAGGAGACTCGGAGGAGGGGGCTCAGGCGCCTGACTCTCAGACTCTGGGTTGACTAGCACTGGGATGGGTAGAGGCATTTTACCAACTTTTCACTGCCTCCCCTCCCAGGCGGCCACCCTGGATCTAAAATCGAAGGAGGAGAAGGATGCTGAGTTGGACAAGAGGATCGAGGCCCTTCGGCGGAAGAACGAAGCCCTTATCCGGCGCTACCAGGTGCCCTAGCCCCGCCCTGGGAGACCCTACCCCCTCTCCTCCCCGCAGTGAGTTTTCCTAGACTTTCGTTTTGACTATACCACTCCCTTCCTTAAAACCTTTCCATGGCTCCCCATTGCTCTCAGGATCAACACCAAACCTCTTAGCCTGGCATTCCTTCCTTCATTTCATCATTCATTTGCTCACACGTATTCACCAGGGTCTTCACTGTGCTAGATCCTATGCCGACTGGTTCTGGGGACCCATCCGTGGCCAAGACAGCCTGGGTGTACCCTTCCAGGGCTCACAGTTCAGTGACGGACAGAGACCTGTTCTCAGTCAGTGATGACACAGAGTGGACAGAGCAGGGGCCGGGGGGCACAGGAACTGTGGGAGACCAGAGGGTGCCTGGCTCAGCCTGTGGGGCATTAAGGAGGGCTTCCAGGAGAAGGAGATATTTGAGGTCTTCAGGGTCAATAGATGTTAGCCATTTGAAAAGAAGGGGGGAATGTGTTCCACGCAGAGGGAACAGCTTGTGCAAAAGTTTGGAACCAAGAAAGAGAGTTTAGGGTTGGTGAATTGCTGTCTAGGTGGTGCAAGTGGTTTGAGCTTGAGTACTAACCTAAAGGTTGGCGGTTGGAACACACCCAGCAGTGCTGTGGAAGAAAAGTCTGGTGATCTGCTTTCATAAAGATTACAGCCAAGAAAATCTTATGGAGCAGTTCTACTGTGTGACACATGAGGTCACCACGAACCAGAATCAACTCAGTGACAACGGGTTTGGCTTTTTGGTTGAGTGAGTTGGTAGAGTGTTGAGCAGTGGGGCTGGAGAGGTCCACAGGGGCCAGATCATGCAGGGCCTTCGGCACCACCAGAATGTTTGGGTTTTTTTCTCCTGAGGGCACTGGGGAGCCATGGAGGGCTTTGAGCAGGAGTGGGGCCATGTCAGAATAGCCTTTTAGGAAGATCCTTCTAGCTGCTGTGGGAGTGGTGGATGGGAGGAGGTGATACCGGAGACCGGAGACCGGAGACCAAAGAGGAAGCTGCAGGGACCCTGGGGGAGAAGACATGTCTGGCGCAGGACAGGGCTGAGGGGAGGGAGAGTAGGAGGTGGACTCACAAGATACTTAGAGGGCAGAATAGGTGGGACTCAGTGCCCAATGGTCTGTGGTACGAGGAGGGAGAGAAGGGAGGCCCAGGTCTTTGTCATAGGTGATGGGCTAGATCATGGGGCTGTCCCTGAGATGGGACCTGGGCGGAGGAATGGGTTTCACGTATTCATCCTTCATGCATTCGTTCATTAATATAAAAAAAAGTCTACTGCATTTCTGTTGTGTGCCAAGCACCGTTCTAGCTTTGGGGCTACATCAGTGGGCAAAGCAGACCCTGTCCTCAGGCAGATTATGTTGCGGTGGGGGAGGCGAGCAGCAAGCAAATGCACATAATGCCAGGTAGCGACAACCTGCCATAATGAAAAATACAATCGGGAACGGGGAGAGAGAATGGCAGGGAGCTGGTTCCTGTAGGGTGGTTTCAGGGAAGGCCTCAGCAAGCAGGGGCCGTATGAGCAGAGAAGACCTGGAGGAGATGTGGGAGTGAAGGAGATCTGGGGAAGGGGGTGGTCCTTGCTGAGGGAACAGCAAGTGCAAAGGCCTTGGGGCAGGACCCAGCCTGGTGTGTTCTAGGAACATCGAGGAGGCCAGAGTGTGGCGGGGAGGGGATGGGAGGTGAGGTCACGGGGCCCCTATAGGCCGTGGGAGGGCATGGGTGTGGCTTGTACTCAGAGATGGTTAGCACTGGAGGATTCTGAGCAGGGGAGACCGTGATGGGGCCTGGGGGAAGTTGCTGATGTGACCAGCTGTGGCCTTGCTGTCTAGTGCTCAGGAGAGAGAACTGGGCTGGGGCAGGACTTGTTCAGGGCGTGTGGAGCCCAGCTGGCAACAGGATCCCTGACACCCCCTCCCCCTCCATTTGCTTCCAGGAGATCGAGGAAGACCGGAAGAAAGCGGAACTTGAGGGGGTAGCGGTGACAGCCCCCCGGAAGGGCCGCTTGGTGGAGAAGGAGAATGTGGCGGTTGAGGTGGTGATCTTGACACTGGAATGGGGGGTTCCTGAGGATGGGGAGAGGGTGAGGGTTGAGGGCCGAAACCCAGGAGTCTCCCAGCTGACCCAGACCTGTGGGTGGTCTTGATCCAGGCAGGTGCCCTCCCTGGGCTTGGGGTGTCCCAGTCTCCCTGCCCCAGTGACTGTCCTTTTCTCCTCCCCCTCTTCCAGGAGAAGAGCCTGGGTCCCTCCCGGAGGTCTCCTGGGACTCCTCGGCCCCCAGGGCCCAGCAAAGGGACCCGGACCCCTCCCCAGCGAGGAGGCCGGGCTGGCGCGGGCCGGGCAGCTCGTAGCTGGGAGGAGAGTCCTGGGGAGCAGCCTCGAGGAGGAGCTGGGCGTCGCGGCCGGAGGGGCCGGGGCAGGGGGTCCCCTCATCTCTCTGGGGCTGGAGATGCCACGACTGCCACTGCTGACCGAAAATCCAAGGTAGGAGTTGGGCAGGGAGCTGGGTCCTTTGTCTGGAAGTCTCTGTGTTTGGTTTTCGTCTATCCCTGCCCTCCATCCTACCATTTCTTTTGGTTTCATCTTTTTCTCTGAGTCTCTTTCTCAGCCCCTCCATGTGACACTTGCTCACTGGGTCGTGTGTGTATCCGTGCAGGTGGGCGTGTGTGTGTGTGGCGTGTCTCTCCTGCTCCTTTTCCTTCTTCTTTCTCTTTGCTTGCCTTCTCCTGACCAGTTTCCCTGCGTTCTCTCCTCATTGACTTCTCTCTGTGTCTGTCTTCGTGCTGTTTGACGTATGCTTGTCTGCCCACCACCGTGGCAGTCTCATTCACCTCTTTCTGGCACCCTGTCTGTTTCTCTTTGCATACACTGTTTGTCCTGTCTCCGCATGCTCTCTGTCTGTGTGCTGTCCATCTGTCTCTGCATGCTGCCCGTCTGTCTCTGCGTTCTCTGTCTGTCTTTGTGCACCCTGTCTGTCTGTGTCTGCATACTGTCCATCTGTCTTTGCATGCCTTGTCTATGTGTGGTGTTCTTAGGTGTGTGGGCTCTGTCTTGCTTTCTCTCTGTTTGTGTCTGTCCCCATCCCTGGATTGGTTTGTGGGGAGCAATGTTCTTATTGGAATTGCCCTTTCCCCAACAGGTAAGCAGGGTGGGAGGCTGTCTGTCCAGCATAGTGGCTTACAGCCCCCACATGACATGGGTGCCACCTGATCCTGTGAGTTGCACATCCTTGGGCAGCTCGTTTCCTCTTTGTGTTTGGGTTTTTGCTTTTGGACAGGAATGATGGTTTAACTTGTAGGTTATTGTAGGCGTCCTGACCTTGAGCATTGAAGCCCTCAGCTCAGCATGGTGCCGGGCACAGTAATCGCTCAGTGAGCCTAACTTGTGGTTGTTTGTTACCTGTACACACTAAGCTGCTGTAAGAAACAGGCCCCACAATACTGTGGCTTAAATAAGGTAGAAGTTCATTTCTCTCATGTGCCGAGCCCCATGGAGAGGTAGGGAGGCCCCGCTCCACTGTGACATTCAGGGGCCCAGGATGTGGTCCTTGCCTGCATGGTCAGAGCAGGGCCACTGACACAGTTGAGGTCTAGTTCATGGGAAGGAAAACAGGAAGGTCATGTTTATCACTTCTCACATTCTGTTGGTGAAAACCTAGACATCTGGCTACACCTAACTGCAAAGGAGGCTGGGAAATGAAAATGTCATCTCTGGCTGGTGGCCACGTGCTCATCTAAAATGCCATTTCTATGGAAGAAAGGGAGGAATAGATTGTGGGAGGCCTACTAGTGATCTGCCAAGTTATTATCGTTGCTACTATTGTCATTATTGCAGCAATGATGGGGTGTCAGGATCCCCAAGGCCACTCGCAGGTTTGGTGACTTGCTAGAAAGACTCCCAGGACTCAGCATAGTTGAATGCATGGTTTCCGTTTTCTACAGTGAAAGGATACAAAGCAAAATCAGGAAAGGGAAAAGGTGTGTGGGGCAAAGTTCAGGGGGAACCACGCACAAGTTTCCAGAATCTCCTCCCTGTGGAATCACACAGGATGCACGTAATTCTCCCAGCAATGAGTTGAGACAACACGTGTGAAACGTTCACCAGGGAAGCTCAGTAGAGACTCAGCGCCCAAGGTTCTGACTGGGGACTGGTCACGTAGCCAGCCTCTGTCTGGCACGAACCCAAATTCCAGACCTCCAGAAGGAAAGGAGGTGTCGGACATCAACTGTGCTGTTTGTGCAGTCTAGGCACAGTAAGCCTTGCTCATCTGTTAACTCTTGGCACTAGCCAAGAGCGAGCCTTTCTAAGGAGAGTAGTCTCAGGCCTCCTGTGGTAACTTTTTTTTTTAATTGTGGTAAATATATAGGTAACAAAACATTAGCTGTTCCAACAGTCTTCATTGCATAGTTCAGTGATATCAAATGCGTCCATGATGATGTTCAGCTGTCACCATTAAGTGTTCCTGAATTTCTTCTTCACCCGTAACAGAAGCTGAGTGTCTTCTAACGTTGCGTCTTCCTTTTTTTTGGTGGTGCAGTTGTATGTAACAGAACATCTGCCATCTCAACATGTTTTCTGTGTACAATGCAGTGATACTACTTCACCATGTCGTACAGCCATCGCCGCCGTCCGTTTCCAGATTTTTTTTATTACCTTTAGCAGAAGCCCACTGTCCTTTCAGCAACAACTCCCGTCTCCCCCTCCTGCCCCTGGTAACCATGAATAAACTTTGGTCTCTAGGCATTTGCTTATTCTCGATATTTCATGGAAGTGGGGTGATAAAATATTTGTCATTTTTGTCTGACTTATTTCACTCAGCGTATTGTTTTCAAGGTTCATCTGTGTTGTAGCATTTGTCAGGACTTCATTTCTCTTTACGATTGAGTGACATTCCATTGTATGTGCGGACCACACTGTTGACCCATTCATCTTGTTGATGGATACTTGGTTTGTTTCCACCTTTTGGCTGTTGTGAATAGTTAGTGCTACAGTGTGCACTGGTGTACAAGTGTCTGACTCTCTGCTTTGAAATCTTTTGGGAGTGGAATTTCTGGGTCACGTGGTAGTTCTGTGTTGAGCTTTTTGAGGACCATGCTAAATCTCTTTTGCCGAGATACTAACAAACCTTTGAGTCGAGCAGGTCTGACTGACACCGGGTGTCGCGTCTGTCTCCCCACAGGAGTGGGAGGAGCGGCGCCGGCAGAACATTGAGAAGATGAACGAGGAGATGGAGAAGATTGCAGAGTATGAGCGGAACCAGAGGGTCAGTGCCTGGGCATCCCTGGAGGTGGGGCAGAGCTGCCTGGGCTGCTGGTGAGTCAGCCGACATCCCTGTTCCCTGTGCCTGCAGGAGGGGGTGCTGGAGCCGAACCCGGTGCGCAACTTCCTGGACGACCCCCGGCGGCGCAGCGGGCCCCTGGAGGAGCCTGAGCGGGACCGCCGGGAGGGCAGCCGCCGGCACGGACGCAACTGGGGGGGCCCTGACTTCGAGCGGGTGCGCTGTGGCCTTGAGCAGGAGCGGCAGGTGGGTGCTGGCAGCCAGGCGTTCCCAGGCACTGAGGGTTCTGCACCAGTTTCTCATTTGAGCAGCATACGTTTACCGAGTGCTTGTTGTGTACCAGGCATTACTCCAGGACAGTAGGTGACAAGGCCGACCAGGGCTGCCGTGCCTTATCTATCTTGTTTTTGTGCCAGTATATCGTTAGGTGTCGTTGGGTCAACCCCTGACTCACGGTGGCCCCATGTGTTGCAGAATAGAACTGCTACATAGGATTTTCTTGGCTATAATGTTTATGGAAGGAAATCACTCGGCCTCACTTCTGCAGAGCTGCTGGGTGGGTTTGAACCACCAACCTTTGGGTTAGTAGTTGAGCGCAAACCGCTTGTGCCACCCAGGCTCCATGTGCCAGGATAAAGCAAACCAAAAACATGTTCCTGTCAAGGCTATTCCAACTCATGGAGACCCTATTGGACAGAGTAGAACTGCCGCATAGTGTTTCCAAGGGATGCCTGGTGGATTCGAACCGCAGACCTTTTGGTTGGCAGCTGTAGCTCTTAACCACTATGCCACCAAGGTTTCTTGTGCCAGGATAGCTGTGTTTTAATTATCACAAATTTGTAGTATGTTGTTCCTGTGAGGAGTCCATGGGTGGTGCAAACAGTTAATGATACTCAGCTGCTAACCAACAGGTTGGCAGTTTGAGTCAACCAGAGGCACCTTGGAAGAAGGATCTGGCAATCTACTGGCAAAAGTCACGCATTGAAAACCCTGTGGAGCGTTTTTACTCTGATACACGTGGGGTCACCATGAGTCAGAGACAACTGTAGCCTGTACAGGTTGTTTCCTACTACAGCAAGTTTCCACTCGTTGGTAGTAGGAGTATTTACAAGGCACCCACCACGTGCAGGGGCTGTGTGAGGGGCGGCAATATAGCTGAGGAGAGGTGGAAGGGACATGCCCCTGGACTCGGTTCTTCACGCCAAGTGAATTGTTGTCGGTCTTTGTGCCAGTCTCATCTGCTTGAATTATTACAGCCTTGTGGCATGTTTTGGGGGCCTCTTCTCATTACTAACATTAGTACTATTTACTGAGCAAACATGATGAGAGGACCAAGAAGGGATCCACAGGGGTGCTACTTAAGAAGGAGAGGTCTGGGATGGCCTCCCAGAGGAAGCGCCATTGTAGCAGACCTGGTTCTAATCTCCGCCCCGTTGCTACCTCCCTGTGTGGCTTGGGCATTGGCTCCATCTCTCTGAGTTTACAAGGCGCAGGGCAGCGGGGCAGGGTGGGGTTGTGGAACAGGGTCCTGATGGGCTATTGGCTGGGTGTAGGGCCGCCGGGCTGGCCTGGGAGGTGCTGGTGACATGACGCTGTCCATGACGGGCCGGGAACGGTCAGAGTACCTGCGCTGGAAGCAGGAGCGGGAGAAGATTGACCAGGAGCGGTTGCAGAGGCACCGGAAGCCCACCGGCCAGTGGCGGCGGGAGTGGGATGCTGAGAAGACCGACGGGATGTGAGTTTCTTCCCCACTCGCCCGCATTGGCTCTTTGACCTCGGCCCTGACTTCTGATTCCTTTGACTTGCTGTCTGGGTTTCTCACTCTGTATATCAGTGAGCGATTGCTATGATCGTGCTGTGTAACAATCACCAAGTCTCGGTAGCATAAAAAAGCTGCATTTATTTCTCATGTGCTCCTGGGGCAGCTGGGTTTGGCGGATCAGGCTGGATTCCCAAGCTATAGTCCAGCCGGGCATGGCTCCTCACTGTAGGATGAGCAAAGCTCTGCTGCATGGGTGTCCATCCTGGGGCTCAGGCCGGGGGGCAGCAGAGACCTGGGGATGTGCATGTCATGGTGTTGAGATGTGCACCAGGGCGAGGGGACACGTGTCCACAGACCCAGCATCGCTGAGCGCAGGGTAAACTCTGCCCACTCTGGTAGGTGCTACTGCAGAGCCCATGGCCAAGAGCATGGCTGTAAATTCTAACATAGGGAGGGCATGAAGAATTACAGTGTTAGACCACTGCGTTCTTCCTCTATCCTTCTAACCTGTCCCCCAGTCACCCAACTCCCTGGACTTTTCTTCGTGCCTTTCTGCCATCTTATCCCTGTGGCATTACTCTCAAGTCTAACATTGTTCCCTTTTGGGTCCAAGAAAACATCCAGTCAGTCAGACTTACAGGCATCATGTGTCACTGACAGGGAGACCAACTTCCCATCTTCCAGAGAAGGTTCCGAAAGAGCTGATAGGTTTCACTCCACTCCCGCATACTCTGCTGCGTTGGGAGTTTTTGTTTACCTCTATCCTTTACTCTTTTTTTAAAAAAATACTGTGTTTTCAGTGAAGGTTTTATACAGCAGTTTATTTAGGTTCCCATTCAACCATTTCTACACAAGTTGTTCAGTGACACTGGCGACGTTCTTCACAACATGGGAACATTCTCATTATTTCCATTCTGGTTGTTCTGTTTCCATTAATCTAGTGTCCCTGCCCCTGTTACCTTCTCATCTTGTTTTGGTCTCAAATAGGTGATTTTTTTTTTTTTTTTTAAAGCAGAACAGTACTTATGGGTGATACTATTTTTTGACCCAGTTTGTTATTTAGCTACAAGATGTCCTCGGGTTAGTTTTGGTTCAGAGTTTGAAGAGTATCTCAGGGCAGTAGTCTTGGGGAATCCTTCAGTCTCTTTCCTCTTGGTTCTGACTAAAGAAAGGATTTTGTCTATCTGCCTGGTGGTCGGGAGCATTTCTTGGAGTGTGAGCTAAACTTTGGCAAGTGCGAGAAGTATTTTGCACCAGTGTAGTAGCTAATCCACACACGTAGGTGGCCAGGCTTTGGGGAGAGGTTCTCACGGTTAAGAATGAGAAAGTAGTTGTATTTCCCTTTTTATCCCAAAAGCAGTCCGTTTATTACTCTTTTTTCCCCAAAATCTAATTAAAGTATGCGTGCATTGACTTTATGAACAGATATTTAATTCTGATATGTGTCATGGAAGGTTCTAGATGATGGGGATACAGCAGTGAACAAAACGTTTCTGCCTTCAGGGGACTTATAATCTAGTGGGAAGATGGGCAGTGAATACAGGTACAGTGAGTCCCCGGGAACTTAAGGACCATTTGTACTTGCTCTTTAATGTTATAAATTTGCCTGTCTTTGAGCGTTGAAATGATTGAACT
Source organism: Loxodonta africana (assembly GCF_030014295.1). Lineage (NCBI taxonomy): Eukaryota > Metazoa > Chordata > Mammalia > Proboscidea > Elephantidae > Loxodonta > Loxodonta africana. Next base: position 14,394,515 of record NC_087352.1, read on the forward strand.
GATCCCTCCTCGCGACAGATTCTTCATCACAGTCACCTTCGCTTCCTGTACATGCAGCTTTTAAATCATTGAAACGGCCCCCAGCCTTTTCTTGCATGGAAGTAAGGCTGAAGGGGAACCGTAGGTACCTGTTCTGACTTAGCTACGGATTCTTAAAGACGCACCTAGGAACGGATCTCATTCCTAACCTGGGGAGTGCCTGTAGTCCCTGACTAACGATGTATTCTAGTGACGACGAACTGCGCTTTCTGACTGTCTGTTTTTCTCTTTATGATTTGTGTATTTTTTATGTATTGAAATATATCTGTAAGTTTATATGTAATGTTCTCAATCCCCAAAGATTAGGTTTATAAAGATTCTGATAATAAAAGGCAATAATAATGAAAACTGAAAAAAAAAAAAAAAAAGGTGTTCCACGTAGATCAGAACTGACTCACTATGAAGTCGTTGGAATGGAACGCCGTTGTAAGTTGGGCACTAGCTGTAGATAAAAAGTCTACTCATTATGAAGAATAATGAAGCAGAGTAAGGAGATAGGGAAGGATGGGGATGATTATTTTAGGTTGGGAAGGCCTCTGAGCCAAGGCCTGAAGGAGGTGAGGGAGAAAGCCACTGAAACATCTGGGGGAAGAGTGTTCTAAGCAGAAGGTAGCAGCACGTGCAAAGGCCCTGAGGCAGGAGCAGGTGTAGTAGGAGAGCCTGTAGCTGGAGAAAGGAAAGAGCGCAATGGGAAATGAGGTCAGACAGGAAGCTAGGGACCTTGTGTTCTTCAAAAAGGTCCATAAAAAACCCTTGTTGAGGTCGAGTTGATTCTGACTCATAGCAACCCTATATAGAAAAGCGTGGAACTGCCCCATAGAGCTTCCAAGGAGTACCTGGTAGATTCAAACTGCTGACCTTTCAGTTAGCAGCTGTAGCACCTAACCTCTATGCCACCAGGGTTTCCAAAGGGTCTGTAGTGACCCCAAACTTTCTGTTTTGGGGGTCAAATTCTGAATCTTTTCCCCTGTATTTACCACTATGTCATCATATTTGTCTCTTGTCTGTCACTTAATGCTATCCCCCTTCTCTTCATTGACCCTGTGTCTGTGTTTGACCATCTCTCCTCTGATCCTGATTTCTGACCCTGGCCTGCGTCTCTCTCCCTCATCTCTTTCTGTCTCTCTGCTCCCTCTGTCTACCAGTCACCAGCTCACCCTCTTTCTCTCTCTCCAGGTTCAAGGATGGCCCGGCCCCTGCCGTTGAAACATCCCACCGCTATGGTGAGTGGCTGGCCTTGGACCTGGGTGGGGTAGCTAGCTCGGCTGGGCTGGGCTGGGCTGTGGAGAGTGGGGGAAGTAGTTTGGGCCACATGCCCCCAGATGACAACTGGCTTCTGTTGCAGATGACCAGCCCTGGGCCCGGCCCCCTAAGCCCCCCACTTTTGGGGAGTTCCTGTCCCAGCACAAAGCTGAGGTCAACAGCCGCAGAAGGAGAAAGAGCAGCCGTCCTCAGGCCAAGGCGGTCCCCCATGCCTACAGGTGGGCACTTCTCCCCAGCGTGTCCACACTGCCAGTGGAGTGTGCTCTGGCCCCTGTCCTCTTCCCTGATTTGTGTGTGTCTTTGTGGGTTTGTAGGCCACTGGGTGGTGCAAATGGTTTGCATTCGGCTGCTAATCTAAAGATTGGCAGTTCAGACCTACCAGTGGCACCATGGAAGAAAGGCCTGGCAATCTGCCTCTGTAAAAATTACACCCAGGAAAACTCTATGGAGCAGTTCTACTCTGTTGCACATGGAGTCGCCATGAGTTGGAATCAAGCAGTGGGTTTGGATTTCTTGGTGTTGATGTGGGTATATCTCTCTGTGTGTGTCCAAGTCTCTGTGTCTGTATTTTTCTTGGTCTTGTCCTTCTCATCTCTGTTGATCTGGCCCTTCGTTTTAAGGGGTTGGGGTTTGGGTCTCAACCCTCCCCATCCCTTCCACCATTCCCACCCATCTATCCTTTTGCCATGTGCCCCTCCCTTTCATCTTTCCCTGACATCTGGGGCCACAGGCTACCATCTCCTCACTGCCCACTGCTCCAACAAGCCTGGGTCCTCGTGCTGAAACCCCTCAGTCCGCACCCCTAAACCTCTTCTTGTCCTCCTGGGCCTTACTCCTTCCCTTCCCCGCTTCAGCGACCATGATGACCGTTGGGAGACGAAGGAGACAGCATCCCTGGCCCCTGAGCCCCCCCAGCCCACTCCCCCAGAGGAGCCATGCACACAGGTACAGCTGGGCCGTCATCTCAGGGTTGGGGGTATGTGGGTGCTGAGGGCTCCGCACTCTTTCCCTGACCTGCCTTGTGTCCCCCGCAGCCACCGGAGGCTCTGGCCCCTGCCCACCGGCCTCCCGAAGATGAGGGGGAAGAGGAAGAGGGGGAAGAGGATGAGGAGTGGGAGGACATAAGTGACGATGAGAGTGAGGACATGGAGGAGGATGAAGATGGTGCCGAGGAGGAGAAAGAACCTGCCTCAGACCGCCCGCTGCAAGAGGCCGACTCTGCCGGGCACCCTGCCAGTGAGCCGGCCGACCCAGCGCCTTCCAGGCCGGAGGAGCCCCTGCCGCTTGCCCAGGCCCCTGCCACGCCGACCAGCCCCTTCTCGCCCCCTGGGGGCCACGAGCCCGTATCTGACTGGGGTGAAGAGATGGAGTTGAACTCCCCCCGGACTGCCCACCCGGCTGGCGCCCTCTCACCGGGTGAGGCCTGGCCTTTCGGGAATGCATGAAGCTGGCTGTCTGGGGGTGTGTTGAAGGGGTGCGGTGGTGGGCAGGGGCCCTTCAGGGGGCTGGGCCTCAGGATCCTGGCTGCCCCCACAGCCCTGGTGGCTTTGGAGGGCAGTCCATGCCCCTCTCTGTACTGCCTGTCTCCTCCCTCCCCCGGAAGCTCCCATTTCTGGAATGCCCACCCCCAGATTCTGCCCCTGACCCAGGCCATTCCCAATAAAAGAGTTCACATCTTCAAATGACATTCCCCTAAGTGTGTCCTTGAGCCCCCTCTAACTCCTTCAGAGTGGCTGTCTTGGGGTGAGGGTGATGTGTGCAGGGGAGGGGGCTGACTGGGCTTCCCCCTTCCCCAGGAGGTGACCAGCGGCCTCCTGCCTCCCCGGAGAGTGGGCCCAGCCTCCCAGGAAGCCAGAAAGCTGAAGAGAAGGGGTCTGAGGCAGCTTCAGGTGGGGAGTGGGCGGGGCTGGCGGGGAGTGGGCGGGGCAGGCGGAGGCGGTGGTGTCTCCCTCTTTTCTCCGGGGTTGAGGGGTAGGAGGGGTTGAGAATAAGAGGATGTGGTCTGTGTGGCGCTGATGTTAGACTGCTTATGCAGAGCTCGGGAGGACCAATGAGTTCACAGATGGGGTAGGGCCAGGCTGAGGGTGGGAACGGAGCCAGGGCCCGGGGGTGAAGCTATGGGAAGGACTAGCTTTTTGGGGCCAAGCTAATGGGAATTGAATGTGAGTGGAGGTGGGGTGGGGGGTGGAACAAGGATGGGATTCGAATTGTGAAGTGGGGTTTTGGAAAGTAAAGGCTACGTGGTGGGGAGTTACGTTCCTTGGGAGCAGTTTAAAGGCTGGATTAGAAATTAGAATTGGGTTGAGGTAAAAAAAAATAAGAGTGGGGGAGGGGCGGATTAAGAGGTTTAGCTGTGGGCGGGATTAGAGTTTTGAGGCTCAACCAAGCGGGGACAAATAAGGACCGAAAATACGGACCCGATTAGAATTTGAAGGGAAAAGACCTAATTGGCTCGACCGAGTGGGAGCAAAAGGCCGAACCCTTTCACCTTCACCCCGTGGTAGCCAGGGAGCGACACTGCCCCACCGATGGGAGCCAGGCTGCAAAGCAGGGACCATCTCCCCTGTCCCCAGGAGTGGGATTAGGTTTGGGGGGTGGGGGCAGAGTCAAGGTAGGTCTGGTTCGAATGTCAGGTGAGGGGAAGGAAAAGGGAGGGCAGATCCGGTAGGGCTAGTTTGAGGTTGGCTTAGGTGGGAGACGGGGTTGTGGCTGGGGTTCCAGAGGACAGAGTTTAAGGCCATGTGTTGGCGGGTGGCTGTCACTCCGCCTCACCAGTGTCTCCTTGGTTGTAAGCAGGGTGTATGTTGCAGGGTGAATGCTGCTTCGTGAGTCCCCCGAGCGGATTAAACGAGTCAAAGACTCGTAAACCGCTTAGCGCGGGCCTAGCTGCTGCAATTCCCGCACTGGGATGATGGACGGGGGTGGGTGTTCCGGGTCCAGGTGGAGGGCACGGGGGTGGGGTGGGGAAACTCTTCTCCCTACGCTGACCGCGTCTTCTCTCTCCAGAGGCCGGCCCTGAGGCCCAGGAGACGGCGGAGATCACCGACTTCCAGAGGGTGCGTTTCTGCAAGGTGGTGGGGGCCGGCCCGCCCCCGGGGGCCGCTCGCTGACCGCGCCCGCCGGCCTCTCCTCTCTGCACTAACCTCCCGCCGCCGCGCTCCTGTCCTCTGCTTGTGCCACACGCCAGCCAGGAGAGGGTTAAATGTAAGGGGGGCGGAGCCAGGGGCAGGGAATGCGGTGGGGTCTGGACTGTCGTCCAGCCCCTACACTGGGGGAGATCGAGGCACGGGGTGGGCTAAGACGCCAGGAGGCACCCACATGTGGAGGCCGTGGGGGACTAAGCCGGTCCCAGGGCAGAATTTCCCGCCTCCAGAGGCTAACACCTGGAGCATGGCAAACGGCCGGTGACTCTCCAAGGACTTGGATTAAACCAGTTGCTTTTTTCTGCTAACCTCTGAACTGTGTTCCTGCGGCGCAGGCTGGGCTGTTGTGCTTGCGGGCTTTCCCATGGCGAAAGAGGCGGGAGGATAGGGGTCGGCTTCACCCCCTGATAAGCCTTCCCTCCCCCCTCCCGCAGGCCTCCCCGAATTCCTGAAGACGCAGCTGGGAGGGGCCTGAAGCATCCTCGCCTTGATGGGGGAGGACAGGAGGGAGTTTATCTGGATCTCTGGGCGGTGCCCCCTCCTCCCCGGAGCCCACTCCGGACCCCGTGGCTCAAGGGAGAGCGAAACTTTGTGGGTGTGGGGGGCAGGAGCTGGGGGAAGGGGCGTGGTTGGGATGTGGGACGAAGCTGGGGCCTCTGGGCGGCAGGAGTTTGGACTTCTGGACACCGGAAACGGCGGCTGAAGGTAGCGGGAGGAGGAGGCAGGTCCTGCGAGGGTCGTGGCTTGGGTGCCTGGGCGGGGCCAGAATTCTGGAAGGCGGAGTTAGGTTTGTGGGGCAGGGCTTATACGTAAAGATCGGGTTCAGGTGGGAGTTTTTTACACTGGAATGGGGCGGGGCCACAGGCGGAGGGCATTGTCAGTGCAGTGCTGGGACCGAGTGAGTGAGGAGTAAAAGGGGTGGAGCCTGGGCTAGAGATGAGTGAGGCCAGAGTTGGATGGAGGCTGGGAGTCAAATGACGTTTTAAGGGGGATTGGAACTCGGACACGGCTGCATCTAAGGGTCTGAGAGCCAACGGAGTCCTGAGGCGGGGGGGTGGGGGTTGGGGAGGCGATGGAGCTAGATGCCTGGATGGAGTACTTGTCAGAAAGGGGGTGGGGCAGGGAGTAGGTCAGCAAAGGGCGGAGCTAAGTAAGCTATGGGGCGGGTCTCTAATTTTAGAGCCCTGGGTGGCTGGTTAAGTGCTACAGCTGCTAACCAAAAGGTCGAGTTCAAATCCACCAGGAGCTCCTTGAAAACTCTACCGGGGCAGCTCTGCTCTTTCCTGTAGGGTCGCCATGAGTCAATTGACTCTATGGCAATGGGTTTGGTGGTTTTTTCGGGTGGCTAGTTAGGGTCACTTTTTTTAGTTAGGGTCATTATGAGTCCGCATGGGTTGGATGGCAACGAGTAGTAGTAGTGGTAGGGTGGCTAGTGGTTAAGAACTTGGCTGCTAAAGGCTGCAAACAAAAAGGTGGGGGCGAATCCGTCAGGCATTCCTTGGAAACCCTATGGGGCAGTTTTTTTCTGTGCTATAGGGTGGCTAGGAGTCAAAATTGACGGGACAGCAACGGTTTGGTGTTTTGGGGTGTAACACAAGCAGTCCTGGTGGCAGTGGTGGTGAAGCACTCGGCTGCTAACTGCAAAGTTGGTGTTTTGAACCCACCATCCGCTCCGTGGGAGTCTGCCTCTGTAAAGATGACAACCTCGGAAACCGTGTGGGTCAGTTCTGCTATAACCTGTAGCATTGTGTGTGGGGGGGGCATCATCTCCAGGCAGTGGGTTTGGTTTTGGTTTTTGGGTGTAACTCTGGAGCATGGCTGGAGCTGGGTGGCTGGGCATGAGGGCCAAGACCTGCCCTTGGGAAGAAAAAAAGATCTTGAAGTTCTGGGGCGGGGCCAGAACCCAAAGGGGCGTGGTTAGAGTGCTGTGGTTGGTCAGCATGGGCAGGGGGCGGGATCAGGGGCAGGAGGAGGCCCGCCCTGCAGGGGCGTGGCCATGCGGTGGGGGCGGAGCTGGAGGGGGAGTTTTAGAAGGCGGGGGCGGCCCTTGGGTGCGGGCGTGGGCCTGGGAGGGGGCAGGCGGGCGCGGAGGGGCGGGGCCTTGCGGGCCGTGGCTCCGGGCCGAGTGGGCTGCGGGGATGCGGGGCACGAGCTGCGTGGGCGGCGGCGGCGAGAGCCCTGGCAGCGCCGGGCTGAGCGAGGGCCCGCGGGGCCGCTGGCTGCGCCTGGCTCCTGTCTGCGCTTACTTCATCTGCGTGTCGCTGGCTGCCGTGCTGCTCGCCGTCTACTACGGCCTCATCTGGGTGCCCACGCGGCCACCCGCGGCCCCCGCCGGCCAGCCGCCCAGCGCGCCCGCCCCGTGCGCCGCCCGCCCCGGCGCGCCGCCCGCTCCGGCGCCTGTCGCCGCCTCCTGCGCCTTGGGGGCCCCCGGCGGGCCGCGACCGCAGCTTCAGCCCCCGCAGAGCCGCCGCCGCCGCCACAGCGGCTCAGCCACCGCCCGAGCCACCTGACGCCCGGAGAGATGCCGGAGGCCGCGGAGTTGAGGACCCGGTAATCCTCCACCCCCACCCGGTCCGAACCACCGGCCCTTGAGATGCGTCGTACCCGGATGGACCCCGGTTCCCTCTTAATGGCGTCGCACAGTGTCTGCGGAGCCGTCATCCTGAAGAATGGAGTCGGGGGCTTCGCGGCCCCGCCCCTGGGAGCTCCGCTGTCAGGCCGGGTCCTCACCATCTCGCAGACCTGTCCTCTACTCCCTGTCTTCTGTTCTCTGACCATCACTTCGTAGGATTGAGCACAGAGCTCACAGCCACCGCCCCCTCCCCTTCTCCCTCAATCACCCTATCTATTTGCAATAAAGTGCAGCCCCACCTGCCTCTGGTGCATGTCGTGGTTTTTGGAGAGGTGTCTTAAGTTTTTGAGCGGAAGTCCTTTCTAGGGTTTAATCTTTGTATCTCTCTGGTTAGGCGGTGCAGTCTTGTCCCCTTCCCTAGGGGAACCGTTTCCTTCGTCCTTTGCTTCCCGGTAGTTTTTGGGTTGGTGTGGGGAGAAGAGACTTATGTGCAGTAGGGCAGTTGAAGGTCAGACAGTGTGAACGACTTCCCAGTTGTGTGTGTGCTTGGGGTAGAGGACAAGAGCCTTTCTGGACAGAGGTAAAAGGCCTGCCCTGATCTCACAACACAGGAGAAGGGAGAAATGGGATGATTTTGCACAAGAACTGGGGTTCTGAGAGTCGCTATTGTAATTATGATGTCCAGGACCCAGGCTATCTCTCCGACCCCTCAGGATGCAGTTGTCAGGTGCCACTGAGTCGATTCCCACTCATAGTGACCGTATATGACAGAGTAGAACTGCCCCATAGGGTGTTTTAGGCTGTAATCTTTATGGAAGGAGATCTCCAGATCTTTCTCCTTCAGAGCCTAGCGGCCGGGTGGGTCAGAATCACTAACTTTTCTGGTAGTAGTCGAGCACCTAACTGTTGCACCTCCAGGAATCTTTGTCAGGATGCTACTGAGAAGGAAAGATTCTCCCTTCTTCCTGGAGTCAGAGGGATGAGCGTGGTCAGGGGTGGTGGTCCGACTGCTCTGCCCGCCTCAAAACCACAGAGGAGATTATCAAAGCCCCGTGCTGCCTTTGAAGATTCCTACAACCTCTCGGACCTGCAGTGCTGCTCGTCCAGCTGAAGGAGTCAGAGGTAGTTGGTCCATTTTCTCACCAGGCAGACTGAGGGTTGGCTCTGGGCAGGGCCTGGAGCCTGGCATGTGGGAAGCTGGTTTTCTGTCCAGCCTTCCCCATTGAACTGGAGACTTTCCGAGGAGAGTGAAGCTCCTCCTGCAGACCAGGACATCTGTGGATATGGTCAGGGCTGGGAATGTCGGTGACTCTGCTTACCTCATCTCCTATAGGCCAGTCCCTCACCACTGCCCTCCCCCCACCCAGAGGGGGTAGATACAGGAGACTAAAGGACAACTCAGAAGGCAGTACCTCTTTACAGCCAACACGGTAGTAATTAAGGGCACTGATTTGGGGGCCAAAGGGCCCAGGTTCAAATCTTAGCTCTTCCTCTCATTAGCTGTGTGACTTTGGGCAGGCTACTCAACCTCTCTGAGCCTGTAAAATGAAGATGATAATTGTACTTACAGAGTTGCTCTGAGAGTCATCTAAAGCCCTTAGAACAGCGTCACAAGCTCTCTCTCTCCATCTTCCTCCATCGCTCAGAGCTTTAAAAACCACACCTTGGATCCTGAGGGATAAGTCAGCTCAGAGCCCTGAGCCCCAGCAAATGGTTAAGAGGGAGGGACCTCTCCATCTCTGTTCCCACTAGCTGTCCTCTTTCTGTTTTCCAGCTTTTTTCTTCCAGCCCTATTTCTCCATGACCTCTCTGTCTCTCTCCTTGTCTTTGTGTCTTCCTCTCCACCTTCATTTCTCTCCTATTTTCTCTGTGTCTGTCTCTCTGTTCCTGTCTCTGAATCTTTGTCTCTCCCTGATGTCTCTCAGTATTGTTTCTGTCTCTCAGTCCTTGTGTCTCTGTCTCTCTCTGATGTCTCAGCATTGTCTCTCAATCTTTATGTCTCTGTCTCCCCTTGATGTCTCTCAGTATTGTCTGTCTCTCAATCCTTGTGTCTCTCTGTCCCTGATGTCTCTTGATCCTTGTGTCTCTGTGTCTCTCCCTGATGTGTCTCAGTATTGTCTTTCAATCCTTGTATCTATCTGTCTCTCCCTGGTATCTCTCAGTATTGTCTCTGTCTCTCAATACTTGTGTCTTTGTTTCTCCCTGATGTCTCACTATTGTCTCTCAATCTTTGTGTCTCTGTGTCTCTCCCTGAATCTCTTCATGGTGTCTCCCTGCCTGTCTCTCACTCTGTATCTCTCTACTCTCTATCTTCTCTCTGTTGCTCTCTTCCCTCCCACCCCATGCTTCCTTTATTTCTTCTCTCCCCACACCTCCCCTCAACACCTCCCCACCTTGCTCTCCCTTTCTGTCCTACCTACCTTCTCCACCTCTCCCCTAGTCTCAGCCCATCTCCCCGTCCCCTATCTCCTCCCCTTTCACAATCTCTCTTCCCTTCTCTGTTTCTCCCGGTCTCTTCTAGGCTTAATCTTTCATTTAACACACATTTATTGGGCACCTACTATGCACCACGTCTTGTTTAAGCACTGGGGATACAGCAGTGAAAAAACTGGGCAAAAATCCCTGCCCTCTATGGAGCTGATACATTAGTGGGAAGACAGACAAGAGATACACTTAATACATTAAATGCCTGTTATGTCAGATTAATGGCCGAAGACCAGACAAGCTGTGGAATGACATTAAGGACATCATATACGAAAAAAGCAAGAGGTCATTGGAAAGACAGGAAAGAAAGAAAAGACCAAGATGGATGGATGTCAGAAGAGACTCTGAAACTTGAATGTCGAGCAGCTAAAGCAAAAGGAAGAAACGATGAAGTATAAGAACTGAACAGAAGATTTCGAAGGGTGGCTCGAAAAGACAAGGTAAAGTATTATAATGACGTGTGCAAAGAGCTGGAGATAGAAAGCCAAAAAGGAAGAACATGCTTGGCGTTTCTCAAGGTGAAAGAACTGAAGAAAACATTCAAGCCTCGAGTTGCAACAGTGAAGGATTCTATGGGGAAAATATTAAATGACGCAGGAAGCATCAAAAGAAGATGGAAGGAATACACAGAGTCATTATACCAAAAAGAATTAGTTGACGTTCAACCATTTCAAGAGGTGGCATATGATCAGGAACCAATGGTACCGAAGGAAGAAGTCCAAGCTGCACTGAAGGCACTGGCAAAAAGCAAGGCTCCAGGAATTGATGGAATATCAATTGAGATGTTTCAACCAATGGATGCAGCCCTGGAAATGTTCACTCATCTAGGTCAAGAAGTATGGAAGACAGCTTCCTGGCCAACCAACTGGAAGAGATCCATATATTTATGCCTATTCCCAAGAAAGGTGATCCAACTGAATGCAGAAATTATTGAACAATATCATTAACATCACATGCAAGCAAAATTTTGCTGAAGGTTATTCAAAAGTGGTTGCAGCAGTATATTGACAGGGAACTGTCAGAAATTCAGGCCGATTTCAGAAGAGGATGTGGAACCAGGGATACCATTGCTGATGTCAGATGGATCCTGGCTGAAAGCAGAGAATACCAGAAGGATGTTTACCTGTATTTTATTGACTATGCAAAGGCATTCGACTGTGTGGATCATAACAAATTATGGATAACATTGCGACGAATGGGAATTCTAGAATACTTCATTGTGCTCATGAGGAACCTGTACCTACATCAAGAGGCAGTTGTTCGGACAGAACAAGGGGATACTGAGTGGTTTAAAGTCAGGCAAGGTGTGCGTCAGGGTTGTATCCTTTCACCATACCTATTCAATCTGTGTGCTGAGCAAATAATCTGAGAAGCTGAACTACGTGAAGAAGAATGGGGCATCAGGATTGGAGGAAGACTCATTGACAACCTGCATTATGCAGATGACACAACCTTGCTTGCTGAAAGTGAAGAGAACTTGAAGCACTTAACTAAATGAAGATCAAAGACCACAGCCTTCAGTATGGATTGCACCTCAATATAAAACAAAAATCCTCGTAACTGGACCAATAAGCAACATCATGATAAATAGAGAAAAGATTGAAGTTGTCAAGGATTTCATTTTACTTGGATCCACAATCAACACCCATGAAAGCAGCAGTCAAGAAATCAAAAATACACATTGCATTGGGCAAATCCGCTGCAAAGGACCTCTTTAAAGAGTTGAAAAGTGAAGATGTCACCTTGAAGACTAAGGTGTACCTGACCCAAGCCATGGTATTTTCAATTGCATCGTATGCATGTGAAAGCTGGACAGTGAATAAAGAAGACCGAAGAAGAACTGATGCCTTTGAATTGTAGTGTTGGCGAAGAATATTGAATACACCATGGACTGCCAAAAGAAGGAACAAATCTGTCTTAGAAGAAGTACAACCAAAATGCTCCTTAGAAGCAAGGATGGCGAGACTGCATCTTATATACTTTGGACACATTGTCAGGAGGGATCAGTCCCTGGAGAAGGACATCACGTTTGGCAAAGCAGAGGGTCAGTGGAAAAGAGGAAGACCCTCAACGAGGTGGATTGACACAGGGGCTGCAACAATGGGCTCAAGCATAACAACGATTGTAAGGATGGCTCAGGACCGGGCAGTGTTTCATTCTGTTGTGCATAGGGCCGCTATGAGTTGGAACTGACTTGACGGCACCCAACAGCAACAGCAGCATGTCAGATTGAAGGAGCCCTGGTGACGCAAGGGTTAAATGCTCTGCTGCTAACTGGAATGTTGGCTGTTCAAACCCACCCAGTGGCTTTGAGGGAGAAAGACCTGGCCATCTGCTTCCTTAGAGATTATAGCCAGTAAAGAATCCAGTCTATGAGTTGGAACCAACTCGATGGAACCCGATAACAACAACAACATAAGACTAAAGGGTCAACAGGTATTTTAAAGCACATATGAGAAGGTTGAAGGGCAGGGGATTAAGGAAATGGAAGTGAAACCACTACAACAGAAATAAGGAGAATGTTGACACAACGTGAAGAATGTAACCAATGTCACTGATCATTGTGTCTAGAAACTGTGGAATAGGAGCAGGTTTTGCTGTGTATATTTTCACTAAAAATAAGTAAATGAATAAAGATTACAGCCAAAAAAACCATATGAGGCAGCTCTACTTTGTCATATGGGGTCCCTATGAAGTTGGAAACAACAGCACACAACAACGTCAGATCGAGTTGGAATTGACTGGACGGCAACTGGTTTTTGTTTGCTTGTATATGTCAATAGTAGTAATCACAAAGGAGAAAAGGAAGTGGGAAAAGGTGATACGGAGCAAGGGAGCTGATTACTATTTTGTATAGGGTGGTCAGGGATGGGACACTTGAGTAGGAGTCTGAAGGAGGTGGAGGGTGGGGAGCCATGCAGTTACCTGGAGGAAAAGTATTCCAGGCAGAGGGCAGAGCCAGTGCTAAGGCCCTGTGGCTGGTGGTGTGTGGCTTGTTCGAAGGACAGCAAAGAGGCCAGTGTGGCTGGAGCAGAGCCGGTGAGGGGAAGAGTGGGAGGAGGGGAGGCAAGAGAGATACGGGGCAGATCCAGATCGTGTAGGGCTTCTTGGGTCACAGTGAGGAATTTGGCTTACACTCTGAGACAGGAACCACCGAAGGGCTCTGAGCAGAGGAAGGGAGGGAGCTGACTTAGTTTTTCACAGGCGCCCTCTGGCGGCCATGTGGGAAATGGACTGTGGGGGCCAGGGTGGAAGCCGAGAGGCCACTGAGGAAAGAGACCATTGTTAGGTTCAGATGAGGGAGGAAGGTGGCTGGACCAGGGTGGTGGCTGGGGAGGGGGAAAGTTGTCAAAATATGCATATATGTGTGTTTATTGTGTTAAAATGCATATAATATAAAACTTACCGTTTTAACCACTTTAAAGTGAACAATTCAGTGGGATTTTCGTACAAAAAGTAGCGCACCCATCACTATCTACAGTAAAACTTGCAAAAGTCAGTACCTGTGTAAGGTGGAAACCTGTCAGAGAAGGAAAACTCAAATATTTCCCACTAAAACGAGCGATAGAAAAGTGGTTAAGACTGCATCCTGTCAAAGGCAGAAAGCTTGTGAGGCCCGGAAAACAAGGCAGTCCTGGTGAGTTCCGGCTCTTAAACAGTTTGTACTGTAAAACAGAACATTAAAAACAAAACAAAACTGTACCCATTAAACATTTGCTTCCCACCTTACCCCCAATACCTGGCAATGGCTAATCTGCTTTCTGTCTCTGTGATTTGCCTACTCCAGACACTTCATGTAAGTGGGATCATACAGTGTGTGTCATTTTGCATTTGGTGTTTTTCACTCAGTATAATGTTTTCAAGGTTCCTCCACCTTGTAGCATTTGTCAGTACTTCATTCCTTTACGGCTAAATAATAGCCCATTATATGTATATACAGGAGCTCTGGTGCCGCAGTGGTTAAGCGCTCGGCTACTAACCAAAAGTCGGCAGTACAAACCCTCCAGCTGCTCTGGGGGAGAAAGATGTGGTAGCCTGCTTCCTTAAAGATTACAGCCTTGGAAACCCTGTGGGGGTGGCTCTACTCTGTCCTATAGGGTGGCTATGAGTCGGAAGGAATCGACTCCATGGCAATGGATTTGGTTTTTATATGTATATATGGAAGGAGCCCTGGTGGTGCAATGGTTAAATGGTTGGTTGCTAACTGAAAGGCTGGTATTTTGAACACCCCCCCCCCCCAGCAGTTCTGTGGGAGAAAGACCTGGTGATCTGCTCCCGTAAATATTCCAAAAAACCCAAAACCCATTGCTGTTGAGTTGATTCCTACTCACCTAGGAAACCCTGTGGGGGCAGTTCTACTCTGTCACATGGGGTCACTATGAGTCAAAAACGGACTCGATGGCACCCAGTAACAACAACATACGTATATATTACATTTGTTTACCCATTCATTCGTTGGTGGGCATGGGAGTTGTTTCTACCTTTTGACTATTGTGAATAGGGCTGCTATGAGAATTCACGCACAAGTATTTGTTTAAACATGTCTTTTCAATTCTTTTGGGTATATACCCAGCAGTGAAACTAATGGGTCATGTGGTAATTCTATGTTTAACTTGAGGAACCACTAAACAAAATCTGTATATATTTTGAAGGTAGGACCAACTGGGTTGGCTGTGGGTGAGGAAGAGAGAAGCCTGACCTAAGTTTGGGTCTGGGCACCTGGGTGGATGGTGGGGCTACTTGTTGAACTCAGAGACTGATGGGTATGTCATGGATTGAATCGAGTCCCCCCAAAATATGAATATTAATTTGGCTGGGGCATGATTCCCAGTATTTTATTATCGTCTACCATTTTGTCATCTGCTGTAATTTCCCTATGTGTTGTAAATCCTATCGTTATGATATTAATAAGATGGATTAATGGCAATTACATTGATGAGATCTACGAGATTAGATAGTATCTTAAACCAATCCCTTTTGAGATATAAAAGAGAGAAGCCAGCAGAGAGAGAGGGGGACTTCATATGACCAAGAAGGCAGTGTCGGGAGCGGAGCGTGTCCTTTGGGCCCAGGGTTCCTATACAGAGAAGCTTCTAGCCCAGAGGGAGACTGATGTCAAGGACCTCCTTTCAGAGCTGACAGGAAAGAAAAACCGTTCCCCTTGAGCTGACGCCCTGAATTTGGACTTGTAGCCTACTAGACTGTGAGAAAATAAATTTCTCTTTGTTAAAGCCATCAACTTGTGGTATTTCTGTTATAGCAGCACTAGATACCCAAGGCCGGGTATCAGGGTTAGGACCTTTACTACTTTCTTCTTCTCTTCCCTTCTCTTTCCTCCCCACTTGCCAGGTTTTCTCCCTCATGTCTCTCCCTTTCTTTCCTCTGTGAAACAATTCTAAAGTATACTGATTAAACACCCCCCCACCCCAATGCTTTCTGGAGCCAGGGAGTCTGGATGAACCCTTGAAACTATTGCCCTGAGATCATCTTTAAACCTTGAATCAAAAATATCCCCTAATTAGGAAAAATTGTCTGCCTGAGCATTGGGCTCTTTTCAGAACAATCTATATAGGTTGGAATTGCCAACAGCAACTTGAAAGTTTAGATAGGAGCCTTAGGGGGCAGTGAGTTTATGTTAATTGGGGAGGAACAACTCAGAAAAGGAGGATGAGAATATTTGCACAACTCCAAGAATGCAATCAATGTCATTGAATTGTACGTGTGGAAATTGTTGAATCAGGGTATGTTCCTTTGTGTATATTCTCAAGAAAAACAAAAATAAAATAAATTATTAAGCAAAACAAAAAAGCTCCCCAAACCCTGCCAGCTTCCCACATCCCAGTCCAGGGAAACTTGAAGAGATTAATTCCTGCCCCTCTTGAATTTTAGGGTCTCAAAATGTTCCAGAAGTATCCTATGATGTCACTGTTGTCCTCAGCCTCCTTATCTGGAAAAGGGAAGAATAGTAGTCTTGGCTTCACAGAGGGGTTGTGAAGAGTCAATGCCAGACCTGCATCAAACACTCAGCACTGGGCTGGGAACAGTCAGAGCCCTGCAGATGGTGGTGACCCTGCACCTCGGGCCGTTCTCGCCCAGCCCTGTGCTGAGTGGTGCTGGGGACATGGCAGTGATGTCCCTGCCTTCATGGGCCCACAGTCCAGTGGGAGAGACAGACCTGACCCCAGACAGTGACAATCCAAAGTAGTCAGGGATGGAATGAGGGAGCCCAGGCGGCAGGGGCCACCGGATCAGCCTGGAGATCAGAGAAGGCTTCCTAGAGGAGGCTCCCTAACCATATCGTTCACAGGTGACTTGTTTCTGTGAGTCAGGCAGCTTGACTTGGGGAAGGGAAGATGGTAACGCATCAGTCAGGAGGGGCTTGGTTACAAGTAACAGAAACCTTC
Organism: Loxodonta africana; assembly: GCF_030014295.1. NCBI lineage: Eukaryota > Metazoa > Chordata > Mammalia > Proboscidea > Elephantidae > Loxodonta > Loxodonta africana. The sequence continues at coordinate 14,410,420 of NC_087352.1, forward strand.
AACTCTACACGGCTTAAAAAAAAAGTGTCGTCCAGTCGATTCCCACTCATGGTGACCCCATGTATATTAGAGTAATACTGTGTTCCATAGGGTTTTTAATGGTTGTGATGTTTTGGAAGTAGATTGCCAGGCCTTTCTTCCATGGCACCTCTGGATGAATTTGAACCGCCAAGCTTTTGGTTAGTAGCCAATCTCCTAACTGTTTAAGCCACCCAGGACTCCCTCTACCTGGATTTGACCATAAGGAACTTGATTGGCTCACTACCCAGAGTTAGCCAAATTTCGAGGTTTGAGGGCACAGTCCTTCATGAGTCTGCTCTCACTTCTGACACCAATTGCAAGGTTGGGGAGTGGTTTCTAAGACCACGCTCAGGTTTAATAATTCGCTAGAAGAATCTACAGAACTCACTGAAAGCTGTTATACTCACAGTTATGGTTTATTACAGGGGAAGGCTACATATCTGTAAAAATGGTGTAGTAGTGGTATCATCAGCAGCCCTGTGGCAAAGTGGCTAAAGCATTGACTGCTAATGGAAAGGCTGATGGTTCGAAACAACCAGAGGCTCCGTGTGAGAAAGATGTGGCAGTCTGCTTCTGTAAACGTTTACAGCCTTGGAAACGCTATGGGGTCACTATGTGTGCAGTGGGCTTTCCCAGTAGGGTCAGAACCTGTCTAACTTCAGGGGGGATAATGCGAATCAAGATCAGCCAAGGCTGATCCCTAGGAGGTGGAAGGTCAGACATATCTTCACTCTCAACACTTTTTCACAGTTCTTACACCAGCCATCCCTCCCATGGCACTCTCTACTTCTCTGCTGGATTCAATAATCTGTTGCAATGGCCACATAGAACTCACAGACCATACTTACAGTTAGGTGGTTTATGAAGGAAGTAACAGGCTACAACTCAGGATCAGGATCAGGAAGCCTGTAGGCAAAGTCTCCCTTCTTCAGTGCAGGACAGCTCTCTCAGCTCCTCTTGGCAGTACAGGACTCCTCTCAGCCCTCTCAGGGCAGGCTCCTCTTGGCTCTGCTCTCTGTCACCCCTGGCTCTGCCACTGGGCCTCTTCCGGGACTCTTGCTGTCATCAGTGTTATAGCCATTGTTACAACTCTTTTAGGAGGTTCCTCAACCCCTCTCTCCCTCTCTGCTTCTCTCTTCTTCCTTCTGCTCTTTCCTGCTGCTTCTCTTCCTGCTTCTTTCTGTCTGAAAAACCTCTGTGGGGTTGACTGCATATATACACAAACTCATCATGAATTTCGAGGTCTGGCCCTTCCGCCAGGGCCACAAACTGACCAATTCCCTCTCCATAGGTCACAGATATTTCATTTGCCTTGTAGGCTGTGCAATACTTGAACTGCTCACTCATCCATGCCAAGAGGTTTGTAAGACAGTCACCTGGCGAACTGACTGGAAGAGATCCGTATTTGTGCCTATTCCAAAGAAAGGTGATCCAACAGAATGCAGAAATTATTGAACAATATCATTAATATCACAAACAAGTAAGATTTTGCTGAAGATAAGTCAAAAACAGTTGCAGCAGTACATCAACAGGGAACTGCCAGAGATTCAAGCTGGATTCAGAAGAGGATGTGGAACCAGGGATATCATTGCTGATGCCAGATAGATCTTGGCTGAAAGCAGAGAACACCAGAAAGATGTTTACCTGTGTTTTATTGACTATGCAAAGGCATTCGACTGTGTGGATCATAAAAAATTATGGATAACATTGTGGAGAATGGGAATTCCAGAACACTTAATTGTGCTCATGAGGAATCTGTACATAGATCAAGAGGCAGTGGTTTGAACAGAACAAGGGGATACTGAGTGGTTTAAAGTCAGGAAAGGTTTGTGTCAGGGTTGTATCCTTTCACCATACCTATTCAATCTGTATGCTGAGCAAATAATCCGAGAAGCAGGACTATATGAAGAAGAACGGGGCATCAGGATTGGAAGAAGACTCATTAACAACCTGCGTTATGCAGATGACACAACCTTGCTTTCTGAAAGTGAAGAGGACTTGAAGCACTTACTGATGAAGATCAAAGACCTCAGCCTTCAGTATGGATTACACCTCAACATAAAGAAAACAAAAATCCTCACAACTAGACCAATAAGCAACATCATGATAACCGGAGAAAAGATTGAAGTTGTCAAGGATTTCATTTTACTTGGATCTACAATCAACACCCATGGAAGCAGCAGTCAAGAATCAAACAATGTATTGCTTTGGGCAACTCTGCTGCAGAAGACCTCTTTAAAGTGTCAATTTGATGTCAAATTGTTCCTGACCCAAGCCATGTTTTTTTCAATCGCTTCATATGCATGTGAAAGCTGGACAATGAACAAGGAAGACTGAAAAAGAAGTGATGCCTTTGAATTATGGTGTTGGCAAAGAATGTTAAATGGACTGCCAGAAGAATGAACAAATCTGTCTTGGAAGAAGTACAACCAGAATGTTCCTTAGAAGCGAGGATGGCGAGATTGAGTCTCATGTACTTTGGGCATGTTATGAGGAGGGACCAGTCCCTGGAGAAGGATGTCGAAAGGAGAGGGTCAGCAAAGAAGAGGAAGACCCTCAATGAGATGGACTGACACATTGGCTGTCACAATGTGCTCAAACATACCAACAATTTTGAGGATGGTGCAGGACCGGGCAGTGTTTCCTTCTGTTGTACACAGGGTCACTATGAGTCGGAAAAAACTGGACGGCACCTAACAACGAACTAGGCTATAGTCACCTGGTTTGCACAGTCCATAGTCACTTCATTTGACTAGCGTATTGACTAACCCCTGGAAAGTGCATACCAATCACAGGGCAGGCTGCAGTCCAGGGCCAGACAAAAACTATAAAACTTCGAGTTGTTTGCAGGTTACCCAGGAAATGTCAATCAAAGGCCAGAGGGTTATGGAAAGTAATGTTTCTAAGTTTTTATCCCCTTTCCCCTCGATGGGAGTGGGTCAGGAACTTTCTGGTGCCCCCCTGTACTTGTGCCTGGGAGCAAATGCCTCCCTCTAACCCCCCACCCGGAAACCTTGGGGGCATAGTGGTTAAGAGCTATGGCTGCTAACCAGAAGGTCAACAGGATGCACCAGGTGCTCTTTGGAAACCCTATGGAGCAGCTCTACTCTGTCCTGTAGGGTTACTATGAGTCGGAATCGAGTCAACAGCAACGAGTTTTTTTTTTTTTTTTTTAACTTCCCATCCCTACGCCTCTGAATCAACCTGGACAAAAGTAACAGACCTTTTGGGGTGGAAATCTAGGGGACAGGTAATTCCTCAGGCTTAGGGGAAAAAGCTCTTTTCTGAAGAATCGAGGCAAAAGGCCTTATAAAGGAACTCAATTCACCACAATATCAAAATCAGCCAGAGGAATAGGCCTCTAGGGTAGAATCAAGGAGGATTGAAACCAGAAGCTTCTGTTGTCCTCAGGACACATTACCCTCCAGACTATAAATAGATATTTTGCAGAACTGATTCTCTCTCTCTCTGCAACTCTTCAAGTTGCCTGACCTCTTGACTTTGGGAGGCTAGACTGCAGGATTCTCCCGCCTGCCACATGCCCTACAGATTTGGATGTGTGACAACACACATGGAGTATTGCCAACCAGGGAAGCTCATCTAAGCCTCAGTGTCCAGAGTTTTGACTGGGTCGTCATCGTTGTTATTGTTGTTAGGAGCCGTCCAATTGGTTCCGACCCATAGTGACACTAAGTACAATAGAATGAAACACTGCTGGGTCCTGCACCATCCTCACAATCGTTGTTATTCTCGTTATATAGACATTATTGATCAATTGATTGTCTGCATGATTGATCTTAGCCTCCAGGTCGAATGACACCATGTATCAGCTCTCCCAAAATTCATATCCAGCCGGAATCTCAGAATGTGACTTTATTTGTAAATAGGGCCACTGCAGATGTAATTAGTTAAGATGAGGTCGTACTGGAGCAGGATGGGTCCTCAATCCAATATGATGGCTGTCCCTTTAAGAAAAGGAGAAGAGACAGAGACACTGGGAGAAGGCTGACTGACTTTGGAGCAGAGATTGGGCTGACACACCTGAAAACCAAGGAATGTTAAAGATTACTGGCAACACTGGAATCTAAGAAAGAGGCGTGGAAAAGGTTCTCCCTTCAGAGCCTTCAGAAGGAATCAACCCTGCTGACACCTTGATTTCAGACTCCCAGTCTTCAGAGCTGTTCGAGAAGAAATTTTGGTTGTTTTAAGCCACCCAGTTTGTGGTAATTTTTTACGGCAGCCATAGGAAATGAATACACCTCATGACCCAAACCCCTTTCCCTAAATCACACAGTCTTTCTGGTATGACCAACTTCCAACCTAAGACTATCAGGTGTGGCTAGACTCTACCCCAAACAAAGACACTCGTATCAGGTAGGATATGTACATGTATACATACGGAGCTCTGGTGGCATAGTGGCTATGAGTTCATGCTGCTAACCAAAAGGTTGGCAGTTTGCGTCTACCAGATGCTCCTTGGAAACCCTCTAGGGCAGTTCTACTCCGTCCTATCGGGTTGCTATGACTCGGAATTGGCTTAACAGCAATGGGTTTGGTTTTGTATATATCAAGGGCTTGCCCTTTTTGGGCAAGGCCAAATTCTTTATTACACGCTCACACAACTGGGAGGTTTTTGGGTGATATAGCAAAAAAAAAAAAAAAAAAAAAAAAAAAAAAAATCACTTGCTGTTGAGTCAATTGTGACTCATGGCTACCCCATATGTGCCAGAGTAGAACTGTGCTCCACAAGGTTTTCAATGGCTGATTTTCGGGAAGTAAATCACCAGGCCTTTCTTCTGTGGCAACTCTGGGTGGACTCAAACCTTCAGCCTTTCAGTTAGCAGCTCAGTGCATCAACCATTTACACCACTCAGGGACTCCAGAGTGGTGAAAATAGCCAGATCCTATTCCAAGCCCTTGATCTAGTCAACCCTCATGGCAAGACTATGAGGCAGGTACTATTATTATCCCTCATTTACTGATTTGGAAACAGGCTCAGAGAGGTGGAGTAACTTGCCCAGTGTCACACAGCTAATAAACAGTAGAACAAAGATTTGACGGCTGGGCAGTTTGACCTCCCAGAACCTATACTTTTAAGCTCTCTCCAGTGTCACTGGGGACTTTTCAGTTTGGGTCCTCTGGGAAGCAGACGCCAGAATGAATTAGACATGTGGGGAGTGTAAGGGGTGGAGGGGAAGGAGCAGGACTTTGTGTGATGCCAGGCTGGAAGCTGTGAAATGAGAGAGGTAAGGAGGGTCTGGGTAGGAGGTGCCTCAAGTTGCAACACAGTTCTGAGAATGTCTTGGCCAGGTCTATGCAGAGTCCTTAGGAGCCTTGGTGGTGCAAGTGGTTTGCAGTTGGCTGCTAGTCCAAAGGTTGGCAGTTCTAACCCACCCAGTGGCACCGTGGAAGAAAGGCCTGGTAATCTGCTTCCATAAAGATTACAGCCAAGAAAATCCTATGGAGCACAATTCTACTCTGTAACACATGGGGTCACCATGACTTGGGGGCTGACACGGATGGCAGCTACCACCACCAAGGGGAGTCCTTGAACAGGTTGTCCGGCAGAGGAGTCCTGCATTGGGTAGCAGGGAGCTGGCACTAATATCCGGTGTGGTCAGTCATTGCTGGGCGCAGCCAAAGGAAGCATGGAGTTGGCCCTAACACAATGATGCTTTCCATCAGCTGAGCACAGCAGCAGGTGCCCTTGGAAGATCTCAGCAGTTTCCCTTCATGACCATATCAGGGTCCTAAACTGTTTCTGGTTCTTCAGGGTCTGGCTCATTCCCAAGTGGCTGTCCCTCGGGGTGGTAGACCAGCTGCTCACAGGCCGAAGTACCTGCCAGCTCCTTATTGTCATCCCTTCAAAAGGAGTTCTGTTTCCTACCAATGAACCAAAGGTCTTTGCTTCAATCTGATTGGATCAAAATGTGTCACATGACAACGCCTGAACCAATGCCTGTGCCAGGGGGATGTTAAGTGCTGGTTGGTTAAGGCTGGGGTTCCTGCCCACTTACTGGCAAGGCAAGGCGGGATTACTATAAAAATTTAGACCAATCAGGATCCAGCCCTGGAGGTGGTCTCAGCCAATAGACTTCCCAACTCCGCAGCTGACTGCAAGGGCTGGGGCTGTCAGGAGGGGCGTCCAAGGATCCTGAAAACCTCCAAATCTGAAAACCGAAGCTAAGGAATATATGTGGCGGCACTGGCAAGAAGCCTGCTAATGTAGAATCCAGAATCCTTTATCTGCAATTCTGAATTCCAAAAAACTCTGACAAGCCAAACCCATTTTGGGAGGGTTAATTTTGGCCAGGTCTCAAGTGGCGGCAAATCAACCAATAGGAACTATTTATACGGCTCTCCTTTGGTGTGAATATTCACACATCTTCCCTCAAAAATATTAACGTAGCTGAGTGGGACGAGCGGCCTCAGACCCTTGGGAGCGTTATGTTACATAATTTATGTATCCGCTCAGATTTACGTTTCTAAAACTGGAGCAATTCTGAATCCGGAAGCGCGTCTCTCTCAAAGGCTTCAGCTAAGGGATCTGGACCCGTCTTTTGGCATTTTTCCAGCCCTAGATTCAGCTTAATTATGTGCTCAACATTTATTTAATGGCTTTGGGGAGAAACCAATTTTTCATTACAATTTCTTAAAATACAGAATGACATTCATAGCGACCCTATAGGACAGAGTAGAACTGCCCCATAGAGTTTCCAAGGAGCGCCTGGTGGATTTGAACTGCCGATCCTTTGGTTAGCAACCATAGCACTTAACCATTATGCCACTAGGGTTTCCATTCATTTGCTAAATCCCTTTTATTAACGATTAGCTATTTTTAGTGTTGTGTGTGTATGTGAAAGGGTGTCTGTGTATTTGACTATGTGAGTGGTATGTGTGTGTAAGTGTGAACATGTGGGTCTGTGTGAGAGTTTGTGTGTGAGTGTGTGTGCAAATGTTTGTTGGTGTCTGTGTGACTGTGCAGAGCTCCGGTGGCGAACTGGTTAAGAGCTTAGCTGCTAACCAAAAGGTCAACAGTTTGAATCCACCAGCTGCTCCTTGGAAGCTCTATGGGGCAGTTCTACTCTGTCCTACAGGGTCACTACGAGTCAGAATCGATAGCAACAGGTTTGGTTTTTCTTAAGGGTGTGACTGTGTTAAAGTGTGTGTTTGTGTGTATGTCTGTGTAAGTGTCCGTATGTGTGAGTGTGACCGTCTCTATGTGTGAGGTGGTGTGAGGATGTGTGTCTGTGTGTGTGAATACGTGGGTCTGTGTCAGACTGTGTGAATGTGTGAGCAGGTGAGTTTGTGTCTGTGTGCCTGTGTGTGTGTGTGTGTGTTGGTGTCTATATGCTGTGTGAAAGTATGTGTGTGCATGTCAGATTGTGTGTCTTGTGTGAGTGTGTATGTGTGTGTGTGACTATGTATCTGTGAGGATATATGAGTGCGTGTCTCTCTGTGTGTGAATACGTGTCTGTGTGTATGTGCAAGTGTTTGTGTGTGTATGCCTGTGTGTGAGTGTGTGTGAGTGTGCATGAGAAGAGGTGTAGTTCAGGGTTTAAAGTTTCTATGCTGATATACAGTCCTCATTTCAAGCAACGACCTCTGCCTTGGTTTTAGGATTTCAGTGGGCTCTACAAAATTACAGTTACTCAGCAGAGAAATTTTGTGTTTGCAGGCAATACCTTTTACCTCTACTAGAGGTTGCCTGTCTTTAGAGGTTGCCGGTCTACGTGGGCCAACCAAAAACAAAAACAAAAAAAACCCAAACCTGTTGCCATCCAGTGGATTCCAACTCATAGTGGCCATATAGCAGACAGTAGAACCGCCCCCTAGAGTTTCCAAGGAGTGCCTGGTGGATTAGAACTAGCCGACCTTGTGGTTAGCAGCCATAGCACTTAAGCACTACACCGCCAGGTTTTCATCTACTTGGGCCAGAAGAAACGTAGTCTACATTTTTGCCATTTAATTCCTGGAAGTTTGCAGACCTTTGCAGAGAGGTGCAGGAGGTAGGGTGTGAAGGGGGTGGGAAGGTGAAGGTGGAACGTGGGGAGGTGGAGGTGAAGGAGTGGAAAGTGAGAGAGGGAGAGGTAAAGGCGCGGGGGAGTTAAGGTGGAAGAGTGGGGAGGTGGAGGTGTGAGGAGGTAGAGGTGGTGGTTGTTGTTGCTAGGTGCTGTCGAGGTGGTTTCGACTCACAGCGGTCCTATGTACAACAAAACCAGATACTGCTGGGTCCTTCGCCATCCTCACAATCATTGTTCTACTTGAGCCCATCATTGAGGCCACTAGTCAATCCATCGTGTTGAGGGTCTTCCTCTTTTCTGCTGACCCACTGCTTTACCAAGCGTGATGTGCTTCTCCAGGGACTGATCCCTCCTGATAACATGTCCAAAGTACCTGAGATGAAATCTCACCATCCTTGCTTCTGAGGAGCATTCTGGCTGTACTTCCAAGACAGATTTGTTCATTCTTTTGGCAGTCATGGTGGAGATGGAGGGGTGGGGAAGTGGGGGTGGAGAGGTGGGGAGGTGGACGGTGAGGGGGCAGTTTAGCAGCTGCCTTTGGCTCACCTCAGAGGTATGTAGAGCAGTGGTTCTCAAGCTCGTCGGTCTCAGGACCCTTTATATGCTTAAAAATTACTGATGACCCCAAAAAGTTTTTGTTTACATGGGTTTTAACTATCAATATTTTGTTTACCAATTCATTAGAAAAGCCCATAATAAACCCATTGCATTTTAACATAAATAACATTTTAAATAAACATAACTATACTTTCCATTTTTAAAAAAAAAACTTCAGTGAGAAGAGTGGCCTTGTTTTCCATTTTTGAGAATCCCTTTTTAATATCTGGGTCAATAGACCTGGATTCTCATAGCTGCTTCTCATTCCACCTGGTGCAATATCAACATCATGTAGCCTCTGAAAAAAATCCAGTGTATGCTCGCAAGAGTGAAAAAGGCAAATAATGTCTTAGCATTATTATAGAAGAAGGAGCCTTGGTGATGCACGGTTAAGCGCTTGGCTGCTAACTGAAAGGTCAGAGGCTTGAACCCATCCAGTGGTTCCATGGGAGAAAACAACAACTACAATAAAAACAAACCTGTTGCCGTCAACTCGACTCTGACTCCTAGTGACCCTATAGGATAGACTAGAACTTCCCCTTATGATTTCCAAAGAGTGGCTGGTGGATTCAAACTGCTGACCTTTTTGGTTAGTCTCGAGTTCTCAATCACTGTGCCACCAGGGCTCCAAGGAGCATTTATTGATGAAAGGTAATTACATTACGTGACGTTACCTTACATTATATCCACGGGTATTGGTGTTGGTGAAGAACACTGAATAAACCATGGACTGCCAGAAGAATGAACAAATCTGTTTTGGGGGAAGTACAGCCAGAATGTTCCTTAGAAGCAGGAATGGTGAGATTTCGTTTTGCCTGCTTTGGACATGTTATCAGGAGGGACCAGTCCCTGGAGAAGGACATCATGCTTGGTGAAGTATAGGGTCAGTGAAAAAAAGGAAGACCCTTAACGAGGTAGATTGGATACAGAGGTTGCAACAATGGGCTCAAACATAGCAACAACTGTGAGGATGGCACAGGACTGGGCAGCACTGTGTTCTGTTGTGCATGGGGTCACTATGAGGTGGAATCATGACAACAATCATGACTAACAACAACAACATAGGGATTAGGATTCCAGCACATATTTTGGGGGACACAATTGAATCCATAGCATGGTTTGTAGATCACATATAAAAAACATGATGGCCATACATCCATAGTCATATTGCAACTATGATGAGTCTGTGGATACCCCACTGATAACGATGTTAGCTATTGGTGTGAGCCATTGTTGGGCAACATCCCCAAATCCTCAGTGGGGCACAAATTTATTAGTGCATGCATCCAGGGGTTGGCTGAGGGTTAGCGAATTGCACTAGATGGCTGTGTTGATCTTCGCTGGCTCCTTCATGTGTTCCTGGGCTGGCTGATCTTGGCTGGCCTTGGCAGGTGCATCCAACACTTAAGACCAGTGGGCTATCGCAGGAGTGTTCTTCTCCTGGTGATGGCAGGGGCGTGAGCCCACCTGCACAAGTACATTTCAAGCCCGTGTTGCTATTACCCTATTGACCAAGCAAGTCACATGGCTGAGGCCAGCGTAAAGGAGAGGGAGAAGTACTCTCATTGTATAGAAGTGAAGGGGATGGTGTCTTAGTTTTCTAGTGCTGCTATAACAGAAATATCACTAGTAGACGGCTTCAACAGAGTTTTATTCTCTCACGGCCTAGTTGGCTAGAAGTTCAAAATCAGGGTGTCAGCTTCAGGGGAAGGCTTTCTCTCTCTCTCAGCTCTGGAGGAAGGTCCTTGTCATCAATCTTCCCCTGGACTAGGCGCTTCTCAGCACAAGGGGCCCAAGGTCTAAAGGAGGCGCTATTCTCCTGGCTCTCGGTTCTTGGTGGTATGAGGTCCCTTTGTCTCCCTGCTCCTTCTCTCTTTTATATCTCGAAAGAGATTCGCTTAAGACACAACCTAATCTTGTAGATTGAATCCTGGCTCATTAATGTAACTGCCACCTGGCCCCCCCCATTAACATCATAGAGGTAGGATTTACAACACATAGGAAAATCACATCAGATGACAAAATGGTGAACAATCACACAATACTGAGAATCATGGTCTAGCCAAATTGACACACATTTCTGGAGGACACAATTCAATCCATAATAGATGGTGTAAAGGTTTTTTTTTTTTGTTTGTTTGTTTGAACATGAATGTCTGTATTTATTTCAGTAGTGTTTTATAGTTTTCAGTATACGCGGTGTTCACTTGCTTGATTAAATATATTCCTAGGTATTTTATTTTATTATTTTAGATGGTATTGGTTCTTTATTTTCCTCTTCAGAATGTTTATTGCCGTTGTTTATATGCAGCTGATTTTTTTTCTAATTTGGGACTTTTTTTTTTTTTTAAATTGCACTTTAGATGAAGGTTTACAGAACAAACTAGTTTCTCATTAAACAGTTAGTACACATATTGTTTTATGACATTGGTTAACAGCCCGTGACGTGTCAACGCTCTCCCTTCTCAACCTTGGGTTTCCTATTACCAGCTTTCCTGTCCCTTCCTGCCTTCTAGTCCTTGCTCCTGGCCTGGTGTGCCCCCTTCAGTCTTGTTGCAACTGATTTTTGTCTGTTACCTTTGTACCCTGAAACTTTACTCAAATTATTTACTAGGTCTAGCAGCTTTCTTGTACATTATTTGGGATTTTCTACATATATGACCATGTCTTGTGTGAACAGAAATAGTTTTACTTCTTCCTTCCCCATTTGGAAAGTTTTGTTCATTTTCCTTCCCTAATTGCTCTGACTGGAACTTCCTGTGAACATTGAACAGCAGCAGTGGTGGTGTGGCATGAAGACTTTGATCTCATCTGCCACAGGTGGTCATGTCCCAGCCCAAAAGGTCGGCAGTTCGAATCCACTGGCCCCTGCTTGGAAACCCTATGGGCCAGTTCTACTCTTTCCTAAAGGGTCACTATGAGTCAAAATCAACTTGACAGCAAGGAGAAGTGTGTATATAGGAACCTTGGTGGCGCTGTTAACTGAAAGATCAGTAGTTCGAGCCCACCAGCCACTCCGTGGGAGAAAGATGTGGCAATCTGCTTCCGTAGAGATTTACAGCCTTGGAAACCATATGGGGGCAGTTCTACTTCGTCCTATAGGTTTGGTATGAGTAGGAAATGCCTTGATGGCAACGGGTAAGTGTGTGTGTGTAAGATGCAAACCCAGGCAGTCTGACTCAAAACTGTGTCCATTTCACTGCTCATTTTGCTTTCTCAGCAGGCTCCCAACTTCGGTCCCCTCTAACTGCTGCCAGATCCTCACCTACCGACCAGGAACAGCAGCCCAGGAGTCCCCGTGACACTGTGCTCTTTATTTACTGTTGTTTCTCAACCCATTTTATACTTTTCCCCGTGAGTTGGGGCTGGCAGTCCACAAACTACATTTCCCAGACTCCCTTGCTAGCTGGTTTACAGCTGTGGTACAAACAATTAAAGTGCTGGGTGGCTAACTGAAAGGTTGGAGGTTGGAGTCTGCCCAGAGGTACCTTGGAAGAAAGGCCTGACTATTTACTCCTGAAAGATCAGCCATTGAAAACACTATGGAGTACAGCTCTACTGTGATACACATGCAGGCAACATGAATCTGAGTCAGCTCAACAGCAATTTTTTTTTCTGCCAGCAGGGGGCGTTAGTGTGATCCTAGAAAGCAGGAGAACAGAGGCAGGTCCTTGCACTGGGTAGCTTATAAGAACAAAAATTTATTGTGTCACAGTTCTGGAGGCTAGGAGTAGGAATTCAGGGTGTTGGCGGGGCTATACTCTCTCTGAAGGCTCTAGGGGGCGAGTCTTTCCTGTTTCTCCCAGAGTCTGGTAGCCCCAAGCGTCCCTTGGCTTGCAGCTGCAGCGTAACTCTTGTTATGTGGCCATCTTTCCTCCGTCCCTCTGTGTCTCTTGTCCTCGTTTATGGGACACCACGCAGTGGCTAAGAGCTATGGCTGCTAACTAAAAAGTTGGCAGTTCAAATCCACCAGCAGCTCCTTGAAAACCCTATGGGGCCGTTCTACCCTGTCCTATAGGGTCGCTATGAGTTGAAATCAGCTCCACGGCAATGGGTACTTAGATAGGATTAGGATCCGTCCTACTCCAGTCTGGTTTTATGTTAACATAACCGGTAACGTTTTCAAAGACCCTATTTCCAAACAAGTTCCCGTTCATAGATACTGGGGCTTAGGACTTCAACTATTCAGTCTATAACAGCTCTCCTCTGGCTTCCAGCTCCTGACAGCAGTCCTTCAGCAGCAGTAGACAGCTAGTGCTATAGTGTCTTTTAACACTCCGTGTACCATCCTGGAGCCCTGATGGTGCAGTGGTGGAAGCTCTTGGCTGGTGCCTGAAAGGTTGGTGGTTCCAACCTGCCAGCGGTTCCTAGGGAGAAAAACCTGGCAATCTGCATCTCTAAAAATTACGGCCTTGGAAGCCCTATGAGGGCAGTTGTACTCTGTTCTATAGGGTCCTTATGAGTTGGAACAGAATTGGGTAGGGGTACCATCATGTTGCACCCCACAGTGGTTCAAGCACCAATAGAGTGCTGTGACATACGAACAGTAGTTGACTGCCAATGATTCCTACCTCATGGTGTTGATGTCTTTGCATAATCCCTCTCCCTTTTAGAGTGCAGGTGGGACCTATGACTTGCTTCTAACCAATAAAATGCAGGTAGTCCCCGACTTAGAATGGGGTTTCCTTCCAACGATTCCGTCCGTCCTAAGTTGGTTCTGATGTAAGACAAATACTTTTTTTTTCCTTTCATTTTTATTGCCTTTTATTATCAGCGTCTTTATAAATAGGGAGCCCTGGTGTGCAGCAGTTAAAGCAATCGGCTGTTAACCGAAAGATTGGCAGTTCGAACCCACCAGATTTTCTCCTCAGGAGAAAGATGTGGCACTCTGCTCCTGTAAAGATTTATAGCCTTGGAAACCCTATAGGGCAGTTCTACTCTGTTCTGTAAGGTCGCTATGAGTCGAAATCAACTTGATGGCAGTGGGTTTGGTTTTTGGTGATTTTTATAAACCTGATCTTTGAACATCTGTGAGTGAATATCTGAGAATGATAACATCAGCAAATTACGTGCTGCAACATTGTATGTAGTATGTATTACTAATAATAAGATTTGCCAAAAAAAAGAAAAAACCCCAAAAAACAGATGGTCATAAGTGAGGTTCATGGTAACTGCAATATGTCGTAAGTCTGGGACTACCTGTATAGTGAAGATATTGGGATGTCAGTTGCTTGATTTGTTGTTGTTGTCAGTTGCCATCAAGCCTATGCTGATTCATGGCGACCCCATGTGTGTCAGAGTAGAACTGCTCCATAGAGTTTTCAAGGCTGTGACTTTTCAGAAGCAGATCATCAGGTCTGTCTTCTGAGGTGTCTCTTGGTGAATTCAAACTCCCAGCCTTTGGCTAGTAGTCAAGCACTTCACCATTTGTGCCTCCCAGGGACTCAGTCTCTTGATTGTTGCTGTTGTTGGGTCCCATTGAGTCATTTCCGACTCACAGCAACCCTATATACAACAGAAAGAAACACCGCCCAGACTCGTGCCATCCTCATAATTGTTGTTATGTTTGAGCTAATGGTTGCAGCCACTAAGTCAATCCATCTCATTGAAGGGCTTTCTCTTTTTCACTGACCTTCGAATTTACAAGCATGATGTCCTTCTCTAGGGACTGGTCCTTCCTGATAACATGTCCAAAGTATGTAAGATGAAGTCTCACCATCCTCCCTACTAAGGAATATTCTGGCTGTACTTCTTCCAAGACAGATTTCATCATTCTCCTGGCAGTCCATGGTATGTTCAATATTCTTTGCCAACGCTGTAATTCAAAGGGATCAATTCTTCTTTGGTCTTACTTATTCATTGTCCAGTTTTCACATATGAGGTGATTGAAAATACCCATGGCTTGGGTCAGGCGCATCTTAGTCATCAAAGTGACATCTTTGGTTTTTAACACTTTAAAGAGGTATTTTGCAGAAGATTTGTTCAATGCAATATGTAGTTTGATTTTCTGACTGCTGTTTCCAAGGGATTTTTGTTTGTTTGTTTAATGTTTAAGGTTTAGAGATTATCTCAGGGCAATAGTTTCAGGGGTTCATTCAGCCTCTATGGCTCCAGAAAGCCTGGATTCCATGAAAATTGAAAATTCTGTTCTACGTTTTCCCTCTTTTGATCAGGATTCTTCTATGAAATCTTTGATCAAAATATTTAGAAATGGTAGCTGGGCACCATCCAGTTCCTTTGGTCTCATGGCAAAGAATGCAGTTGTTCATCAAGGCAGTTAGCCACATATGTAACTTATTCTTGACCAATAGAACATGGTGAAAGTGATGCTATGTGTCTTCTGAGTCCAGAAGCTTTGCATCTTCCACCTGGGGCTCTTGGAACTCTTGCTTTTGGGACACTCCTTTTTGGAACCCAGCTGCCATGTTTCAAGAAGCCCAGACTATATGGAGAGGCCAAGTGTAGGCACTCCAGTTGACAGCCCCAGCTGTGTTCCCACTTGACGCCAGAATCAACTTCCGGCTCTATGAATGAGCCTCTTTGGACACAAAGCCCAGCTGAACCTTCAAATGACTAGAGCCCCAGTCAACATCTGACTACAACTGAATGAGAGATCACAAGCGAGTATTGCCCAGCAGTCAATTCACAGAATCATGACAGATAACAAAAAATTTTTCTTCTAAGCTGCTAAGTTTTGGAGTTGTTTGGTATGCAGCAATATATAAATAGAACCACGTTTCTGAAGCAACCTTCACTCTTTGGGTGATAAGAGTTGGTAAATACCTCAGGTTGTCTATTATCTGGAGAGAATTCTGAGGAGATACTGGGAAATACCAAGTTACTCTGGAACAGTCTCAGATAATCTGATACAGGTAGGGAGAGAGGGAAATGGAGAGCCTCCAGTAGGCTGGATGAAGGAGAAATGCGGAGATGGAGAGAGAAACTAAGTGAAAGGCAAATAAGCTAAGATACAGTGATACAGAGTGGAAAGATGTGTGGCAAGAGAGAGTTCAATGATGGAGAGTGACTGAGAGAAGAGAGATGGAGAGGAGATGATGAAATCTGGGGTGATTTAAACATGAGAGGGGACAAGCATTCTGAGAAATGGAAAAGAAGATTGTGTGAGATTAGGTATGGATAAAATTAAACTGAGAAATGGAAAAAATGGAGCAATATTATCAAGCTGAGAAATGGAGAAGAGGAGTGGTGTTATGGATCGAACTGTGTCCCCCAAGATGATATGTTGAAGTCCTAACCCCTGGTATCTCTGAACGTGATCTTGTTTGGAAATTAGGTCTTTGAAGATGTTATCAGTTAAATTAGCATGAGGTCATACTGGAGTAGGGTGGGTCTTGAGCCAATATGAGTGGCATCCTTACAAAAGAGGAGAAGAGACACAGAGAGACAGAGGAATACAGCCATGTGAAGATCTACCCTCAAGCCAAGGAATTCTGGGGCCACCGGAAGCTGGGAGAGACAAGAAAGGATCTTTCCTTAGAGCCTTCTGAGAGAACATGGCCCATTTGACATGTGGATTTGGAGTTCTAGCCTCCAGACCTGTGAGACAATAAATTTCTGTTCTTATAAGCCACCTAGTTTGTGGTATTTTGTTACATCAACCCTAGGAAATCAATACAAATGGTAAGGAAATGGAGAGGAGGAAGAAAAGGGAAAAGCGAAGTATGGAGAGGCCATTGGGTTGGGAGATAGATGATAAGTTGGTTTGGGAAATGGAGGTGAAGACAGAGAACAAACAGAGACAAAGTGACTGAAACTCTGAGAAATGTAGAACCAGAGAAACACCTAGACAGGTGTGTTAGGGGGTCTCAAAGACTACCCTCAGGTTTGATGAGTCACTAGAAGGATTCATAGAACTCAGAAAAGCTGTTATACTCATGGTTACAGTTTATTATAGTGAAAGGATACAGATTAAAAACAGCAAAGGCAAAAGGTATGCAGGGAAGAGTCCAGGGGAGATCCTGTGTGAGCTTCCAGTTGTCCTCTTCCACTGGAGTCATATTATTGGTGTCGTTAGTTGCTGTCGAGTCCATTCTGACTTATGACGACTCCATGTGTATAGAGTAGAACAGTACTCCATTGGGTTTTCAAGGCTTGACCTTGCAGAAGCAGGTCACCAGGCCTGTCTTCTAAGGCACCTCGGAGTAGGTTTGAACCACCAAATGTTTGGCTGGTAATTTTTTTTTTAAATAATTTTTATTGTGCTTTAAGTGAAAGTTTACAAATCAAGTCAGTCTGTCACATATACGCTTATATACACCTTACTACATACTCCCATTTACTCTCCCCCTAATGAGTCAGCCCACTCCCTTCTTCCAGTCTCTCCTTTCGTGACCATTTTGCCAGTTTCTAACCCTCTCTACCCTCCCATCTCCCCTCCAGACAGGAGATGCCAACACAGTCTCAAGTCCACCTGATACAAGTAGCTCACTCTTCATCAGCATCTCCCTCCAACGCATTGTCCAGTCCCTTCTATGTCTGATGAGTAGTCTTTGGGAATGGTTCCTGTCCTGGGCCAACAGAAGGTTTGGGGACCGTGACCGCCGGGATTCTTCTAGTCTCAGTCAGACCATTAAGTCTGGTCTTTTTATGAGAATTTGGGGTCTGCATCCCACTGTTCTTCTGCTCCCTCAGGAGTTCTCTGTTGTGTTCCCCGTCAGGGCAGTCATTGGTTGTGGTCGGGCACCATCTATTTCTTCTGGTCTCAGGATGATGTTTGGTTAGTAATTTAACATTTAACTCTTAGCGCCACCCAGGGATGGGCAGTACTTCCATCTTCCAGTAACAATGTGTGACAACATACCTGGAGTATTGCCCACCAGAGAAGCTCACTCGAACCTTGGTGTACAAAATTTTTATTGGGGGTCAACCATGTAGGCATGGAGTGCCCATGTGACTGATTTTAACTATTCAGCCTCTAGCCCCTGCCCCCAAAGTTTAAACTGATACAGCACGGCCCAAAACCTCAGGCATATAAAAGTATTCTTGTCAGGAGAATATTCCAAGGGATCAGAGATATCTCCTAGGAGGTGGTCAAGGGCTAGCCTTGAAGAAAGGCCTCTTTTTGGAATGTGCAGGGTTTGGACAATCCAGACCCGTTGAGTTAACCCCATCCTGCATGGTCTGTTACTCAGTCTCCAGAACCCCTAGATGGCAAGTTGATACAGCATGGCCCAGTGCCTTGAATGAACAAAAACTAGGTGTTCACCATAGAACACATTGTTGGCATAAGCTATCTGGCATGTCCCAAGCCCCCAGGTATACAAAGACACTCTTATCAGACAGAATATTCCAAGGATTTACAGATTATCTCTCAGGAGCTAATCAAGGGCCAGTTCCTTTCTTTGGAGTGTTTGAGTATCACAAGTTTGCTGAGTTATGTGTTTACTTCATAACAGAGAACTCAAGAGAAAGAGACTGAGAAGCTAAGAAAGGCTTGCAACGCTCCTATAGAAGGGAAATTCCAAGAGAACCAGGAGATGTGGAAGGAGATAGCCTGAGAGAGGACTCCTGAATTCTCCAGGAAGAGAATAGGGTGAGGGATCTTTCTCCCTTTCTCCTCTTCACCAGCCACACCTATCTCTTTGACTATGTTTCCGTTCATATCTTACTTGGTTGCTAAGTAGTGTCTGACAACACTGACCACATCCGTTTACTTGAAACCTGTTACTTCCTTTCTCTGAAACCACCATCTCCTACTTTCCACCTACACCAACAGCCTCCTCACTTTTCTTTCTAATTGAGGTATAGCTTACAGTAAAGTGCACAAATCTTAAGTGTTCAGCTTGATTTTTTTTTTCACACTGTGGTGGGCACAGTGGTTAAGTGCTCAGATGTTAACCGAGAGGTCGGTGGTTTGAATCCACCAGTCACTCCATGGGAGAAGGATGTGGCAGTCCGCGTCCATAAAGATTACAGCCTTGTAAACCCTATGGGGCAGTTCTACTCTGTCTTATAGGGTCGCTGTGAGTTGGAATTGACTCGACGGCAATGGATTTGATTTGGTTTGGAGTACTGTGCAATCACCACCCAGATGAAGATACGGAACATCTCCAGGCTCGCAGAAGCCCCTCTCATACCCTCTCCCAGTCAAGAGATGAATTGATAATCAAATTGTGGTAGAAACTAAATTTTGTATTAGTCTTCTGTTTCTACCGTATCACATTACCACAAACTTAGTGGCTTGAAAACACAAATTTATTATCTTACAGTTCTGAAGGTCAGAAGTCCAGAATCAGTCTCACTGGATCTAAATCAAGCCATCGGCAGACTGTGTTCTTTCTGGAGGCTCTAGGGGAGAATACATTTCCTTGCCCTTTCCAGTTTCTAGAGGCCACCAGCATTCCTTGACTCATGGCCCCTTCTTCCATCTCCAAAGCCAGCAGCGTAGCAACTTCTCTCATCTGACTTCCGCCTTCATCCTTACATCTTCTTTCTCTCTGTCTTTGATTCTCCTCCCTCTCTCTTATACAGATCCTTGAAGGAGTCCCTGGGTGGTACAAATGGTTAAGTGCTGGGCTAGTCACCAAAAGGTTGTTGGGTCCAACCCATCCAATGGCGCCTTGGAAAAAAGGCCTGGCAGTCAGTCTCCTTCCAAAATGTTACAATCATGAAAACCCTATGGAGTGCAGTTGTTTTCTGAGCCACATGGTGTCTCCGTAAGTGGGAACTGACTCTGTGGCAACTTGTTTGGAGTCCCTGGGTGGTGCAATCAGTTAAGCGTTTAAATACTAATGAAAAGGGTGGCAGTTCAAACCCATCCAGAAGTACCTCGGAAGAGAGGCCTGGTGATCTGCTTCTAAAAGGTCACAGCCTTGAAAACCCTATGGAGTGCAGTTCTACTCTGAAACACATGGAGTCACCAGAGGTTGGAATCCACCGGATGGCAACTGGTTTGGTTTTAGTTTTTACTTACGTTGAGCCCACCCAGATAATCCAAGACACTCTCCCTATCTCAAGATGCTTAATGTAATCACATCAGGCAAGTCCCTTTTGCCACATAAGCTAACACGGTCACAGGTTTCAGGGATTAGAATGTGGACATCTTGGAGGGGCCATTATTTAGCCTGTTCTACTATACAATGCAACACAATTTAGCAAGCAGAAGGAACGAACTCCTCATACGTGCAACAATGTGGGTGAATCTCAAGAGCGTTATGCTGAGCAAAAGGAGCCAGGCAAAAAGAGATCTCAAATAATTAGGAAAAAGACAGGTGGAAGGTTTGTGCAACATGAAGAGTACAATCGATGTCACTGAATTGTACAGGTAGAAACTGTTGAACTGATGCACGTTTTGTTGTGTAGATTTGCACCACAATAAAAACAAAACAAAAACAAAAACAGCCTCATACTGCATGATTCTACTTATGTGAAATTCTAGAAAATGAAAGCTGATCTGTAGTGACAGATAGAAGGTTAGTGGTTTCCTGGGGATGATGGAGAGGGAGAGATTACAAAGGGGCACAAGGAAATTCCCGGATGTTACATAAATGTTTGTTAAGCTGATCGCGGTGATGGTCCCACAGATACATTGCATTTGAAATACATGCTGCTTATAGAGTACATCAATTATACCTCAATAAAGTGATAAAACATAGGAATGGTAGCTATATCAAATAAGTAATGGGTTTACCACAAAAACTAATTAAGTACCTTATTTCAGTTTTGCATCCTCAGCTTTGGTTCAATTGCCATGATCATTCTAAACCAAAAAACAATCTAAATCTGTTCTCATCAAGTCAATTCTGACTCCTGGCCACCCCATGTGTTACAGAGTAGAACTGCTGCTAACTAAAAGGTTGATGGTTCAAACCCACCCAGCAGCTCCCCAGGGGAAAGATCTAGCAATCTGGCCCAGTGAAGATTACAGCCTCATAAGCCCTATGGGGCAGTTCTACTCTGTTACACAAGGTCACCATGAGTCAGAATAGATTCCATGGCACCAAACAACAATCTTTATGGAGCCAGATTGCCAGACTTTCTTCCACAGAGCCTCTGAGTTGGTTTGAACCCATAACCTTTAGGTTAATAGCCAAGTACAGACCGCATTCGCCACCCAGGGACCTTCATGATCACCCCGTTGTTGTCACACAGAATCGCCATGAGTCAGAACCGACTAATTGCGCCTAACAACAACAATAACCTAAAGCTTATGGGTTCGAACCCACCCAGAGGCTCTGTGGAAGAAAGCCTGGCGAACTGCTTCCGTAAAGATTGTTGTTATTGGGTGCCATCAAATCGATTCCGACTCATAGTGATCCCATGTACCACAGAATGAAACACTGCTTGGTCCGGCGCCATGCTCACAATCCTGGATATGCTCGAGCCCATTGTTGCAGCCACTGCGTCAATCCATCTCAGTGAGGATCCTCTTCTGCTGACCCTGTACTCTGCCAAGCATGATGTCCTTCTCCAGGGACTGATCTCTCCTGACAACATGTCCAAAGTATGTAAGACTCAGTCTCGCCACCCTTGCTTCTAAGGAGCATTCTGGTTGTACTTCTTCCCAGACAGATTTGTTCATTCTTTTGGCAGTCCATGGTATATTCAATATTCTTCGCCAACACCACAATTCAAAGGCCTCAATTCTTCAGTCTTCCTTATTCATTGTCCAGCTTTCACATTCACATGATGCGATTGAAAATACCATGGCTTTGGGTCACCTGCAACTTAGTCTTCAAGATGACATCTTTGCTTTTCAACACTTTAAAGAGGTCCTTTGCAGCAGATTTGCCCAATCCAATGTGTCTTTTGATTTCTTGACTGCTGCTTTTGTGGGTGTTGATTGTGGATCCAAGTAAAATGAAATCCTTGACAACTTCAATCTTTTCTTTGTTTATCAGGATATTGCTTATGGGTCCAGTTGTGAGGATTTCTGTTTTCTTTATGTTGAGGTGTAATACATACTGAAGGCTGTGGTCTTTGATCTTCATCAGTAAGTGCTTGAAGTCCTTTTCACTTTCAGCAAGCAATGTTGTGTCATCTGCATATCGAAGGTTGTTAATGAATCTTCCTCCAATCCCGATGCCCCATTCTTCTTCATATAGTCCAGCTTCTCGGATTATTGGGTCAGCATACAGATTGAATAGGTATGGTGAAAGGATACAACCCTGATGCACACCTTTCCTGACTTTAAACTACGCAGTATCTCCTTGTTCTGTCCGAACAACTGCCTCTTGATCTATGTACAGGTTTCTCCTGAGCACAATAAAGTGTTCTGAGATTCCCATTCTTCGCAATGTTATCCATAATTTGTTATGATCCACGCAGCTGAATGCCTTTGCATAGTCAATAAAACACAGGTAAACATCCTTCTGGTATTCTCTGCTTTCAGCCAGGATCCATCTGACATCAGCAATGATATCCCTGGTTCCAGGTCCTCTTCTGAATCAAGCCTGAATTTCTGACAGTTCCCTGTTGATACACTGCTGCAGCTGCTTTTGAATGATCTTCAGCAAAATTTTG
This sequence comes from Loxodonta africana, assembly GCF_030014295.1. Taxonomy (NCBI): domain Eukaryota; kingdom Metazoa; phylum Chordata; class Mammalia; order Proboscidea; family Elephantidae; genus Loxodonta; species Loxodonta africana. Next base: position 14,432,544 of record NC_087352.1, read on the forward strand.
CTTAAATGTGACATTAATGACATTATTCAATAATTTCTGCATTCGGTTGGATCACCTTCCTTGAGAATAGGCACAAATATGGATTTCTTCCAGTCGGTTGGCCAGGTAGCTATTTTCCAAATTTCTTGGGATAGATGAGTGAGCACTTCCAGTGCTGCATCCCTTTATTGAAACATCTCAATTGATATTCCGTCACTTCCTGGAGCCTTGTTTTTCCCCAGTGCCTTCAGTGCAGCTTGGACTTCTTCCTTCGGTACCATCGGTTCCTGATCATATGCTACATTTGGAAATGGTTGAACATCGACCGATTCTTTTGGTATAATGACTCTGAGCATTCCTTCCATCTTCTTTTGATGGCCATCCTAGTAATTTAACAAAAGCTATGATGTTAAGATATTTCCCATTTGAACAAAATTAAAATAAAGCACTTTAACACATTTTAGTATTAGAAAAAATTAGGGCAGAGATTCAGTGGTTGGGGAGGGGATAGTAAAACCCAATGTTTAGGAAAATGTCTGTGGGAGTGAGGAAGCAGAGAGCTGAGGAAGGGGAATGAATAAGTGGAGAGACCCAGCACCCACCCGAGGAGAAGAGAGACCTGGTAGAGGAACTGTGCCAGACAGAAGTAATTCGACTGTATTTCATTTTACTGTGTGGTGCTATTCTCTCCCGTTGCCTCTATGGAATCTCCAGTACATTTCATGATGTTGTTGTTAGGTGCTGTTGAGTTAGTTCTGACTCGTAATGACCCTGTGTACGACAGAATGAAACATTGCCTAGTTCTGTGCCATCCTCACAATCGTTATGCTTGAGCCTCTCGTTGCAGCCACAGTGTCAATCCATCTTATCGCGGATCTTCCTCTTTTTCACTGACCATCTACTTTACCAAGCATGATGTCCTTCTCCACGGACTGGTTCCTCCTGACAACATGTCCAAAGTACGTGAGATGAAGCCTTGCCATACTTCCTTCTAATGAGGATTCTGGCTGTATTTCTTCTAAGACAGATTTGTTCATTCTTCCGGCAGTCCATATTCTTTATTCAGTATTCTTTGCCAACTTTGTAATTCAAAGGCATCAATTCTTCTTCAGTCTCTCCTATTCATTGTCCAGGTTTCACATGCATATGAAAACGAAAGCCAAACCCATTGCTGTTGAGTCGATTCCAACTCATAGCGACCCTACGGGACAGAGTACAACTGTCCCATAGGGTTTCCAGGGAGCGCCTGGTGGATTCAAACTGCTGACCTTTTGGTTAGCAGCCGTATCTCTTAACCACTACACCACCAGGGTTTCCCATGCATATGAAGCGGTTGAAAACACCATGGCTTGGGTCAGGTGCACCTTAGTCCTTGATATGACATCTTTGCTTTTTAACACTTTAAAGAGATCTTTTGCAGTAGATTTGCCCAATGTAATGGGTTGCTTGATTTCTGTTGCTTCCATGGGTGTTGTTTGTGGATCCAAGTAACAAGAAATCCTTTACAACTTCAATAGTTTCCCCGTTTCTCATAATCTTGCTTATTGGTCCAGTTGTGAGGATTTTTGTTTTCTTTATGTTGAGGTATAATCCATAGCGAAGGCTGCGGTCTTCGATCTTCATCAGTAAGTACTTGAAGTCCTTTTCACTTTCAGCAAGAAAGGTTGTGTCATCTGCATATCGAAGGTTGTTAATGAGTCTTCCTCCAATCAGGAGGCAGCGTTCTGCTTCATATAATCCAGCTTCTCAGATTATTTCCTTAGCATACAGATTGAATAGGTATGGTGAGAGGATACAGCTCTGATGCACAACTTTCCTGACTTTAAACCACACAGTATCCCCTTGTTCTGTTCAAATAACTGCCTCTTGGTCTAAGTACAGGTTCCTCATGAGCACAATTAAGTGTTCTGGCATTCCCATTCTTCTCAATGTTATCCATAATTCCCATTCTTCGAAATGTTATGATCCACACAGTCAAATGCCTTTGCATAGTCAATAAAACACAGGTAAACATCCTTCTGGTATTCTCTGTTTTCAGCCAAGACCCATCTGACACCAGCAATGGTATCCCTGGTTCCACGTCCTCTTCTGTGTCTTGCTTGAATTTCTGGCAGTTCCCTGTCGATGTATTGCTGCAGCTGCTTTTGAATGATCTTCAGCAAAATTTTACTTGTGTGTGATATTAATGATATTGTTTGATAATTTCTGCATTCTATTGGATCACTTCTCTTTGGAGTGGGTACAAATATGGGTCTCTTCCAGGTGGTTGGCCAGGTAGATGTCTTCCAAATTTCTTGGCATAGACGAGCAAGGGCTTCCAGTGCTGCATCTGTTTGTTGAAACATCTCAATTGATATTCCGTCAGTTCCTGGAGCCTTGTTTTTTGCCAATGCCCTCAGCGCAGCTTGGACCTCTTCCTTCAGTACCATTGGTTTCTGATTATACGCCACCTTCTAAAATGGTTGAACGTTGACCAATTCTTTTTGGTACAGTGACTCTATATATTCCTTCCATTTTCTTTTGATGCTTCCTGTGCCGTTCAATATTTTCCCCTTAGAGTCCTTCAATATTGCAACTTGAAGCTTGAATTTTTTTCTTCAGTTCTTTCAGCTTGAGAAATGCTGAGCATGTTTTTCTGTTTTGGTTTCGTAACTCTAGGTCTTTGCACATTTCACCCAGCTCTAGGCAAATACTAATCTACTTTCTGATGCTATATGTTTGCTTATTCTAGATATTTCATAAGAACAAGATCATATACTGTGTGGTCCTATGTGTCTAACTTCTCTCAGGATAATTTTTTAAATTTTCATTTTTTAAAATTTATTTTGTTGTTCTTGTTGAGAATATACACAGCAAAACACACAACTTGACGGTTTCTGCATGTATAATTCAGTGACGCTGATTACACCCTTTGAGTTGTGCAACTATTCTCACCCTTCTTTTCTGAGTTTTTCCTCCTCCTTTAACCTAAACTCACCACTCCCTAAGGTTCCTAGCTAATCTTTTGAGTTGCTATTGTCAATTTGATCCCATATGGATAGTTCTTAAAATGCTCAAGGCAGACATGTTTTACTAGTCAAGCTAGACTATTGTTCGGTTTTAAGAAGACTTCAGGGGATATTTTTGGTTTAAGGTTTAATGATCTCAAGCATTCAAGTGGCCAACAGACACTTGAGGAAATGCCCCGGATCACGAGCCATTAGAGAAATGCAAATCAAAACCACAATGAGATACTGTCTCACTCTGGCATAACTTGCACGGATCAAAAAAAAAAACAGAAAATAACAAGTATTGGAGAGGCTGCGGGGAGATCGAAACTCTTATGCATTGCTGGTGGGGATGCAAAATGATACAACCATTTTGGAAAACAATATGGCACTTCCTTAGAGAGCTAGAAATAGAAATATCCTATGATCCAGCAATCCTACTTCTAAGAATATATCCTAGAGAAATAAGGGTCGTCACACGAATAGACATATGCACACTCATGTTCATTGCAGCATTATCTACAATAGCAAAAAGATGGAAACAACCTAGATGCTCATCAACAGATGAATTGATAAACAAGCTGTGGTACACACACACAATGGAGTATTACGCAATGATAAAGAACAATGATGAATCTGTGAAGCATCTCATAACATGGATGAATCTGGAGAGCATTATGCTGAGTGAAATAAGTCAATCACAAAAGGACAAATATTGTATGAGAAATATTGTATGTAAAAACTCAGGAAAAGGTTTACATACAAAAATAAACAATCTTTGGTGGTTATGAGGGAAGGGAGGAGTGGGGATGGAAAAGCACTAAATAGACAATAGATAAGTGGTAGCTTTGGTGAAGGGTAAGGCAGTACACAATACTGGGGAAGCCAGCACAACTTGTCCAAGGCAAGGTCATGGAAGCTCCATAGACACATCCAAACTCCCTGAGGGACCGAATTGCTAGACTGAGGGGTGTGGGGACCATGGTCTCAGGGAACGTCTAGCTCAATTGGCACAACGTATTTTATAAAGAAAATGTTCTACATCCTACTTTGGTGAGTAGCATCTGGGGTCTGAAAATCCTGTGAGCGGCCATCTAAGATACTCTACTCACCCCTTCCGGAACAAGGGAGAATGAAGAAAACTAAAGACACAAGAGAAAGATTAGCCTAAAGGACTAATGGACCACATCTACCATGGCCTCCACCAGACTGAGTCCAGCACAACTAGATGATGCTCAGCTACCACCGTGGACTGCTCTGACAGGGATCACAATAGAGGGTCCTGGACAGAGCTGGAGAAAAATGTAGAACAAAATTCTAACTCACAAAAAAAGACCAGACTTACTGGCCTGACAGAGACTAGAGGAACTCCAGGAGTATGGCCACTGGACACACTTTTAGCTCAGTAATGAAGTCATTCCTGAGGTTCACCCTTCATCCAACGATTAGATAGGCCCATAAAACAAAACGAGACTAAAGGGGCACTCCAACCCAGGGGCAAAGACTAGAACGCGGGAAGGGACAGGAAAGCTGGTAATAGGGAACTTAAGGTTGAGAAGGGAGAGTGTTGGCATGTCGTGGGGTTGTTAACCAATGTCATAAAACAATATGTGTACTAACTGCTTAATGAGAAGCTAGTTCTGTAAATCTTCATCTAAAATAAAGTAAAATAAAGATTATCTCAGGGCAATAGTTTCAGGAATTCATCTAACCTCCATGGCTCCAGAAAGTCTGGATTCCATGAGAATTTGAAATTTCTGTTCTTGCATTTTACCCTTTTTCATCAGAATTTTTCTACAGAATCTTTGATCAAAATGTTTAGTAAAGGTAGCCGGGCACCATCCAGTTCTTCTGATCTCAAGGCAAAGGAGGCAGTTGTTCATGGAAGCAATTAGTCACACATTCCATATCCTCCTTCTATTCCTGACTCTTCTTCTTCCTCTGTTGCTCCAGGTGAATAAAGACCAATTATCATGCTTTGGATGGCTACTGGCAAGCTTTTAAGACCCCATGCACTACACAACGAACTAGGAGGTAGAACAGAAACCCTAAACATGTTACTAGGCCACTTAACTGGGATGTCCTATGAAACCTTCAAACCAAGAAACCAAATCCCATGAAGAGTTTGGTTGTAGCCTCAGCAGCTACTCTTTCTCTCTCTGTCTTTTTTTGGTCATTGTTGTAAATATATCTATCACACAATTTTTGCCAATTCAACTTTTTACAGGTGTACAACTTATTGACAGCACTTAAAATAATCAGCCATTCACCAACTATAATGTTTTGAAGGTTCACCTGTGTTGTAGTAAGCATCAGTACTCCATTCTTTTTTATGGCCAAATAATATTCCATTGTATGGACATATCACATTTTGTTGATCCATTCATCCATTGATGGACATTTGGGTTGTTTTCACTTTTTGGCTATTGTGAATAGTGCTGCCATGAACATTTGTGTACATGTTTTGGTGTGCACCTCTGTTTTCATTGTTGTTGATTTGTGACTTAGGAGACCCCAAGTGTTGCGGAGTAGCACTGCTCCACAGGGTTTCCTAGGCTGTAATCCTCATGGGAGCAGGTCATCAGGTCTTTTCTCCCGAGGAGGAGCTGGTGGGTTCCAACTGCTGACCATTCGGTTAGCAGTGGAGTGCTTAACCATTGCGCCACCAGGACTCCCAAAAAAAATTGCTTTACCCCTCCTTTTTCTAAGTTCTTTCCTGATTCCTCAATCCGTTCCTCAACCATGATCTTATCCCTTATCCTACCCCAGGGGATGTGATAGGTGGAAGTTCAGGAGTGGAACGGAAATAGTTGACATTGTTTGGTCTTTTTTATTTTTTCACAACTTTTTATTTTGAAGAATTTTAGCCTTACAGAGAGGAATGTTGCCGTTGTTGTTAGGTGCCATTGAGTTGGTTTAGACTCCTAGTGACCCCACATGTTATAGAGTAGAACTGTCCCATAGGGTTTTCTTGGCTGTAATCTTTATAGGAGCAGAATGCCAGGTTTTTCTCCCAAGGATCCGCTGGTGGGTTTGAACCTCTGACCTTTTGGTTACCAGCTGAGCGCTAACCATTTACGCCACCCAGGGACTTTGACCTATGTTTTCATTGACTGCAATTGGAGCAAGTGGGAATAGAAGCAAGAGAGGCTGTGTCCCACCCCTAAGTCAAGCTTCTGAGCCTGGGTCAGGGTTGGGAGTTGTGGGAAGTGGGATGATCTGATAGGGCAGTGGCTAAGCACTTGGCTGCTAACCAAAAAACTGGCTGTTCAAACCCACCAGCTGCTCCGCAGGTGAAAGATGTGGCAGCCTGCTTCTGTAAAGATTTACAGCCTCGGGAACTCCATAGGGCAGTAGTGTTCTGTTCCATAGGGTCACTGTGATTCAGAATTGACTTGGCAGCAACGGGTTTGGTTTCTTTGGTTTTACACAGAGAGCCTGAAATTTGGTTTAGATCAGACTGGACTGGACTTTTTCTTTTTAATAATTTTTATTGTGCTTTAAGTGAAAGTTTACAAATCAAGTCAGTCTGTCACATATAAGCTTATATACATCTTACTACATACTCCCATTTACTCTCCCCCTAATGAGTCAGCCCGCTCCCTTCTTCCAGTCTCTCCTTTCGTGACCATTTTGCCAGTTTCTAACCCTCTCTACCCTCCTATCTCCCCTCCAGACAGGAGAAGCCAACACAGTCTCAAGTGTCCACCTGATACAAGTAGCTCACTCTTCATCAGCATCTCTCTCCTACCCATTGTCCAGTCCCTTCCATGTCTGATGAGTTGTCTTCGGGAATGGTTCCTGTCCTGGGCCAACAGAAGGTTTGGGGACCATGACTGCTGGGATTCTTCTAGTCTCAGTTAGAGCATTAAGTCTGGGCTTTTTGTGAGAATTTGGGGTCTGCATCCCACTGATCTCCTGCTCCCTCAGGGGTTCTCTGTTGTGCTCCCTGTCAGGGCAGTCATTGGTTGTGGCCGGGCACCATCTAGTTCTTCTGGTCTCAGGATGATGTAAGTCTCTGGTTCATGTGGCCCTTTCTGTCTCTTGGGCTCATAGTTATCGTGTGACCTTGGTGTTCATTCTCCTTTGATCCAGGTGGGTTGAGACCAATTGATGCATCTTAGATGGCCGCTTGTTAGCATTTAAGACCCCAGATGCCACACTTCAAAGTGGGATGCAGAATGTTTTCATAATAGAGTTTATTATGCCAATTGACTTAGAAGTCCCCTTAAGCCATAGTCCCCAAACCCCTGCCGTTGCTCTGCTGACCTTCGAAGCATTCAGTTTAACCCAGAAACTTCTTTGCTTTTGGTCCTGGACTGGACTTTTTAATGCCTGAGAATAAACCCTGCCAGGGACTGAATGTATCTTGTCTTTCACCTGCTTCATCCCGGAGTGGGAAAGAGAAATTTGATGATAGGCATTGTATTCATTTCCTGGAGCCGCTGTAATAAATCACCACAAACTGGGTGACTTAAAAACAACAGGAATTCATTTTCTCACAGTTCTGGAGGCTAGAAGTTTGAAGTCAAAGTGTCAGCAAGGCCATGCTCCCTCTGAAGGCCCTAGAGGATAATCTCTTCCATGCCTTTCTCTTAGCTTCTGGTGTGACCAGCAATCCTCGGCACTCCTTGGCTTCTCGACGTTGCCGTTAGATGCCATCGAGTCCATTTTTGGCTCATAGCAATCCCATGTGACAGAATAGAATTGCTCCGTAGGGTTTTCTTGGCTGCAATCGTTACGGGAGCAGGTGGCCAGGTCTTTCTCACGCAGAGCCGCTGGGTGGGTTTGAACCGCCTGTTTTTCCGTTAGCAGCTGAGCACTTAGCCGTTGCATCACCAGGGCTCCTTTTGGCTTTACTAGATGCACTACTTCAATCTCTGCTTCCGTTGTCACATGGCTGTCTTCCTGGGTCTCTGTCTCTGTGTCTCTTCTCGTTTAAAAAAAAATGTATTTTGTTGCTGTTGAGAATATACACAGCAGGACATGTACCAATTCAATGGTTTCTACATGCACAATTCAGTGACGTTGGTTACATTCTTCAAGTCGTGCAACCATTCTCACCTTCCTTTTTCCGAACTGCTAACATAAGCTCATTAACATAAACTCCCCCATTAACATAAACTCACTGCCCCATAAGCTTTCTATCTAATCTTTTGAGTTGCTGTTGTCCCGTTGATCCTATATAGATGGTTCTTAAAAGAGCACAATCTGTGCTTTAAGTGAAAGTTTACAATTCAAGTCAGTTTCTCATACAAAAATTTATACACACATTGTTATATGGCCCTATTAGCTCTCCCTATAATGCGACAGCACACTCCTCCTCTCCACCCTGGATTTCCTGTGTCTTTTCAACTAGCTCCAGTCCCTTTCTGCCTTCTCATTTCGCCTCCGGACAGGAGCTACCCATTTAGTCTCATGTATCTACTTGAGCTAAGAAGCATGCTCTTCATAAGGACCATTTTATATCTTATAGTCCAGTCTAATCTTTGTAGCCTAATCTTTGAAGAGTTGGCTCCAGGAATGGCTTTAGTTTTGGGCTAACAGCAAGTCTGGGGACCATGTCTTCTGGGGTTCCTCCAGTCTCAGTCAGATCATTAAATCTGGTCTTTTTACTTGAATTTGAGTTCTGCACCCCACTTTTCTCTTGCTTCATCAGGGACTCTCTGTTGTGCTCCCTGTCAGGGCGGTCATTGGTGGTAGCCCAGCACCGTCTAGTTCTTATGGTTTCAGGCTGATGGAGCCTCTGGTTTTTGCGGCCCTTTCTGTCTCTTGGCCTAATGTTTTCCTTGTGTCTTTGGTGTTCTTCATTCTCCTTTGCTCCAGGTGGGTTGACACCAGTTGATGCATCTTAGATGGTCTCTTGCTAGCTTTTAAGACTCCAGATGTCAAGGCAGATATTTTTTACAGGTTAAGTGAAACTACTGTTTGGTTTTAAGAGGACTTCAGGGGATACTTTTGGTTTAGGTTTTAAAGATTATCTCAGCGCAATAGTTTCAGAGGCTCCTCCAGCCCCCTTGGGTCTGGAAAGTCTGGAATCCATGTCTTCTCTTCTGATAAGGACACCAGTCATAATGGATTGTGGCCCATGTGCTCCAGTATCACCTCATCTTGACTAATTACATCTGCGAAGAAGCTATTTCCAAATAAGGTCACATTCTGAGGTTCCAAGAAGGGTGTGAATTTTTTTGTGGACCATTTTATTGTGGTTTAGGTGAAAGTTTATAGGGCGAATTAGTTTCCCATTCAACAATTTATACACGGAGTGTCTCATGACATTGGTTGCAAACTCCTGAATGTGTCAGCATTTCCCTCCCTTCTTCCTTGGGTTCCCCGTGTCCATGGGCCCAGCTTTCTTGCCCCTATCGTCCTTCTGAACGTTGCTTGTGGGCAAATGCTGCCCTGTAGGTGTCCTGTGGTTGATTGTTCTGAGGTGTACATTCCTCACTGGGAAGGAGATGAATTTTTTTTGGGGGGGGCATGCTATTCAACCCAGTATAGAAGCTAGCATGTCTATGGCACCCACTATGTGCCAAGCACTGCATTAAGCTCGTTTGAAATCTCACAACTCTGTGAGGTGGGTGCTATTATGATTCTGTTTTATGAATAGGGAAACTGAGGGGACAGAGAAATGAAGTCACGTGTCCAAGGTCCAACAGCAAGTAAGTAGAACCAGGATTTGGACTCAAGCAGTCTGGCCCTGTTGGTCCTTGGGTGGTACAAACAGTTTGCACTCAACTAGTAACCTAAGGCTTGGCAGTTCCAACCCACCCAGCAGCACCGCAGAAGAAGGGCCTGGGAATGTGCTTCTGTAACAATTATAGCCAAGAAAACCCTATGGAGCAGCTCTACTCTGTACCACATTGGGTTGCCGCGAGTCGGAATCAACTCAACAGAAATGGGCTTGGTTTTTCACTCTAGTCTCACAACGACCATGTTATTCTACCTCTTAGAGAGTTTGCATGCAAAAGAGGGGTATGGAATGAATGAACGCCATTTTGTAATTGCACCCTGAAGTGCTCGATTCATTCAGTAAATGAGGCATTCTGGAAGAGACTTGGCATTATTGCAGTTTCTGGGGGATGCAAGGAGCCCTGGCGGTGTGGCGGTTAAGAGCTTGGCTGCTAACCAAAAGTTCAAATCCACCAGCCACTCCTTGGAGACCCTGTGGGGCTGTTCTACTCTGTCGTTTAGTGTTGCTATCAGTTGGAATCCACTTAACTGCAGTGGATGGGGGTCTGCAGGTCTGGCCTGTCTCTCTTAACTCAGGAGGCCTGGGGCTGTCATAGGAGTGCCCATGGGTATATGTCATGGAGGCCAAGAAAAAGAGATTTCCAGAAAAGGAAGGGGTGGTCAGCAGTGTTGAATGCTACTGTGATGAGTCAGGTGAGATTAGACTGCAAAACATCTAGCGTTCCATACCCAGTGCTATGGATTCTATTCTGACTCATAGTGACCCTGTAGGAGAGAGTAGAACTGCCCCATAGGGTTTCCAAGGCTGTCATCTTTACAGAAGCTGACTGGCATATCTTTGATCTGAGGAGTGGCTAGTGGGTTCAAATGCCAACCTTTCTGTTAGCAGCCGTACCACTGTACCATCAGGGCTCCTTCCAGGGTTCCACTTGTAGGTATATCCCCAAGAAAATTAAAAACAAGTGCTCAAGCAAAAACTTGTACACCAAAGTTCACTGCAGCATTATTCATAGTAGCCAAAAGGTGGAAACAACCCAAGTGCCCATCAAAAGATGAATGGATAAACACAACATAGTACATACGTGCAATGGAATATGATCCAGCCATAAAAAGAAATAAAGTCCTGATAATGCTATGACATGGATAAACCCTGAAAACCTTATGCTGAGTGAAAGAAGCCAGACACAAAAGGTCACATATTGTCTGATGCCATTTATAGGAAATGTCCAGAATAGACAAATGCACAGAGACAGAAAGTAGATTAGTAGGTGCCGTGGGCTTGGGAAGAGGGATTGGGGAATGACTGGTCATGGGTATAGGGTTCCTTTTTGGGGTGATGAAAATGGTCTGGAATTAAATACCAGTAGTCCCCAGGTTACAAATGAGATCTGTTCCTAAGCTTGTCTTTGAGTTGAATTTGTAGGTAAGTTGGCACAGGTACATACGGTTCTCATTTAGCATCAAATGTTAGTCTTAGTACATAGTATGTGTTTTGCTTTTACATGCATATAAAATACTTAAGAAACACTTGCAAACGGCACAATGTTTTCATGAATGTCACAAAGTAGTGCGTGAGTTCTTTATTATGAACCATTGTATGTAACTCAAATTTTTAATACAATAGGCTTTATGGTGATCCATTCTTAAGTACCAGTTGTCCGTAAGTTGGACATTTGTAACCCAGGGACTGCCTGTAGTGGTGATGGTGGCTGTTATGGATTGAATTATGTTCCCCCCCCCAAAAAAAAAATATATGTGTTGTTGTCCTGACCCCTATTACTGTGCATATGATCCCATCTGGGAATAGGGTTTTCTTTGTTATGTGAATGAGGCCACCTCAGTGCAGGGTGTGTCCTATACCTAGTAACTGCTGAGTTATAAGGGGCAACACAGATACAGAGACAGGCGAGCACAAACACGGGGAGATAGATGCCGTATCATGTGAAGATCGCCAAGAAACTGAGGAGCGTTAGAAGGGACAAAGACCTTCCCCCAGAGCTGACAGAGAGAAAGCCTTCCCCTAGAGCCAGTGCCTTGCATTGGGATTTCCAGCCTCAGAGCTGTAAGAAAATAAATTTCTGTTCTCCAAAGCCGCCCACTCATGGTATTCCTGTTACAGCAGTGCTAGATAACTAAATAGTTGCACAACATTGTGAATGTTCTCGAAGTCACTGAGTTGTGACCTTTAAGATGATTACAGTGGTGAATTTCATGTTATGTGAATTTTACCTCAATTAAAAAAATCCAGGGACAGGAAGGGCCACATGAACCAGAGACTACATTATCCTGAGACCAGAAGAACTAAATGGTACCCGGCTACAACTGATGACTGCCCTAACAGGGAACACAACAGAGAACCCCTGATGGAGCAGGAGAGCAGTGGGATGCAGATCCCAAATTCTCATAAAAAGACCAGACTTAATGGTCTGACTGAGACTAGAAGGACCCCCAGAGGTCATGGCCCCCAGACCCTCTGTTGGCCAAGGACAGGAATTCCCGAAGCCAACTCTTCAGACAGAGATTGGACTGGACAATGGGTTGGAGAGGGATGCTGGTGAGGAGTGAGCTTCTTGGATCAGGCGGACACTTGAGACTATGTTGGCATCTCCTGCCTGGAGGGGAGATGAGAGGGTGGAGGGGGTTAGAAGCTGGCAAAATTGACACAAAAAGAGAAAGTGGAGGGAGAAATCGGGCTGTCTCATTAGGGGGAGAGCAACTGGGAGTGTGTAGCAAGGTGTATATAAGTTTTCTGTGTGAGAGACTGACTTGATTTGTAAACTTTCACTTAAAGCACAATAAAAATTATTAAAAAAAAAAATCCAGGGAGATGGAAGGTGCTGTGGTTTGGATGGAATGATACGGGCATAATTCAGCTTATGTAGTGGGTTAAGAAGTCCAGCTGAGGTAATGAAATGAAGGAAGTCCATGGAAAGAAGATGTTTGAGAAACAGAGCTTGGAAAGGCAAAAAAAAAAAAAAAAAAAAGGCATGGGGCAGGTGTCTGACCTCCTGTAACTTCACCAGGCAGAAGGAGACTCAAGATCAACAGCCCAAGGCTGATTCCTGTGAGGCAGAGGTCAGACATGCCTCTTCTCTCTGCCATCTTTACCAATTCTGACACCAACCATCTCTCCGCACGGTACTCTCTATTTCTCTGCTGAGTTCAATAACTCATTATAATGGCCACACAGAACTCAAAGACATTACTCACGATTTTGGGGTTTATTATGGAATTAACAGGTTACAGTTCAGGCTCAGGAATACTCAGGATACAGCTCTTCCATCAGGATATTAGGGGACTCTGAAGGCTGAAGACAATGAAGACACCTAATTAATTAGTACTTCCACCGGGTACCAGGCCACACCCGGTCACCTCCCCACCACCTCACTCACTTCATCTAAGTTGCTTTTCAGACCCTCCTAGCCTGACATGTGCAGAGCAGACCACAATGACCGACAAACGACCCTGGGCCGCCACACACGCTGAGTAACACAAGAGAGCTTATGTTAAGGAACCAAAAGACTCATGCCTGGGAACCAAAATCAGCGGAAACGCATCATCCACAATAGTCGAGCCCATTTCAAAAACGTTTGGTCCGACAGCCACTTCCGGGCCAAGTCTTAGCCCCACCTTGTAATAAATAATCAGTAGAAATTATGAATAGGTAAAAACTCTGATCCTGCCTACTATTCCCCTCCACCCCTAAATTAATAAGTATAAATTGTACCCTGCTCTCGCAGATCCAGAAACTCAATCTGAGGTCGATACTCCGAGTTCCTGCTTGCTAGCCTGGGAAATAAATTCTTCCTCTCAAAACCACTGCCTGAGAGTTTGGCTTCTTGTAAGCTGTGCATGGACCCATTGGTCCGGTTTCAAGGGCAGCCTCTTCCCAGCCCTAGACATCTGCTCTCTAGATATCTGCCCAAAGGCACTCAGCTTTTTCTCCCTTTGGACTGGGAAGACACCACCGCTTCTCACTGTCTTCAGGGTTACAGCTCTCTCTCTCTCAGTCTTCTGGTTCCAGTAGCTTCTCAGCGCAGGCATCCTGGGTCCAAATGACCTGTTGGCTCCTGGCTGTTCTTCCTTGTTAGTGGTGGAATCTTCTCTTTTCCACCTCTGAGGTGGCTCATTTCAAGCTCAGAGGGATGGCAAAACTGACCAATCCCTTCGTTGGGCCACAATTACCCTATCACACAGTCCCGCCCAATCACCTGGGTGGGAGTTATAAGACCATGGTGAGAAAGGCAACACAAAAGGGATCCATCACACCGAAAAAGAGAAAGCTTTGGTTGAGTTATTCTCTGCTTAGTGCCTCAGTTTCCTTATCTATAAAATGGGAATAGCAATAGAAACCACCTGTCTTAGTTACCTAGTGCTGCCATAAAAAAAAATACCACAAGTGGGTGGCTTTCAAGAACAGAGATTTATTGTTTCACAGTTTTGGAGGCTAAAAGTCAAATCAGGGCACCAGTTCTAGGCGAGGGTCCTTCCTTGCCTGGGTGTTCTTTGGTGTTCCTTGGCTGAGTGTTGGTGTATCTTCATAGGGCATCTCTCTTCCCCTTCTGTGTGTCTCCGTGTCTATTCTGCTCTTTTTATAAGACACCAGTCAGAAGGGATTAGTTTAGTACCCACCCTGCTCTCCTAAGACTTTATTAACGTAACAAAAGAAACCCCCTATTTCCAAACAGGGCCACATTCACAGGTACGAGGGTTAGGACTGCAACATGTATTTTCTGAGTACACACTTCAATCCAAACAACATGTCATCGGATTGTCGTGAGGATTCAAGGAGCTAATATATGTGAAGTGCTTCAAACTGTGTCTGGTGTGTGTTAAGTATTTGCTGTCACTACTCCTATTATTATTATCAACAGTGTTGATACAGGCTTAAATGTTGATGAGAAGGATCCAGTAGAGAGAGGAATGTTGAAGCTGCAGGACAGGAAAGGACACTGGATCACATGTCCTGAGAAAACGAGAGGGGATGCTGTTATGGATTGAGTCCCCCCTAAAATACGTGTTAGAATCCTAAGCCCTATACCCGTGGAGAAGTCCCTAAGTGGTGCAAAAGGTTAAGCACTTGACTACTCACCAGAAGGTCAGTGGTTCAAATCCACCCAGAGGCACATTGGAAGAAAGGCCTGGAAATCTGCTTCCAAAAGGTCACAGCCTTGAAAACCTTGTAAAGGAGTTCTACTCTGCACACACGGGGTTGCCATGAGTTGGAATCCACAAGCCTGGTTATAACTCTGGCTGTAATCCCTTTCGGAATAGGGTTTTCTTTGTTAGGTTAATCAGATCACATCAGTGTAGGATGTATTCTAAACCTAATCATTTCTCAGTTATGAAAAGAGCAGATTAGACGCACAAGCAAGCACGTGCTGGGTAAGACAGATGCTATGCGAGAATCATCTACAAGCCAAGAAATCAATGCCCAGCTGAGACCCTAATTTGAACTTTTAGTCTCCGGGACTGTGAGAAAATAAACTTCTGTTCTTTAAAGTCACCCGCTTGTGGTATTTGTGTTACAGCAGCACTAGCTAAAGGAGCCCTGGTGGCACAACAGTTAAGCACTCGCCTGCTAACCGAAGGTTGGCGGTTCGAACCCACCCAGCAGCTCCACAAAGGAAAGACCAGGCAATCTGCTTCTGTAAAAGATTACAGCTTAGAAAACCTCATGGGGCAGTCCTACTCTGTCACATGGGGTCGCTATGAGTCAAAAATTAGCTTGATGGCACCCAAAAACAACCAAAACCAAACCTGGCTACGGTTGAGTCGATTCCAACTCACAGCGACCCCTATAGGATAGAGTAGAACTTCCTCAAAGGGTTTCCAAGGAGCGGCTGGTGGATTTGGATTAGCAGCCAAGCTCTTAACCACTACACCACCAGGGCTCCCCAACAACAACAAAAGGGTTTATAAGGAGCCCTGGTGGTGCAATGGTTTAGCATTAGGCTGCTAATCCAAAGGTTGGTGGTTCAAACCCACCCAGCGGTTCTTCAGGAGAAAGACCTGGTGATCTGTTCCTGTAAAGATTACAGCCTAGAAAACCTTGTGGGGCAGTTCTACTCTGTCACATGGGGTCACTATGAGACAGCATTGACTAGACAGCACCTAACAACAACAACAACAACAGAGCCTGCCTGCTTTATATACCCCAGGACCTGTACCTAACATCTGTTAGCCACGGATAAGATGGAACCCCATAGCTGTAAGGATCTGAATTGCTGCTGTCCTTTTGAGACAGGCAAGGAATCAGACTGGTGGTGGTAGACGAACTTTGGCTCAGTTTTTTTACTCCTATATTCCTGGATTGAAACCTAGGCAAAAGCTTTACTGTCCCTCCCCTCCTATGGGCTGTTAGAATGTATTCCTTTCTGAGGAATGAACCTTTTCTTTATACATTTCATTAACAGATGTCCTTGACTAATCAAGTAGATAACTACTTCTTCAAGGTTGTTTTTCAAGTCCTCCCCAGGTGCAAAGCGTGCGCAGTAAAGATCAACGTGGCCTATGAATGACCTCCCACATGAGACAAACATGAGAAGGGACCCCCTCGCTGGGACTCCAACCAAGGCCAGAGGCATCACGCATACACAACATCCCAGAATAAGTCCTGTTCAACATCCCAGCAGCCTTTGTGACAGACTTCACCTTAGTTCCAACAACCTCTTTGAGGAAATCCATCTTGAATTCTAACCACAGGTGCATTTGATTTTCATAATCCCTCCCCTTCCTCTGGAAATCTCCACCCATTTCATGAATAAAGATAATGCCTTTTTCCTGCCTAAAAATCTTTATAAACCCTAGGAAATCCTTTGTCTGGGGAGAGACTGGAGGCTAGTGTAGGTGGAAGCCCCTCCCCGTCTTCCCCTCATGAGCCTTTACTCTCTTTCTGTCGCTAATAAACCTTTGTTCACGTGGAACCTCTGAGCCTCTCCTGGTCATTCTTGGTCAATAGAAGGCAAGAACCTAGGCAGGGCTTAGTTCTAAGGTGGGAAGCCTTGCCCTGCAACACTTTGGGCTCTCTGACCCAGAGATTCCCCACCTTGCTGCACAGGGACATCACCAAGGCACATGTAAGCCCCTGCTTCTCCTCCTCTCAGGAGTTTTCTTGTCTTCTTCCCCTTCCGGTGTCTCCCTGTGCCTGTCTTGGAAGAAGTGCAGCCAGAGTGCTCCTTAGAGGCAGGGATGGCGAGACTGCGTCTTACATACTTTGGACATGTTGTCAGGAGGGATGGGTCCCTGGAGAAGGACATCATGCTTGGCAGAGTACAGGGTCAGTGGAAGAGGAAGACCCTCAAGGAGGTGGATTGACACAGTGGCTGCAACAATGAGCTCAAGAATAACAACGATTTTAAGGATGGCGCAGGACTGGGCAATGTTTCGTTCTGTTGTACGTGGGGCCGCTATAAGTTGGAACCGACTCGACGGCACCTAACAACAACAACAACATTAGTTTCCCTAGGGCTGCCCTAGGGCTGCAATAAGGAGTTACCATAAACTTGTTGCTGTCATTAGGTGCCGTGAGCCGTGAGTCAGCTCTGACTCAAAGTGATACTATGTACAATAGAACGAAACACTGCCCGGTCTTGCACCATCCTCACAATCATTGCTATGTTTGAGGCCCTTGTTGTAGCCACTGTGTCAATCCATCTCGTTGAGAGTCTTCCTCTTTTTCAATGACCCTCTGTCCCTAAGTTTTGTGACTTCAAACTAAGGAAATTTATTACCTCCCAGTTCTGGAGGCCAGAACTCCAAAAGCAAGGTGTCAGCTTTAAACTCTAGAGAACCGTTCCTTGTCTCTTCCAGCTTCTGGTGGTTCCAGGCTTCCCTTTGCTTGTGGCTGCATCACTCCGATCTCTGTCTCCATCGTCACGTGGCACTTTCTCTGTCTGTGTCTTCTCTCTCTCTCTCTTTTTCTTTAATACATTATTGTGTTTTTGGTGGAAGTTTACACAGCAAATTAGGTTCCCATTTAACAATTTCTAAACATATTGTTCAGTGACATTGGTTACATTTTCCACATTGTATCAACATTCTCATTATTTCCATTTTGGTTGTTCTGTTTCCATTAATCTAGCTTCCCTGCTCCCCCTTGACCTTCTCACCTTTGCTTTAGAATAAATGTTTTGTTTTGTATCATATAGATGATTTTTTTAAAGGAGCACAATACTCATGGGTGACATTTATTTTATGAGCCGTTCTGTTATTTAGCACTTTTTTTTTAAATTAATGTTGTTGTTAGGTGCTAGTGTGTTAATTCTGACTCATAGCGACCCCCTGTGACAGAGTAGAGCTGCACCATAGGGTTTTCTAGGCTGTAATCATTACAGAAACAGATTGCCAGGTCTTTCTTCTGTGCAGCTAATGCATAAGTTTGAACCATCAACCTTTCCGTTAGCCTCCGAACGTTTAACCCTTGCGCCGCCAGGGCTCCTTTTACAAATAACAGTTCTTACTTATCGAGGTCTTGTTACATACCAAACGCTGTGCTAGCACTCTTGAATGCCAACCCTATTTAATTCTTAAATCAATCATTTGTTATTGTTGTTAGTTGCCATCGAGTCAGCTCCAACTCATGGCAACCCCATGTGCAACAAAATGAAATGTTTCCCAGCCCCGCTGTCTTCACAATCCTTCGTATGCTCAAGTCCATTGTGGTGGCTACTGTGTGTTGCGAGTGCCCTCCTTCCAATCTGGGAGCTCCTCTTCCAGCACCATATTGAACACTATTCTATTGTGATTGATAGGGTTTTCACTGGCTGATTTTCAAAAGTAGGCCACCAGGCCTTTCTTCCCAGTCTGTCTTAGTCTGGAAGTTCTGCTAAGACCTGTTCACCATGGGTGACCCTGCTGGTATTTGAAATACCAGTGGCATAGCTTCCTGCATTATAGCAAAATGCAAGTCACCACAGTGTGACAAACTAACACGCTGGTGAAGACTGTCATAAAAGTAGATATGTTACTCTCTTTTTGCAACTGGGTAAGTAACTAGATCAAGGTTACTCAGATAGTCAGTGGAAAAGCCACTGTCTTGAGATTGGTTTGACTCCAGAGCCATGTTCTTAACCTCTATCCTTGTATTACGGAGCCCTGGTAAAGCAACGGTTATGCGCTTGGCTGCTAGCCGAAAGGTTGGTGGTTCGAACTGACCCAGTGGCTCTTCGGGAGAAAGACCCGGTCATTTGCTTCCATAAAGATTACAGCCAAGAAAACCCTCTGGGCATTTCTACTCCGTCACAGGAGGCTGCTATGAGTTAAAAATTGACTCGACAGCACACAACAGCAACATTGTTGTCTTGGCTTCAGTATTCTTCCAAGTAAGTTATGTCATTGACTGCAATGAAGTAAAGGGAGAGGGGTGGGGGCAATCTTAGTCTCATTTTGCAGATGAGAAAACGGAAGCTCAAAGAGTTTATGTGACTTGCTCTATGTTACCTAGGTCTCCTGAGTTCTAGTCCAAAGCAGTTTCTATCACATTGAGCAGCAAGTGACTGAGCTAGGATTCCGAGGGCTTTTTTGTTTGTTTTGTTTCTTAATTTTTTTTTTTTTTTTGATTGTAAAAATCCTGGCTCTTATAAGGACACTTGTGGCCGAATCTAGGGAAATTCAGGATGATCTTACCTTGAGATCGTTAACTTAATTACTTCTGGAAAGATTCTTTTTCCAAACAAGGTCACGTTCACAGGTTCCTGATGGACACTGCAGGCCACCATTCAACCCACTGCAGTTATTTACAGAGAGTAGATTTAAGGGAGCCGGTTAAGCGCTCGACTACTAACCGAAAGGTTGGCGGTTCGAACCCACCCAGAGGCAACTTGGAAGGAAGGCCTGGCGATCTGCTTCTGACAGGGTCACAGTCTTGAAAACCCTGTGGAGCTCAGTTCTGCTCTGAAACACATGGGGTGGCCATGAGTTGGAATCAATTCGATGGCAACTGGTTTGGCTTTTTTTGTTTAGCGGAATTAAGGGAACCAATAGACATGATGAATGTTATAAATGGCAGCGTGGGGTCGTCTGACCTCCTCTGACTCCTTGAGGGAGAGGAGAGACTCGAGATCATCAGCTTCAGCCCAAAGCTGATCCCTGTGAGGTGGAGGTCAGACATACCTCCTCTCTCCAACCTTTTTACCAATTCTGACACCAGCCGTCCCTCCTGTGTCCTGCTCCGGCAAGCGTTACAAAGATCTTAAGCTCCACCAATAAGTGCCTGGAGGTACCCTGCTCTTCTAGGAAGCCTGAGACCAGAAGGGGCTCGGCACTCTCTCGCTCTAGGTTGTGGGGTGGTGAGCCTAGCTCCACCAAGTGCCCAGAGGCACCCTACTCCACCAGGAAGCCTCCGGCCTGAAGGTGCTTAGCTCTCTCACTCTGTGGGTCAGCATACTCATTGTAGCTGCCTGGCTACACGGGCCGGGAAGCTCACCACGCCACCTCGCGCCGGTCGCCTGGTTCTGCCGCTGCTGTTTCTCTGCTGCTCCTCGGGAGAAAGACTTGGTAGTCTGCTTCCATGAAGATTACAGCCTCACAAGCCCTATGGAGCGGTTCTGCTCTGTCGCATGGGGTCGCTATGAGTTGGAATTGATGCAGTGACGCCTAATAACATCAACAATGGCGTTAGAATATCGGCACAGTTTTTCTGTGCAATATGGGAACATGTGTGAATATTAATAACTGCTCCCAGCTTGTCCCATTCTTGAATCTGCCTTTGAAGTGTTATATGCCAAAGGGTCTTGTAAGGCTCTGAAGGTTTAGGAATTGTTGCCATGCCCTGTGTAAGTGACCTTCAAGGAGAAGCCTGTTATTCTGACTGTTTGTCACAGTAATTTCCTGCCCTGGTCCTAAAGGTGTCATTGACACCCCTGTTTTCCTGTTAAAGCTGTACTGGGCTTTCTCCACTCTCAGTTGCCTTGGCAACAGGATGCACCCCTCTCAAGCTAATAATCCAAAAAAATCAAACCAGTTGCTGTTGAGTCGATTCTGACTCGTGGCAGCCTCATGTGTGTCAGAGTAGAACTGCGCTCTGTAGGGTTTTCGAGGCTGTGGCCTTTCAGAAGCAGATCTCCAGGCCTTTCTTCTGAGGCACCTCTGGGTGGTTTGTAATTGCCAACCTTTCAGTTAGAAGTTGAGGGCAAACCATTTTCAGCACCCAAAAACCCACTGCCCTTGAGTCAATGCCGATTCATAGCAACGCTATAGGGCAGAGTAGAACTGCCCCGTAGGGTTTCCAAGGCTGTGATCTTTACGGAAACCGACAGACACATCTTTCTCCTGAGGAGCAGCTGATGGGCTTGAACTGCCGACCTTTTGGTTGGCAGCCAAGTACTTTACCACTGTACCACCAGAGCTCCTTTACTTTTTATCACAGTGGTTAACTAACTCTTGTAAGTACCAGATTGACCCGGAGATCTTGTTAAAACAGGCTGCTGGGCCCCACCTCTGAGTTTCTGATTCAGCATGTGTGGGTGGTGCCCAATAGTTTGCAGTTCTAGTAAGTTCTTAGGTGAGCCATCTGCTACTGGTATGGGGACGACACTTGGAGCACCCCGTGGATGTATGTGTGTAGCACATGTCACATGGAAACACTGCTCTGTTGTTGTTGTTAGGTGCTGTTGAATCGGTTCTGGCTCATAGTGACCCTGTGTACAACAGAAGGAAACACTGCCTGGTCCTTCGCCGTCCTCACAATGGTTGCTATGTTTGAGGCCATTGGTGCAGCCACTGCGTCAGTCCACCTCATTGAGGGTCTTCCTCTTTTTCACTGACCCTCCACTTTTCCAAGTGTGATGTCCTTTTTCAGGGACTGGTCCCTCCTGATAACATGTCCGAAGTATGTGAGACAAAGTCTCGATATTCTCGCTTCTAAGGAGCATTCTGGCTGTACTTCCTCCAAGATAGATTTGTTCATTCTGCTGGCAGTCCATGGTATATTCAACATTCCTCGCAAACACTGCCTTATTGTTTCCTTTTTGACTGGTCTGTTTTCCATTACTAAGCGTCATGGATTGAATTGTGTCCCCCCCGAAATATCTGTCAACTTGACTAGGTCATGATTCCCTTGTCTGATTGTCTGATTGTCTACCATTTTATCTTCTGATGTGATTTCCTTATGCATTGTAAATCCTATCACTACAATGTAATAAGATGGATTAGTGGCAGTTATACTGATGAGGTCTGCAAGATTACATAGTGTCTTAAACCAATCTCTTTTTTTTTTTATTAACTTTTATTAAGCTTCAAGTGAACATTTACAAATCCAATCAGTCTTTCACATATAAGTTTACATACATCTTACTCCGTACTCCCACTTGCTCTCCCCCTAATGAGTCAGCCCTTCCAGTCTCTCCTTTCGTGACAATTTTGCCAGCTTCCCTCTCTCTCTATCCTCCCATCCCCCCCCGCCCCAGACAGGAGATGCCAACACAATCTCAAGTGTCCACCTGATATTATTAGCTCACTCTTCATCAGCATCTCTCTCCCACCCACTGTCCAGTCCCTTTCATGTCTGATGAGTTGGCTTCGGGAATGGTTCCTGTCCTGGGCCAACAGAAGGTCTGGGGACCATGGCCGCCGGGATTCCTCTAGTCTCAGTCAGACCATTAAGTATGGTCTTTTTATGAGAATTTGGGGTCTGCATCCCACTGATCTCCTGCTCCCTCAGGGGTTCTCTGTTGTGTTCCCTGTCAGGGCAGTCATCGATTGTGGCCGGGCACCAACTAGTTCTTCTGGTCTCAGGATGATGTAGGTCTCTGGTTCATGTGGCCCTTTCTGTCTCTTGGCCTCTTAGTTGTCGTGTGACCTTGGTGTTCTTCATTTTCCTTTGCTCCAGATGGGTTGAGACCAATTGATGCATCTTAGATGGCTGCTTGTTAGCATTTAAGACCCCAGATGGCACATTTCAAAGTGGGATGCAGAATGTTTTCATACTAGAATTTTTTTCCCAATTGACTTAGAAGTCCCCTCAAACCATGTTCCGCAGACCCCCGCCCCTGCTCCGCTGACCTTTGAAACATTCATTTTATCCCAGAAACTTCTTTGCTTTTAAACCAATCTCTTTTGAGATATAAAAGATAGAAGGGAGCAGAGAGACATGGGGACCTCATACCACCGAGAAAGCAGTGGTGGGAGCAGAGCACATCCTTTGGACCTGGGGTTCCTGTGCTGAGATGCTCCCAGACCAAGGGAAGACTGTTGAAAAGGACCTGCCTCCAGAGCTGACAGAGAAAGCCTTCCTCTGGAGCTGGCCCACTGAATTTGGGCTTGTAACTTAACAGACTATGAGAGAATAAATATCTCTTTGCTAAAGCCATCAACTTATGGTATTTCTGTTACAGCAGCACTAGATGACCAAGACACCAAGTTAACAATTCTTTATATTAAATACTCTCAGTTAAAATAACTGGTGTGGTCTGTCTGCTGATTAGAACCTGACTTGTATACTGACTCTCTTGGTGCCCTGGCAAAGTTGGATGCATCTATCCGTCATCCTGCAGGGTTGGACCCATCCAGACAGAAGGATAGACAGATGGTCAACATTCAAGCCATCTGTTATGACAGAACATGACAACATCATGGAAGGATTTTTTTTTCCTACTCAAAGACTAAAAAAACTAAAACCAAACCTGTTGTCATCAAGTCAATTCCAGCTCATGACAACCCCATGTATTACAGACTGGAGCTGTTCCATAGGGTTTTTTGGCCATAATCTTTACAGAAGTTGATGGCCGGGGCTTTCTTATGTGGCACTGCTGGGTGGGTTCAAACCACCATCCTTCTGGTTAGTAGTTGAGTGCAAACCATTTGTGCCACTGAGGGACCTCACTCAAGGAATTTTGTTGTTGTTAGCTGCCATCACTTCCAACTCATGGTGACTCCACTCATGGTGCGCAGAGTAGAACTGTGCTCCATAGAATTTTCAAGCCTGTGACCTCTCAGAAGTAGCTCCCCAGGCCTGTCTTTCTTGATGCCTTTAGGTGCGTTGGAACCCCCAATCTTTCAGCTAGTTGTTGTTGTTGAGTGCCGACTAGTTCATTTGGACCCTAGCGACCCCATGTGGCAGAGTAGAACTGCCTCATAAGATTTTCTCGGTTGTAATATTTGCAGTAGTAGATTACCAAACCTTTTTTTTTTGCGTGATTCTGGGTGGGTTTGATCCACCAACCTTTTGGCTAGTAGTTGAGTGCCACCCTAGGACTCCAGTCACTCAAGGTATAGTATTAGATTTATATTGATGTCTTAGTCATCTAGTGCTGTTATAACAGAAGTATCACAAAAAAAGAGAAATTTATTCTCTCACAGTTTAGGAGGCTAGAAGTCTGAATTCAGGGCACCAGCTCAGGGGAAGGCTGTTTCTCTCTCTGTTGGCTCTGGGGGAAGGTCCTTGTTATCAATCGTCCCTGGTCAAGGAGCTTCTCAGCGCAGGGACTTGGGGTCCAAAGGATACCCTATTCTCCTGGCTCTTGTTTCTTGGTGGTATGAAGTCCCCCTGTCTCTCTGCTCGCTTCTTTCTTTTAGATCTCAAAAGAAATTGACTTAAAACACAACCTAACCTTGTAGATTGAGTCCTCTCTCATTAACATAGCTGCCTCTAATCCTGCCTTATTAACATCATTGAGTTAAGATTTACAACACATAGGAAAATCACCATCAGATATCAAAATGGTGGACAATTATCAATACGGGGAATCACGGCCCAGCTAAGGTGACATATATTTTGGCAGGGACAGAATTCAATCCATGACAACTGACCAGTTTTCTTCAACAGGTTACCTCAAAATCTCTGTGCCCCGTTCTGAGAAAAGAAAAAATAGTGAGGGAGGAGAACATGTAACACCTACATGTCTCTTGTTCAATTGCACTTGCCCCTCAGGTAAGAAAGAGGTAGATATGTGTCTTGAGAGGGAGATGCCTGGCCTGAGGAAGGTAATAAAGTGATGGAGTCCACTCCTTCCTGTGGCAACAATCTCTCAGTTGTCCCCTTGGGGCTTGAGTATGGATTGAGTACACACTAATCTGTGTCTAACGGAATAATTTAGGATATAGACTCAAAATCACAGTGGCTTAAACAAGATGGAGGCTTATTTTTCTCTCACATGACAGCTTGAATGGAAGCAATGGTGGGCTGGTACGGTGGCTCCAAGGTATTAGGTTCAGACTCCTTCTGTCCTGTTGCTTTCACTCCCTAGGGCAATTGTTCTCATCTACATGGTCCAGGATGTTTCACAGCCACAAGCAAATGCCAGTCAACTAGAAGGGGGAAAGATGAAAAAAACAAAAAACCTGTTGCCATGGAGTTGATTCCCACTCATGGCGACCTTGTGTGTTACAGAGTAGAACTCTTCTGTAGGGTTTTCTTGGCTGCAATCTTTTTTTTTTCTTTTTTAATATAATTTATTTTCTTTTTGTTGTTGTTGTTGAGAATATACACAGTGGAACATAACCAGTTCAACCATTTCTGCACGTAGAGCGACACTGAGTACATTCTTCAAGTTGTGCAGGCATTCTCACCCTCTTTTCTGAACTGTTCCTCCTCCGTTAACATAAACTCACTGCTTCCTATTTTTCTTGGCTGAAATCTTACTTTAAAATTTTATTTATTTTGTTGTTGTTGAGAATATACACAGCAAAACACACACCAACTCAACAGTTTCTACACGTACAATTCAGTGACATTGCTTACATCCTTCAAGTTGTGCAGCCATTCTCACCCTCCTTTTCCGAGTTGTTGCTCCTCCTTTAACATAAACTCACTGCCCCCTAAGATTCCCATCTAATCTTTCCAGTTGCTGTTGTCACTTTGATCCTATAGAGATAGTTCTTAAAAGAGCATAACGCTCAAGGCAGATATTCTGTACTAGTTAACCTAAACTATTGTTTAGTTTTAAGTAGACTTCAGGAGATATTTTCAGTTTTAAAGATTAACTCAAGAAAATGTTTGGGGTTTATCCAGCATCCAATTCTCCAGAAAGTCTGGATTCCATGAGAATTTCAAATTCTGTTCTGTGTTTTCCCCATTTTGATCAGGATTCTTCTATAGAATCTTTGATCAAAATATTCAGTAATGGTAGCAGGGCACCATCCATCCAGTTTTTCTGGTCTCATGGCAAAGGAGGCAGTTGTTCATGGAGGTTTGGCTGAAATCTTAATGGAAACAGATTCCCAGGTTTTTCTTCCATGGTACTTCTGGGTGGGTTTGAACCTCCAACCTTTAGGTTAGTAGTCAAGCACAGACCATTTGCACCACCCAAGGTGGTGCATCAACTCAGAAATTGTGAATGTCATTTCTGCTCACATCTCCTTGATCAGTAGTTTGTCAACAGCCATACTTAGCAGTAAGAGAGGCTGGGAGATGTAGTCTTATTTGGCTGGTGTCTTGGTTTCCTAGTGCTGCTGTAACAGAAATACCACAAGTGGTGACTTTAAAGAACAGAAATTTATTTTATCACGGTTCAGAAGGCTAGAAATCCAAATTCAGGGCACTGGCTCTTGGGGAAGGCTTTCTTTCTCTGTTGGCTCTGAAGAAAGGTCCTCGCCTCTTCCAGCATTCCTCGGTTCCTTGTTGATCTTCACGTGGCAGCTATCTTCTTCCATTTGTGCTTGCTTGTCTCTGTGTATATGCTGCTCCTGATAACTCAGAAGTGACTAGGTTTAGGACCCACCCTACACTGATATGGCTCCATTAACGTAACAAAGAAAACCTATTTCCAAATAGGGTTACATCCACAGGTATAGGGTTTAGGATTCTAATGCCTATTTTGGGGGGACACAATTCAATCCATAATAGCTGGATGAAGGGGAGAATGGAGACTTAGGGACAATTAGAGCAAAACCTGTGAGAGTCAGAACTTGGTAGGACTGCCTTGATTTTCCGGATCTCGAAAGTTTTCTGCCCTTGACAGGGTGCAGTCACCACTTTTCCATCCCTCTCTGTTTAGTGGAAAATATTTGAGTTTTTCTTCTCTGAAAGGCTTCCACCTTGTACAGATCATGGCTTTTGCAGGCTTTATTGAATCTCACCATCCCCAAGCAGGGTTTAGGATTCTTGGACTGTTTGAACCAATAGTAGGGTTGTTGTCATTGAGTGCTGTTGAGTTGATTTCAACTCATAGCAAAGCCATGTGACAGTGTAGAATTGCCCCATAGGGTGTCCTAGGCTGTAATCTTTTTTTAAATTGTATTTTAGGTGAAAGTTTACAGAGCAAATTAGTTTCTCATTAAACAGTTAATACACAAATTGTTTTGTGACTGTCTTGGTCATCTAGTACTGCTATAACAGAAATTCCGCAAGTGGATGGCTTTAACAAAGAGAAGTTTATTTTCTCAAAGTCCAGTAGGCTACAAGTCCGAATTCAGGGTGTCAGCTCCAGGGGAAGACTTTCTTCTCTCTGTCGAGTCTGGAGGAAGGTCCTTGTCATCAGTCTTTCCCTTGCCTGGGAGCATTTCAGCGTAGGAACCTCAGGTCCAAAGGATGTGCTCTGCTCCTGGCACTGCTTCTTGGTGGTATGAGGTCCCTGGCTCTGTTCCCTTCCCTTTCCTTTTTATCTCTTGAGAGATAAAAGGTGGTGCAGGCCACACCCCAGGGAAATTCCCTCTACATTGGATCAGGGATGTGACTTGGGTAAGAGTGGTGTTACAATCCCACCCTAATCCTCTTTAATGTAAAATTACAATCACAAAATGGAGAATAGCCACAAAATACTGGGAATCATGGCCTAACCAAGTCGATACGCACATTTTTGGGGGACACAATTCAATCCATGACAGTGACCTTGGTTGCCAACCCTGCGATATGTCAACACTCTCCCCTTCTCTGCCGCTGGTTCCCTGTTTCCATTCTTCCGGTTTTCCTGTCTCTTCCTGCCTTCTTGTCTTTGCTTTTGGGCTGGTGTGTCCATTAGTCTTCTATGTGTGAACTGAACTACGAAGCACATTCCTCATGTGTGTTATCTTTGGCCCTATAGACCTGTCTAAACTTTGGTTGAAGGATGAGCCTCAGGAGTGATTTCAGTACTGAGTTAAAACGGTGTCTGCAGGCCATACTCTTGGGGTTTCTCTAGTCTCTGCCAGACCAGCAAGACTGACCTTTTTTTTTAATTTGAATTTTGCTCTACATTTTTCTCCCACTCTGTCTGGGACCCTCTATTGTGATCCCTTCCAGAGCAGTTGGTGGTGGTAGCCGGGCACCACCGAGTTGTGCTGGACAGCCTGGAGGAGGTTACGATAGTTGTGGCACATTAATCCTTTGGACTAATCTTTCCCTTGTGTCTTTGGTTTTCTTCATTCTCCCTCGTTTCAGCCAAGATGGGACCAGCAGATGTATCTTAGATGGGTGCTTGCAGACTTTTAAGACCTCAGATGCTACTCACCACAGTCAAATGTAGAACTTTTTCTTAACAAACTATGTTATGCCAATTGAGCTAGGTGTCCCCTGAGACCATGATCCCTAGCCCTCAGCCCAGTAACTCGGTCTCTCAGGGTGTTTGGATGTGTCTGTGAAGCTTCTATGAATTTGCCCTGGTCAAGTAGTGCTGACTTCCCTAGTGTTGTGTGCTGCCTTACCCTTCACCAAAGTTATCACTTATCTACTGTCTAGTGAGTGTTTTTCCATTCCCACCCCTCTCCTCCCTCGTAGCCATCAAAGATTGTTTCTTTCTGTGTGGAAACATTTTCATGTGTTTTTATAATAGTGGTCTCATACAATATTTGTCCTTTTGTGATTGACTTATTTCACTCAGCATAATGCCCTCCAGATTCATCCATGTTGTGAGGTGTTTCTCAGATTCATCATTGTTCTTGATCGTTGTGTAGTACTCCATTGTGTGTATGTACCATAGTTTGTTCATCCATTTATCAGTTGATGGGCACTTAGGTTGTTTCCATCTTTTCGCTATTGTGAACAATGCTGCAGTGAACATGGGTGTGCATGTGTCTATTCGTGTGATGGCTCTAATTTCTCTAGAATGTATTCCTACGTAGCCTGTAATCTTTATGGAGGTAGATCTCCAGGTCTTTCACCCGAGGAGCCCCTGGTAGGTTTGAATTGCTAACCTTTTGCAGCTGAGCACTTAAATATTGCACCACCAGGGCTCCTAGATGTGGCAGTCTGCTTCCGTAAAGATTGTAGTCTTGGAAACCCTGGGTAGTTCTACTCTGTTCTATGGAGTGGCTATAAGTCAGAATCAATGGCAAAGGCTTTGGTTTTGATTTAATGTATGAACACCATTGAGCATTGTGATTGATAGGGAATGAAGTGGCAGCAAAAATCTCTTGAATGGTTTCTGTTACCTAGTGTTCCGAAATTACCAACACATTGTTAAAAAAAATCTAAGTAGAGTCTGGCTCAGGATTGAGGGACAGCTCCTAACCTTGGCAAGGTTCCAAGTCATCAGCTGTAGAAGGTGAGGGGGCTGGCAGTTGGGATTGTGTTAAAGGAGAAAGGAAATGTTTTCAGAAGGGAGGTGACTGATCACAGAAATATAATAGTTTGCAGGGAATGTGGAAGCAAAAGTAATGTGCATCGCTTGAGCACGTGACCCAGCTGTCCCATTGTGAACCTGTCTCATCTCCTTCTTCCCAGTTCTGTTCTGATGTTAGTTATGGGGACAATGGTGGTTCAGTGTTAAAATTATCACCTTCCCTGCAGAAGACCTGAGTTTGATTCCAGGCCAATGCACCTCATGTGCAGTCACTACCCATCTGGATTCTGTAAGAATTTGAAATTCTGGTCCACATGTTTCCCCCCTTTTGATCAGGATTCATCTGTTGATTTCTTGACTGAAACATTCAGTTACGGTAGCCGGGAATCATTAAGTTCTTCTGGTCTCATGGTATCTTAGTCATCTAGTGCTGCTATAACAGAAATACCACAAGAGAATGGCTTTATTTAATAGAGAGAAATCTATTCTCTCACAGTCTAGTAGGCTACAAGTCCCTATACAGGCTCCAGCTCCAGGGGAAGGCTTTTTCTCTCTGTTGGCTCTGGAGGAAGCTCCTCGTCATCAGTCTTCCCTTGGTTGGGGAGTATCTCAGTGAAGGAACCTCAGGTCCAAAGGACGTGCTCTGCTCCTGGCACTGCTTTCTTGGTGGTATGAGGTCCCCAACTCTCTGCTTACTTCCCTTTCCTTTTATCTCTTGAGAGATAAAGGGTGGTGCAGGCCACACGCCAGGGAAACTCCCTTTATATTGGATCAGGGATGTGACCTGGTAAGGGCGTTGCAATCTCAACCTAATCCTCTTTTACACAAAATTACAATCACAAAATGGAGGACAACCACAGAATACTGGGAATCATGGCCTAACCAAGTTAATACATACATTCTGGGGCGGGGGGAGGGAGATAATTCAATCCATGACATGACTAAGGAGGCAGTAGTTCGTGGAGTCAGTTAGACCTGCAGTCTAGTTCCTTCTCCAATTTGCTCAGGAGGTTTTTAGTGGGACAGGTCTGAAAGTAGCGCACATCACCTCTATTCATGTTCCATTGTCTAGAACTCAGCAACATGACCACACCAAACTAAGGAAGGCTGGGAAATGTACTCTAGCTTGCACCTTCGAGGAAAAGGAAACAGGCTTTGATGAACACATAGGGTTCTGGTTTTCTCAAACTCTTTCACCCTGACTAATGGATCACATCTACCATGGCCTCCACCAGACTGAGTCCAGTACAAGTAGATGGTGCCTGGCAACCACCACTAACTGCTTTGACAGGGATCAAATAGACGGTCCTGCACAGAGCTGGAGAAAAATGTAGAACAAAATTCTTACTCACAAAAAAAAGTCCAGGCTCACTGGCCTGACAGAGACTGGAGAAACCTGGAGAATATGGCCCCCGGACACCCTTTTAGCTCAGTAATGAAGTCACTCCTGAGGTTCACCCTTCAGCCAAAGATTAGACAGGCCCAAAAAACAAAACGAGACTAAAAAGGCATACCAGCCCAGGGGCCAGGACTAGAGGGGAGGAGGGGACAGGAAAGCTGGTAATAGGGAACCCAAGGTTGAGAAGGGCGAGTGTTGACATGTGGTGGGGTTGTGAACCAATGTAATAAAACAATATGTATACTAACTGTTTAATGAGAAACTAGTTTGTTCTATAAACCTTCATCTAAAATACAATAAAAAAAAACTAAACAAAACAAAAACCCTTTCACTCCCCTGCATTCTTTATTCAAACAGGCCTAAATAATTTTACAGATAGCCTACACATTACCCAATAGATAGATAGATAGGTAGACATACAGATGTATAGATTGATAGATATCTGCCTTCCAGTAGACTCTGACTCATGGCGATCTTATGTACAACAGAATGAAATGTGCCTGGTCCTGCATCATCCTCACAATTTCCAGCATATTCAAATCCATCACTGAGGCTATTGTGTCTACCCATCTCACTGAGGGTTCCCTCACCCTCGCTGGCCCCATACTTCACAAAACATGATGTCCTCCTCCATCCACCATTGATCCCTCCTAATGACATGTCCAAAGCAAGCGAATTGGACCGTGTTCTGTTGTGATCTATAAGATTTTCTTTCGCTAATTTTTGAAAGTAGATCACCAGTCTTTTCTTCCTAGTTTGCCTTAGTCTGGAAGCTCTGCTGAAGCCTGTCCACCATGGGCGACTCTGCTGGTATTTGAAATACTGGTGTCATAGCTTCAGCATCATGGCAACGTGTAAGCTACCATAGAACAACAAACTGACAGGTCGTGGTATTTTCCAATAAAACAAATAAAAACAAACCTGTTGCCATAAAATCGATTCCGACTTGTAACGACCCTGTAGGACAGAGTAGAACTGCCCCAAAGGGTTCTGTCTTAGTTACCTAGAGCTGCTATAAAAGAAATACCACAAGTGGGTACCTTTAACAAACAGAAATTTATTCTCTCACAGCCTAGGAGGCTAGAAGTCCAAATTCAGGGTGTCACCTCCAGGGGAAGGCTTTCTGACTCTGTCGGTTCTGTAGGAAGGTCCCTGTCATCAATCTTCCCCTGGACTAGGAGCTTCTCAGGTGCAGGGACCCCAGGTCCAAAGGAGGTGCTGTGCTCCTGGTACTTCTTTCTTGGTGGTATGAGGTCCCTTCCATCTCTCTGCTCGCTTCTCTCTTTTATATCTCAAAAAGATTGACTTAAGACACAACCTAATCTTATAGATTGAGTTCTGTCTCATTAACGTGACTGCTGCTAATCCCACCTCATTAACATTGTAGAGGTTGGATTTACAACACAAAGGAAAATCACATCAGATGACAAAATGGTGGGCAATTACACAATGCTGGGAATCATGGCCTAGCCAAGTTGACAGATACTTTTGGGGAACACAATGCAATCCGTGACAGGTTCCAAGGCCATAAATCTTTATGGAAGCAGACTGCTACATCTTTGTCCCACAGAGCAGCTGGTGGGTTCAAACTGCTGACCTTCCAGTTAGCAGCCAAGCACTTAACCAATGCACCACCAGGGCTCTTGTTTCTCAATAGACTCCTTTTAACTCTTATATTACTTTGTCTTCTGGAGTATTTGACATTATCGATCACTTTCTTTTTCTTGGAAACCCTGGTGGCATAGTGGTTAAGAGCTACAGCTGCTAACCAAGGGGTCAGCAGTTCAGATCCACCAGGTGCTTCTTGGAAACTCTATGTGGCAGTTCTATTCTGTCCTATAGGGTCACTATGAATCGGAATTGACTCGATGGCAATGGGTTTGGTTTCTTTTTCTTTTTATTGGCATTCTTCCTTTGGTTTCTGTGGTGCCATCTTGGTTTTCTCTTACCCTTAAATCCCTTTCTTTATTATTGCTATTGATTCCTGAGAACACAGAATTATGGCTTCCTCCCATGGACCAGCTGAATAATAACAGTAATAATAAAATAACAACAATAACATACTAATAAAGTATATGTACTTTCTTATCGCTTTACTTGCATAATTTCATTTAATCTGATAACTAAGGCATCAATATGCCCATTTAAGGATGAGGAAACTGAGTCTCAGAGAGGTGAAATAACTTGCCCAAAGTCACACAGCTGGCATCTGGAACCTGAAGCAGCCATTCT
This sequence comes from Loxodonta africana, assembly GCF_030014295.1. Lineage (NCBI taxonomy): Eukaryota > Metazoa > Chordata > Mammalia > Proboscidea > Elephantidae > Loxodonta > Loxodonta africana. The sequence goes on from NC_087352.1 coordinate 14,465,249, forward strand.
GGCTCCAGAATTTGTACTTTAAACATTTTCAAATTAGTTTTTATTTTTCCATTTCTGAAATAAACCAACAAAAAAAAAGTTAAGATTCGCCACACAAGAAATTCAGTTTTTGTTATCTAACATTTTGTTATGCTTGACATTCTTTTTGATATATGACAGCTCACTACAGGTGATTTAAAACTTCCTTTTTTAGAACAAGACATTTCTTTTCAGAGAGAAAATGGCCCACGCATGTGTCCAGATACCCACGGATCTTCTAATGAGCTCTATCTTCTTGTTATTTTAGTGTCGGGTGTGATCGACATACTTGGTTATTACTGCCTCCTCTTTGAAAGGATTTAATCATTATAGTTGAAGTCATACAACTTCAGTGCTGAGGAACAAAATTAAACTTTGTTCCACTAAACACATAATTATTCCTCATATAAAATTCAATGCAACATTACAGTTGAGGAACCAAGAAAAAAAAAATTTTTTTATATAGAGAATAAAATTTATTAGTAGTTTCCTGGGGTGGGAAGAAGGTGGAGAAGGGGAGTTGATGGAAAAATCGCATTGATTAGGGTAGGGTTGCACAGCCGATTATTGTAATTGCTGTCAATAAGTTGTTCACCTGTAAAAAGCTGAATTGCAAAAGTTGTGTGATAGATATATTTACAACAACAACAAAAAACACAACAAAACAAAACAAAGAGTAGCTGCTCAGGCTGCTTATGTACAACCAAAAAACCTCGTGGGATTTGGTTTCTTGGTTTGGAGGTTTAGGTTCATGGTTTCATGGGACATCCCAATTAACTGGCCTAATAACGTGTTCGGTGCTTCTGTTCCACCTCCTAGTTTGTTGTGTAGTGCCTGGGGTCTTAAAAGCTTGCAAGCAGCCATCCGAGTCACAATAATTGGTCCCTATTCACCTGGAAACACAGAGGAAGAAGGAGAGTCAGGAATAGGAGAGGAAATGGAATGTGTGGCTAGTTGCCCCCACGAACAACTGCCTCCTTTGCCATGAGACCAGAAGAACTGGATGGTGCCCAGTTACCATTACTGAACACTGTGATCAAAGATTCCATAGAAAAATCCTGATCAAAAGAGGTAAAATGTAGAACAGAATTTCAAACTCTCATGGACTTCAGGCTTCCTAGAGCCATGAAGGTTGGCTGAACCTCTGAAACTCTTGCCCTTAGGTAATCTTTAAACCTTAAACCAAAAATATCCCGTAAAGTCTTCTTAAAACCAAACAATAGCTTAGCTTAACTAGTAAGAAACATCTGCCTTGAGCATTATGGTCTTTTAAGAACTAACTATATGGGATCAAATTGACTACAGCAACTCGAAAGATTAGATAAGAACCCTAGGGGGCAGTGAATTTATGCTAATGGGGGAGGAACAACTTAGAAAAGGAGGGTGAGAATGGTTACACAACTCGAAGAATATAATCAACGTCACTAAAATGGTACATATAGAAACTGTTGAATTGGTGTATGTTTTGCTGTGTATATTCTCAACAACAACAAAATAAAATTATATTAAAAAAAGAAATATTGTATGTTCTCACTTTTATGAAATGTTCTCACTTTTATACATAAACCAATGTTCGTTAGTGGTTCTGGTGGGGGTGAGGGTGTTTACAGGGTAGTGGTGGGGAAATCACGAAATTTTAGCAACAATTTGGGATTTGTTCTAACTATAGTGGAACATTCTAGAACAGTATTGACCAGTAGAAATGTAATACCAGCTACTTACGTAACTTAAAATTTTCTAGTAGTCACGTTATTGTTGCTGTCAAGTAAATTCTGACTCATGACAACCCCATGTCTGCAGAGTAGAACTATTCCATAGGGTTTTCAAGGCTGTGACCTTTCAGAAGCTGGTCTTCAGGCCTATCTTCTGAGGTGTCTCTGGGTGGGTTCAAACCTCCAATCTTTTGGCTAGTAGTCGAGTGCTTCACTGTTCGAGCCATCCAGGGACTCCTAGTAATTAATTTTTATATTGTATTTTATTTAACCCATAATATCTAAAATATCATTTAAATATGTAATCAATAATAGGTTATTAAAGAGATATTTTGCATCCTTCTTCTTCTTCCACACTAAGTGTTCAAAACCCTGTGTGTATTTTGCACTTAGGACCCACCTAATCTGGAACAGCCACATTTCAAGAGCCTGATACCACAAGTGGCCTGTGTCTCTCCTACTAGACAGAGCAGAGCTGACATTTCCCTGGAAATGTTTGGAAATGCAATTAGCTTGTGCTGTTGAGGTTTTCTGCCCCAGAGGGAGGGATAGAAGGCCTGAAGGTGTATGGCAGATGTTACAGACTGAATCGTGTCCCTCCAAAATACATGTTGGAATCCTAACCCCTATACCTGTGGAAACAGGGTTTTGTTTGTTCTGTTAGTTAGATCATGTTGTTGTTAGGTGCCGTCGAGTCGGTTCCAACTCATAGCGACCCTATGCACAACAGAACGAAACACTGCCCGGTCCTGAGCCATCCTTACGATCCTTGTTATGCTTGAGTTCATTGTTGCAGCCACTGTGTTAATCCACCTCACTGAAGGTCTTCCTCTTTTCGGCTGACGCTGTACTCTGCCAAGCATGATGTCCTTCTCCAGGGATTGATCCCTCTTGACAACATGTCCAAAGTATGTAAGATGCAGCCTCGCCATCCTTGCTTCTAAGGAGCATTCTGGTTGTACATATTCTAAGACAGATTTGTTCGTTCTTCTGGCAGCCCATGGTATATTCAATATTCTTCGCCAACACCACAGTTCAAAGGCGTCAGCTCTTCTTTGGTCTTCCTTATTCATTGTCCAGCTTTCACATGCATGTGATGCGATTGAAAATACCATGGCTTGGGTCAGGTGCACCTTAGTCTTCAGGGTGACATCTTTGCTCTTCAACACTTTGAAGAGGTCCTTTGCAGCAGATTTACCCAATGCAATGCATCTTTTGATTTCTTGACTGCTGCTTCCGTGGCTGTTGATTGTGGATCCAAGTAAAATGAAATCCTTGACAACTTCAATCTTTTCTCCGTTTATCATGATGTTGCTTATTGGTCCAATTGTGAGGATTTCTGTTTTCTTTATGTTGAGGGGCAATCCACACTGAAGGCTGTGGTCTTTGATCTTCATTAATAACTGCTTCAAGTCCTTTCACTTTCAGCAAGCAAGGTTGTGTCATCTGCATAAAGCAGGTTGTTAATGAGTCTTCCTCCAATCCTGATGCCCCGTTCTTCTTCCTATAGTCCAGCTTCTCATATTATTTGCTCAGCATACAGACTGAATAGGTATGGTGAACGAATACAACCCTGACGCACACCTTTCCTGACTTTAAACTCACCAGTATCCCCTTGTTCTGTCCGAACAACTGCCTCTTGGTCTATGTACAGGTTTCTCCTGAGCACAATAAAGCATTCTGAGATTCCCATTCTTCAAAATGCTATCCATAATTTGTTATGATCTACACAAAATTAGGTCATACTGAGTAGAAAAAAACCAGTTGCCATTGAGCCAACTCCCCTAAGTTTTCTTAGGTTGTAATCTTTACGGGACCAGACCGGGCTGCCAGGTCTTTTTACCACAGAGCTGTTGGGTGGGTTAAAACTGTCAGCCTTCCGGTTAAGAGCTGAGCAGCTGAGCTCTTAACTGTTGCGACACCAGGGCTCCTTTCACAGGACTTTTAAACCCGTTGCCCTCAAGTTGATTCCAACTTATGAGTGGCTGTGTAGGACAGAGTAGAACTGCCCCATAGGGTTTCCAAGAAGTGGCTGGTGGATTTGAACTGCCGACCTTTTGGTTAGCAGCCAAGCTCTTAACCACTGTGCCACCAGGGCCAGCCCCAAATCAGAAATGGTGAACTCAAGGAAAAAGGTGAGGGCAGGACATTTCCTGTCACCTCCCCTTTTTCCTTTTCTGGCCCACTCTTCGACACTTCCTATCTCTTCTCGTCTCTCCCCTCCCCTTCCCTCTCCTACCTGTCACCCCACAACCTCACTGTTTCTCGCATCTCCCATATCTCTTTAACTTTTTTTATTGTTGTTGCTTATCTCTCTTTAAGGATGGTGTTCTCACTGGTCCCACCCCATCTGGAGCAAAGGAAGAATGAAGAAAACCAAGGACACAAAGGAAAGATTAGTGTAAAGGACTAATGGACCACAACTACCACAGCCTCCACCAGCCTGAGCCCAGAAGAACTAGATGGTTCCCAGTTACCACCACTGCCTGCTCTGACAGGGATCACAATAGAGGGTCCCAGACAGAGCTGGAGAAAAATGTAGAACAAAATTTTAACTCACAAAAAAGACCAAACTTACTGGTCTGACAGAGACTGGAGAAACCCCAAGAATATGGCCCCCAGACACCCTTTTAACTCAGTACTGAAGTCACTCCTGAGGCTCACCCTTCAGCCAAAGGTTGTTGTTGTTGTTAGGTGCAGTTGAGTTGGTTCCTGCTCATAGAGACCCTACACACAACGGAAAGAAACACTGCCCGGTCCTGTGCCATCGTTACAATCGTTATACTTGAGCCCATTGTTGCAGCCACTGTGTCAATCCACCTCGTTGAGGGTCTTCCTCTTTTCTGTTGACCCTCTACTTTACCAAGCATGATGTCCTTCTCCAGGCGCTGATCCCTCCTGACGACATGACCAAAGTATGTAAGATGCAGTCTCACAACCCTTGCTTCCAAGGAGCATTCTGGTTGTACTTCTTCCAAGAAGCCACAGATTAGACAGGCCCATAAAACAAATGAGACTAAAGGGACACACCAGCCCAGGGGCAAGGACTAGAAGGCAGGAGGGGTCAGGAAAGCTGGTAATAGGGAACCTAAGGTTGAGAAGGGAGAGTGTTGACTTGTTGTGGGAGTGGCAACCAATGTCACGAAACAATGTGTGTACTGTTTAATGAGAAACTAATTTGCTCTGGAAACCTTTATCTAAAGTACAACTTAAAAAAATGGTGTTCTGATAAATGTACTCACTCACAGTTGCAGAGTTTTCCCTAAACACCACTCTCAATGTGCCTACACATTTCGATATGTTCCATTTTCATTCCCATCCAACTGAGAGTATGTTGTTTTCCGTATGAGTTTCACCTTAACCCAAGGGCTGTTTGCAAGGATTTTTTCTTTTTTGTCTTTAGATATACCATAATAATAATACCAGCTGTTGTCAAGCCAATTTCAACTCACGACAACCCCATGTGTATCAGAGTAGACCTGTGCTCCACAGGGTTTCTAAGGGCTGATTTTTTTAAGTAGATTGCCAGATCTTTCTTCCAAGGCACCTCTGGGTGGACTTGAACCTCCAACGTTTTGGCTAGCAGTTGAGTGCTTTAACCTTTTGCACCACCCAGGGACTCCTTCTAGATATACCAACCTTTGCCCTCCCAAACCCATTGCTGCCAAGTCAATTCCAACTCATGACCACCCCACATGATTTTTTTGCAATTCATTTTTTTTTTAATTTTTAGAGAAAATATACACAACAAAACATATGCTCATTCAATATTTTTTACATGTATGGTTCATTGACAATGCTTACATACTTCACATTGTATCACTGTTCTCCCCATCTCTGGCCATAAATTGTTTCACCACCATTAATTTAGACTCTCTGCCCCTTAACGTTCTCATCTGTGTCTTAGGGTTAATTTTAGAGTTACTTTTGCCCATTTAATCTCGTATAGATAATTCTTTAAAAGAACGCAAAGCTTGGAGGTGGGGCCAAGATGGCGGACTAGGTAGACGCTACCTCGGATCCCTCTTGCAACAAAGACTCGGAAAAACAGGTGAATCGATCACATACATAACAATCCATGAACTCTGAACAACAAACACAGATTTAGAGACGGAGAACGAACAAATACGGGGAAGCAGCGACTGTTTTTGGAGCCTGGAGCCAGCATCCCAGTCAGGTAACCTTGGCACCAGGCTTAGGTCTGGGCCCAGGGGAGCTGAACTCAAAATCTTGTGACGGCGCAAACAAGGGATGCAGCCCTACCCCCCAGAACTGACCCTGGGAGGGGGCCCAGCCGGTCCGCGCAGGCAGCGTGATGATGCGGCTGGTGGGAGAAGTCCCTGGGAGGCAGTGACTGGATTTGGAGCCGGGAGTGCAGCGTCCCAGCCGGGGAACCTTTGCGCCAGGCTTTTGACTGGGCGCTGTCATGGCGCAAGCACGGGGTGCAGCCCTACTCCCCTGAACTAACCCCGGGAGGGGGCCCAGCTGGTCCGCGGAGGCGGCGCGGCAACGCGGCTGGCATGAGGAGAAGTCCCCGGGAGGCAGCGACTGGTTTTGGAGCCGGGAGTGAAGAGTCCCAGCAGGGGAACCTTGACGCTGGGCTTTGGACTGGCAGCGGAGGATCTGACCACGGCTTCAGCGGGACAGACCTTCGGGGGCAATCTCCACACAGCCAGCACACATAGGCGACATGCCCCTCGGGAATCTCAGATAAAATAGTCATTCTAAGCAAGATAAGCAACTTTGGCTATATTCCAAGGTGCTACTCTCCTATTTCTTTAAACCCTCCCCCACCCTTCCCAGGCGGCTTCATTAACATTGGAATTTCCCGAGCCAGAGGGAGAACGGCTCCGGCTCCGCGGCGGCTTTGCTTCCCCCCCCCTTTTTTTTTTTTGGTCTTTTCCTAACCCATTCTTCTCGCCTGAGGGAAGGAACCACAAAAAAACCCAGGGACCAAAAATCCATCCCTAATTGGACTAAAAACACAGAACCAGCTACAGCCAAGCATATATGATCCAAATCTCGGACTTTCATCCTTACAGGGAACAAGGTGGCGGTTATAATCCATTGGCAGTTCTGATAGGGATCTGACTGCATTTTTTTTTTTAGTGGATTTTCTGGAAAAACAAGTCTCCCAGGTCTGATCTCTCTGTTTATTCAACAGAGCCCTAACTGACCCACAACAGCGAACTGAGGGCTGAACCTCCCCCCAGACCACCTAGCCTCTTGTCTTAGGGGTCTAAGGAGGGTGACACCTACCAATCAGTAGAGGTACTTGCATTGGGGGCCTAAGGTACAGCTGCAGTGCCCTCCCACCAAAGTACTATAGGAATAGAGACACACCTACCTCATTGACACTTGGCGGAAGCCTGTCAACATCCTGCTCCCCCCCGGAGGGTGAACCCCAGCTGCTAATAGAATCCAGTGCACACAACTATCACCACTACTTCTCGAGGTGGATAGGTGTTAGGGTGCAGCACACACTTGACGACCCAATATCAGATTGTACTCAAGAATAGTGAATAGACTCAGGCGTATATATCTGGCAACAGCCCAAACCAGCTGGTAATAGGTCATAAGTAAGTCAAGGGCTACAACAATCAAGACAGCACAATCTAGTAGCCCATCCACGTATATTGAAAGAAAACAAAACAAGATAAGACTCAGTGAGCAATTATAGAATAAACCACTACTATATCTTTTTTATATCTTAGTGATGGCTCGGAGACAGCAGTCGATATCAAACCACATAAAGAAGCAGACCATGACAGCTTCTACAACCCCCAAACAAAAGAATCAAAATCTTTCCCAAATGCAGATACAATCCTGGAATTATCAGATACAGAATATAAAAAACTAATTTACAGAATGCTTCAAGACATCAGGGCTGACCTCAGAAACGAAATAAGGCAAACTGCAGAAAAAGCCAAGGAACACACTGATAAAACAGTTGAAGAACTCAAAAAGATTATTCAAGAACATGGCTGAAAAATGAATAAGTTGCAAGAATCCATAGAGAGACAGCATGTAGAAATCCAAAAGATTAACAATAAAATTACAGAATTAGACAATGCAATAGGAAGTCAGAGGAGCAGACTCAAGCAATTAGAATGCAGACTGGGAAATCTGGAGGACCAGGGAATTAACACCAACATAGCTGAAAAAAAAATCAGATAAAAGAATTTAAAAAAATGAAGAAACCCTAAGAATCATGTGGGACTCTATCAAGAAGGATAACTTGTGTGTGATTGGAATCCCAGAACAGGGAGGGAGGACAGAAAACACAGAGAAAATACTTGAAGATCTGCTGACAGAAAACTTCCCTGACATCATGAAAGTCGAAAGGATATCTGTCCAAGATGCTCATCGAACCCCATTTAAGATTGATCCAAAAAGAAAAACACCAAGACATATTATCATCAAACTTGCCAAAACCAAAGATAAAGAGAAAATTTTAAAAGCAGCCAGGGAGAAAAGAAAGGTCTCCTTCAAGGGAGAATCAATAAGAATAAGTTCAGACTACTCAGCAGAAACCATGCAGGCAAGAAGGCAATGGGATGACATATACAGAGCACTGAGGGAGAAAAACTGCCAGCCAAAGATCATATATCCAGCAAAACTCTCTGTGACCAATCAAGAAGTGGACAAAGGAAATGAACACACACTTCACTAAAGAAGATACTCAGGCAGCTAACAGATACATGAGAAAATGCTCTCGATCATTAGCCATTAGAGAAATGCAAATCAAAACCACGATGAGATTCCATCTCACTCCAACAAGGCTGGCATTAATCCAAAAAACACAAAATAATAAATGCTGGAGAGGCTGCGGAGAGATTGGAACTCTTATACACTGCTGGTGGGAATGTAAAATGGTACAACCACTTTGGAAATCTATCTGGTGTTATCTTAAACAGTTAGAAATAGAACTACCATACAACCCAGAAATCCCACTCCTTGGAATATACCCTAGAGAAACAAGAGCCTTCACACAAACAGATATATGCACACCCATGTTTATTGCAGCTCTGTTTACAATAGCAAAAAGCTGGAAGCAGCCAAGGTGTCCATCAACGGATGAATGGGTAAATAAATTGTGGTATATTCACACAATGGAATACTACGCATCGATAAAGAACAGTGACGAATCTGTGAAACATTTCATAACATGGAGGAACCTGGAAGGCATTATGCTGAGCGAAATTAGTCAGAGGCAAAAGGACAAATATTATATAAGACCACTATTATAAGATCTTGAGAAATAGTATAAACTGAGAAGAACACATACTTTTGTGGTTACGAGGGGGGGAGGGAGGGAGGGTGGGAGAGGGTTTTTTACTGATTAATTAGTAGATAAGAACTGCTTTAGGTGAAGGGAAGGACAACACTCAATACATGGAAGGTCAGCTCAATTGGACTGGACCAAAAGCAAAGAAGTTTCCGGGATAAAATGAATGCTTCAAAGGTCAGCGGAGCAAGGGCGGGGGTTTGGGGACCATGGTTTAAGGGGACTTCTAAGTCAATTGGCAAAATAATTCTATTATGAAAACATTCTGCATCCCACTTTGAAATGTGGCGTCTGGGGTCTTAAATGCTAACAAGCGGCCATCTAAGATGCATCAATTGTTCTCAACCCATCTGGAGCAAAGGAGAATGAAGAACACCAAGGTCAGACGACAACTAAGAGCCCAAGAGACAGAAAGGGCCACATGAACCAGAGACCTACATCATCCTGAGACCAGAAGAACTAGTTGGTGCCCGGCCACAATCGATGACTGCCCTGACAGGGAGCACAACAGAGAACCCCTGAGGGAGCAGGAGATCAGTGGGATGCAGACCCCAAATTCTCATAAAAAGACCATACTTAATGATCTGAGACTAGAGGAATCCCGGTGGTCATGGTCCCCAAACCTTCTGTTGGCCCAGGGCAGGAACCATCTCCGACGACAACTCATCAGACATGAAAGGGACTGGACTGTGGGTAGGAGAGAGATGCTGATGAAGAGTGAGCTAATTATATCAGGTGGACACTTGAGACTGTGTTGGCATCTCCTGTCTGGAGGGGGGATGGGAGGATAGAGAGAGTTGGAAGCTGGCAAAATTGTCACGAAAGGAGAGACTGGAAGGGCTGACTCATTAGGCGGAGAGCAAGTGGGAGTAAGGAGTAAGATGTATATAAACTTATATGTGACAGTCTGACTTGATTTGTAAACGTTCACTTGAAGCTCAATAAAAGTTAATAAAAAAAAAAAAGAACGCAAAGCTCGAGGTGCGCATTATTATATGAGCTGAATTATTGTTTATAGATGACTTCCTGAGACAGTGGCAGTTCAAGGCTTAAAAGTTGTTTCCAAGCAACAGATTTGGGGGTTTGTCCAGTCTTGATGTATCTAATAAGTCTGGTTTCCAATAAGAATTTGAAATTCTGTTTCACATTTTTTCCTCGTTTTGACCAAGATCCGTTTATTGGGTCCTTGATCAAAACGTTCTGTAATGGTAGCTGCTCACCATGCATTTCTTCTGATCTCATTTCATAGGAGGTAGTAGTTCATGGAGGCAATTAGACCTGCAGCCCATTTCCTTCTCTGATTCCTGGGCCTCCTTCTTCCTCTGTTGCTCCAAGTGCATGGAGACCAATTGTTGTATCTTGGGTGGCGGGACCACCCCTCATATTTCAGAGTAGAACTGCTCTATAGGGTTTTCAATGCCTGTGATCTTATGGAAAGAAACTCTGGTGGTGTAGTGGTTAAGTGCTACGGCTGCTAACCAAAGGGTTGGCAGTTTGAATCTGCCAGGTGCTCCTTGGAAACTCTATCGGCCAGTTCTGCTCTGTCCTATAGGGTCGCTATAAGTCAGAATCGACTCGACGGCACTGGGTTCTGGGTTAATCTTATGGAAAGGAGTTCTGGTGGTGCAATGGTTAGGAGCTTGGCTGCTAACCGAAAAGCAAGTGGTTAGGACCCATCAGTGACTCCAAGATGTGGCAGTCTGCTCCCGTAAAGATTACAGCCTTGGAAATGCTGTGGGGCAGTTCTACTCTGTACTATAGGGTTGCTATGAGTTGGAATCAACTTGAAGCTACACAGCAGCAATGTTATGGAAGTAGATCATCAGCCCTTTCTTCTGAGGCACCACTGGGTGGATTTGAACCCCCAACCTTTCACTTAATAGCTGAGTGCAAACTGTTTGCACCACCCAGAAACCTATTCTAAATATACACCACCACACCACCATCTAAATATACAGGGCTATTTAAATGATTATTTTCTTATTGATTCATATTTTTATTGCATTAAAGTCAGAGAACTTGTCCCTCCCTGACTCATAAACTTCTGGCTTCCACCTCATTCAGAGTCAAAGTCACAATCAAAGTCCTCACCATGGCTCACAAAGCCCTATGTGATCTGGTCTCACTCACATCACCTCCTACTACTTTCTGCCTCACTCTACCTGTTCCAGCCACACTGGTCTCCCCACTGTTTCTCCAGTATGCTAGATACACGTCTGCCTCAGGGTCTTTGCACCTGCTGTTCGCTCTGCCTAGAACACCCTTCCCCCAGATACACACAAAGCTCATTAGCCTACTTGGTTCTGTTCTCTGCCCAAGTGTCATCTTGCCAGCAAGGCCTTCCGTGTGCTGCCTTCTGAAATAACTACCTCCCCTCTCCCGTTTTTTTTCTCTCCCTAGTCTTCTTTCCCTGCTTTATTCTTCTCCATGACACTTGTGTCATCTGGCATAGCATGGCCCTGCTTGTTCGTTTGTCTGTCCCTTGTCACTAGGATGTGGGTTTCAGCAGGGTGAGATTTTGTCTGTCTCTACTGTTGTTGCCTTATTCTTTTTTTGGGGTTTTTTTTTTTTATTGTGGTGAAAATATGCATACCAAAAAATTTTCCAGCATAACAACTTCCACACGTATAATTCAATGACATTGATTACATTTTTCATGTTGTGCCACCATTCTTACTATCCTTTTCCAAAATATCCCACCACTATTAACATAAACTCAATGCCCCCAAACAAAAACTCCCCCTTTCCCTCTCCCTCCCATCCCTGGTAACCATTAATTATCTTGGTTTCTATATATTTGCTTATTTCATATAAGTGAGACATCACAGTAGTTCACCTTCTGCATCTAACTTATTTCCCTCGGCATGATGTTTTCGAGTTTCATCCATGTTGTGGCGTGCATCAGGATTTCATTTCTCTATGGCAAAGTAATATTTCATTGTGTGTATGTACCACACTGTGTTGATCCATTCATCTGTTGATGGAGATTTCAGTAGTTTCCACCTTTTGGTTATTATAAAAAGTGCTGCAATGAACACTGGTGTACAGGTTTCTGTTTGTGTTCATAGCCAACTAGTTAGGTAGAGCTGCTGTAACAGCAATACTACAAATGGATGGCTTTACAAACAGAAATATATTCCCTCATAGTTTAGGAGACTAGAAGTCTGAATTCAGGATATCAGCTCCAGGAAAAGGCTTTCTCTCTCTGTTAGCTCTGGGGGAAGGTCCTTGGAATCAACCTTGCCCTGGTCAAGGAGCTTCTCAGCACAGAGACCCCAGGTCCAAAGGACAAGTTCCTCTCCTGGTTCTTCATTCTTGGTGGTAGGAGGTCCCCCTCCTTTCTGCCCAATCCTCTCTTATATCTCAAAAGAGATAGACTCAACATACAATTTAATCCTGAAGCTGAGTCCTACCTCATTAACATAACTGCCTCTGATCCTGCCTCATTAACATCATAGAAAAAAACATCATAGAGGTTAGGATTTACAACACGTAGGAAAATCACTGTCAGATCACAAAATGGAAGACAACCACACAATGCTGGTAATCATGGCCTTGCCAAGTTGACAGACATTTTTGGGGGATAGAATTCAATCCATGACACCTTATTCTTTTTTTTTTTTGAGTCTTTTTTATTTATTTTATTTTATTTTATTGTGCTTTAGATGAATGTTTACAGAGCAAATTAGTTTCTCATTAAAAAATTAATGCACGTATTGTTTTGTGACATTGGTTGCCAACCCCATGATGTGTCAACCCTCTCCCCTTCTCTTCCCTGGGTTCCCCATTACCAGCTTCCTGTCCTCTCCTGCCTTGTCCTTGCCCCTGGGCTGGCGTGCCCCTTTAGTCTCGTTTTGTTTATGGGCCTGTCTAATCTTTGGCTGAAGGATAAACCTCAGAGGTTACTTCAATACTGAGTTAAAAGTGTATCTGGGGGCCATATTCTCAGGGTTTCTTCAGTCTTTGTATTCTTATTCTTTTGTAAATAATCTATTTTTCCTTTTCTGGAGACTTTTGTAATTTTTCTCTAGGTCTTTAATAGTTTTAAGTTTTACTAATATTTATTTTGATTTTTTTTTCGTAGCTATCTTGCTCACTATACAGTAACCATTTCAGTATGAAGTTTTGTGTCTTTAGTGCAAAGTAATTTTTAGTTAATATTTTTTCACACTGTGTTTCCCCATTCATTCTTTCTTTTATCTTCTTCAGGGAGGTTCTATTTAATGTAAGTTAGGATTTTTATTTATATCATCCACATATCTTATTTATTTCCTCACAATTTCCCTCTCTATCCCTTACCTATGTATTCTGGGATAGTTTTTGGAACTCATTTATTCATTCCTTATAGCTGTATCTACTCTGCCATTCAATCCACCTATTGAGTTCTTTATTTCAATAATTATACGTTTTTATACCCCTCATTTCCAGTTAAGGTCCATGAGTGGCGCAAACAGTTTACCCTTGTCTACTAACCCAAAGGTTGATGGTTCAAACACACCCAGTGGTGCCATGGAAGAAGGGCCTTCTGATATGCTTCTGTTACAGCCAAGAAAACCCTACGACCTCAGTTCCACTTTGTAACACTGCAACACACAGGGTCACTGTGAGTCAGAAAGGACTGGACAGCAATGGGTTTGGTTTTTTTGGTTCATCTCTAGTTAGGTTCTACTTAATAACTTCCTCTTTTTTGTTTCAAGTTTTCAATGTCCTCCCTTATTTCTCTCAGGATATTAATTATGTGTGTTTTACATGCCTTATTAGCTCTCCTTCATTGGCCATAGTTTCTTCCAAGCCCAGTTGAGATATTTGAGCCTCCTGGGTCTACTGACAATTTTGCGCTTCAGACAAAGTAACAATTCAGTGCTCTTTAAGCCTGATAGCTTTTAATTATTTTTTCAGCATTGGTATAGAATGAAAGCAGAGAGACTGATTTCTATTAGTAAAAAAAGAATAGGGAAGAAGAGAATTACTCTACACAATGATGAAGAACAAAGATGAATCTGCGAAACATTTCACAACATGGATGAATCTGAAGGGTATTATGCTGAGTGAAATAAGTCAGTCTCAAAAGGACAAATACTGTATAAGACCACTATTATAAAAACACATGAAAATGTTTCCACACAGAAAGAAACAACCTTTGATGGTTATGAGGGAGGGGATGGATGGGAAGGGAAAAACACTAGCTAGATAGTAGATAAGTGGTAACTTCGGTGAAGGGTAAGGCAGTACACAATACTGGGGAAGTCAGCACTACTTGACCAGGGCGAAGTCATAGAAGCTTCACAGACAAACCCAAATGCCCTGAGAGACCAAGCTACTGGCTTGAGGGGTGGGGATCATGGTTTTGGGGGACATCTAGCTCAATTGGCACAACATATAGTTTATAAAGAAAATGTTTTACATCCAACTGTGGTGAGTAGTGACTGGGGTCATAAAAGCCTGCATGTAGCCATCTAAGATACATCTACTGGTCCTATCCCAGCTGGAAAAAAGAATGAAAAAGACCAAAGACACAAGGAAAAGATTAGTCCAAAGGAAAAATTGATCACAACTACCTCAACCTCCATCAAACTGAGTCCAGAACTCAGTTACCACCACTGGCTGCTCTGGCAGGGATCACAATACAGGGTCCTGGACAGAGCGGGAGAAAAATGTAGAACAAAATTCAAACACACACACATACACACACACACACACACACACACACACACAAAGGCCAGATTTGCTAGTCTGACAGAGACTGGAGAAACCCCAAAAGTATGGCCCCCAGACATCTTTTTACCTCAGTACTGAAGTCGCTCCTGAGGTTCACCCTTCAGCTAAAGATTAGACAGGTCTACAGGACCAACAATAACACATGTGAGGGACCTGCTTCATAGTTCAATCATGGATACAAGACTAACGGGCATATCAGCTCAAAAGCAAAGATGAGAAGGCAGAAGGGGCAGGAAAACTGGATGAATGGAAACAGGAAACCTGGGGACACATTGCAGGGTAGGCAGCCAATGTCACAAAACAATTTGTGTATTAACTGTTTAATGAGAAACTAATTAGCTCTGTAAATCACAATTAAAAAAGCAAAAACAAACAAACAAAAAAACAAAACAGAGAATTACTGCTTCTAGCCAGAGCAGAGACAATTTCTGGTGAAAAAATCATTGAGACCCTCAACTTGAGGGTCATCCACATGTAGCAGACACTGTGGATACCCCTCTGCATTGCTGGTTGATGCACCTAGGTTCGCCTGTACTTGTGGCTCACAGTTTCCAGCACATAGACAGCCTGTCAACACAGTATCAGTGTCTCTTCTCATGGCCTGAGGGCATTCTCTGGCACCACTGAATTTACTTGGACCCCAAGTGCAAGCCCAAAATGTGGGGGAGTTTAATGTCCTCTGAGGCAACCCTTAATCAAAGGGGATCGGAATTGCTATAAATACAGTTGCCCTCGAGCTGACTCCAACTCATGGCGACACCATATGTGTATCACAGTAAAATTGTGCTCCACAGATTTTTTTTAATGAAAGTAAGATAAAAATTTTAACTTTTCTTATTGTTAACTATTCTAACTGATCACAATTTTTTCAAAATAATATTGTTGTAGCTGTCAGTTGCTGTCAAGTTTATTCTGACTCGTGGCAACCCTTTGTGTACAGAGTAGAACGGCTCCGTAGGGTTTTAATGACTCATTTTTCAGAATTAGATTGTCAGGCCTTTCTTCTCAGGCACCTCTGGGTGGACTACAACCTCCAACCTTTGGGTTGGCATTTGAGAATATTAATGGTTTCCACCACCTAGGGACTCCCAACACACTTGTTAACACATCTTTCATTAGTTTTTCCCCTTTTTCTGTCTCAATTCTCCACTTCTTCAATCCTGCTGAGATCACCTTCCAAATAAAATACCATCATCCAAGTCATTGCCTCTGAGTTTGCTTGTGGAAAGACTTTCCCAAGCCTCAACCCCTCTGTAGATCTTGTTCTCCATTTTTCTCAGATTTTTATCAACTTCTTGGGGCAGGGCATATTAAACAGTTAAAAGATTAGATAATAATATAAATTGTTTATTTCCTAGAAAAAAGCTCAACCGTGAAAAGGAATGTTACATGTAACAACATGGATGAATTTTGAACGTATTATGTTAAACAAAAGAAGGAGCCCTGGTGGTGCACTGGTTAAACTCTCGATTGCTAATCAAAAGGTTGGCAAATTTGGTGATTTGAACCCACCCAGTAGCTCTGAGGTGGAAAGACCTGGTGATCCTGCCCATAAAGATTTCAGCCTAAGAAACTCTATGAGGCAGTTCTACTCTGTCCTCTAAGGTCACTACAAGTCGAATGGACTTGATGGCACACAACAACAACAACAACAACAACAACAACAACAACAGGTGAAAAGTCAGGTTCAAAAGGCTGCAAACTGTATGATTCCCTTTATATGACATTCTGGAAAAGGCAAAGCTATGGTGAAGGAGACTGGGGCAGTGACTGACAGCAGTTACAGACTGGGGCCCGTTGTGACAACAAAGAAGTAGCTCAGGGGAATTTTCTGGGTGGGTGGAACCATTCTGTATCTTGTTTGTGGTTGCCGTTGCGTAACTCTATGCCTTTGTCAAAACTCATAGCTCTGTATCAAAAAGTCAATTTTGTTGTATGTAAATTTAAAATGGGAGTCAGTGGTGCAAATGGGTAACACACTCAGATGCTAAACAAAAGCTTGGTCATTCGAGTCCAGAGGTGCCTTGGAAGAAAGGTCTGGCGACCTGCTTCTGAAAAATCAGTCATTGAGAACCGTATGGGGCACAATTCTGCTCTGATGCCCATGGAGTCACCACAAGTCAGAGTCCACTTGGAGGTGACTGGTTCATTTTGGTTTAAACGTAAAACATACAGATAAAAAATTAAAAAAAAAGTCAGAGACTCTTATTACTGACATCTTAGAATCAAATATGCTCATACTTCAAAGATTTGCAACTTTGTAGTTAGAAACTTTTAGAAATTTCAGAGTAATAATAATATGAGCTTCCATTCCTCTAGGGCCTTTTATGTCAAGTTACTTAGCACTTTAAAAATATGATCTAGTTTAATGCAATAAGGACTCCAGGAAGTCAGTGCTAACACGATGACCACTTCTCGGATAAGGAAGCTGAATCTGGGAGAAATGATGTGTCTCAGGATAGTATAAATAGCAGTAGAACTGGTTCTTTTATTTTTCTGAACTTCCCCCCTTGGCCATTGCCTCCTACCTACCCTTAGCTCCATTACCAGCAATATTAATAGCTAACATGTTTTAGCATGCTACCAAACACTTTACAACACTGTCTCATCTGAGCCTCAGAACCACCCTGGAAGGTGAGATTTATTATCCCCATTTTACAGATGTGGAAACTGAGCCACAATGAGCTGAAATGATTTGCACAGCAGGGAGTAGAGGGGCCAGGATTTGAACCAGGCTTTGGGGGACTGCTTCTTGCTCCTTGGTGTTCTTAAAAGCGAGAACTTCAAGGTCCCTCCTCATATTCCTCTGGGGCCTCAGGGTGACCATGAAAAACTGCACCGGAGCTGCTGGCTCCTAGCTCAAACCTACTCTAAGTTCCTGCCCCAGCATCCCCCAAGTGACATCTCCCACACGACATCCCCCACAGCCTCCACTTCCGGTTCTCTGGTGGAGGCGCAGGTGAACTAAAGTTGGCTTGGCTGAAGGGAGAGCAAGTGGATACTTGGTGCTCTCCATTTCCTGGGTCTTGCTCTAGGGGGTGATCTCTGTCACCGGCAGCAGCCTTCCAGAGTACGTCCATTGTTTGCCATCAGTTTGGGGTCGTTGTGGTGTGCTACTCAAGCGGGTGTGGCACCATCCTGTGGCGTCTTGGTGCCTACTGTCCCACACACTAGCTTCCATGCCCTGGGAGGGGAGCAACTTAGCCACTCTGGCCTCAGTTTCCTCACCTACGACATGGGGATAATAACAGTACCTACCTCAGTAGGTTGTTGTGTCCTTCAATGGAAGGAACTTAGAAAAATGCCTGCATGTGGCTCTGTGGTAGAGGCAGCTCTGGCTCCTGGTGACCTTACATATAACAGAACCAAACATTGCCTGATCCTGCACCGTCTTCATGATTGTTGGCATGTGTGAGTCGATTGTTTTGGTTATTGTGTCAATCCATCTCATTGAAGGTTTCCCTCATTTTCTGTGACCCTCCACTTTACCAAACATGATGTCCTTTTCTAGGGACTGGTCTTTCCTGATGGCTGTCCAAAGTAAGCTAGTCGAAGTCTGGCCATCCTCACTTCTAAGGAGCATTCCACCTGCTCTGTAGGTATTAGTTATTGTACTGTAGCTCTCCTGTGCCTCAGTTTCACCAACTGTATCATCAGCATAGTAATAACACTTTATTGGGTTATCAAGTGCCTAGGCCAGCACACAGCCTGCATTCTCTCAGCGCTTATCATCAGTATTAGTTTCTGAGGGCTGATGTAAAGTACCACAAACTGGGTGGCTTAAAACGACAGGCATCTATTCTGTCACGGTTCTGGGGGCTGGAAGTTTGAATGGAGGCCATGGGCAGGGCCATGGTGTCCTCCAGTGCTCTAGGGGGAAGATCCTTGCCTCTTCCAGCTTCTGGTAGCTCCAGGCATTCCTTGTTTTTTAATCTCTGCCTCCACCTTCATGTGGCCTGTATCTCTCTGACTCTGTGCCTCCCTTCCCCTTCTTATGAAGCCACCAGTCGTATTGGTTTGAAGCCCACTCTACTGCGATTTAACCGCATGTCAACCAATTATATCTGCAAAGAGGCTATTTCCAAACAAGGTCACATTCACAAGTACTGGGGGTTGTGACTTGAGCATATCTGTTTGGGGGACACGGTTCAGCCTGTAACATCATCTTAACTTCCTTCGGTTATTGTGAAATGCTTGGAACAGTACCTGGCACAGAGCTATTGCTCAGTAAAACCAAAAGCAAACCCGTTGTCATCAAGTCAATTCTGACTCATGGAGACCCCGTATGTTACAGGATAGAACTGTGCTCCATAGGGTTTTCTTGGCTGTATTTTTACAGAAGCAAGTCACCAGGCCTTTCTTCCATGGTGTCACTGGGTGGGTTCAAACCACCAACCTGTAGGCTGGTTTGCTCTCGACCACCAACCTTTCGGTTAGTGATCGAGAGCAAACCAGTTGTGCTACCCAGGGACCTTGATTACTCAGTACGTGTTACCTATCGTTACTGTTATTGTTGGTGATGTTGCCGGCCAGTGGGACCTGCCCTCCCAGAGGTCTCTGTCTTACACGTCCTCCAGCTTCCCCCTTCCAGCTTCCCCACAGTGATTACCACTGCCCCCCAGTTCTCAGGGACAGTTGGTGTCGGGGATTTCTGGCGCGGCAGTCAGGCCGGGGTCAGAGGTCTGTGTGGTCCCAAGCATTGCTGTTGGTGGCCCCACCACATCCTGCCCTGGATGCCACTGTGACCACAGCTGAAGGGCCTCAGCACCACGGGGGTAGAGGTTGGGGTGATGGCCAATGAGAGACTGGCTCTGGGTTTCCTGTGGCCACAACTTCAGGAAAATACCAAGTGTTGATAACGATATGGAGCAACCTGAGCCCTCACACATGGCTGATAGGAGTATAAAATGATACAACTACTTTAGGAAACTGTTGGACAGTATCTACTAAAGCTAAACACACATCTACCCTATAATGCAGCTTCCTGTGGCAGCAGCTCCTTGTCTTTGGGGTGTGTGTGGTGGTTTCAGCCATCTGCTCAGCCCAGACCTTCCTGATGGGGATGGGCTTTGCATGGCTCTAGGGACTCTGGATCCAAAGCAACGTGCTCCATATACCACTCAGTCATCACCCTTTTCTGCTCACTGGTGTGTTAAATTTTAAGCCTCTCAGGGCCACTTAAGGAAAAAAAATTGAACTGTAAGATACAGAGGAGTCCCTGGGTGGCACAAAAGCTTAAGCACTTGTAAAAACAGCTTGGGGGTGGCATCTGACCCCCTCTAACTTAACAAGGGGGAAGGAGAATCAAGATCAACATCCCGAGGCTTATTCCTACGAGGTGGAGGTCTGACATGCCTCCTCTTTCTGCCATCCTTACCAATTCTGACACCAGCCGTCCCTCCCATGGTACTCTCTACTTCTCTGCTGGGTTTGATAACTCATTGTAGTGGCCACACAGCTCACAGACAATACTCACAATTGTGGGGTTTATTAGAGAAGTAACAGGTTATAATTCAGGCTCAGGAATACTTAGGATACAGTTCTTCCATCAGGACAGCCTCTTTTCGGCTGTCCTTGTTGGCACACCTCTTGTTACTGTAAATTGCAGGTTCGAGCCGCCTGCCGCAAAGTTAATATTGAGACAGGAGGAGGTAAGTAGTAAGAAGGATTTATTGAATACCGGTATCTAAGGGACTAAAAAAGACAGAGGGGGTTAAAGTTTTTTTTAATTTTGTCTGTTCTAAAGCGTTGATGGGAGGGTTTTATACCGGAAAGATCAAGGTTATATACATTATAAAACAATTACAGAAAGTTTTTATTAAGCTAAGGATAAACATGTTAGGCACCTGGACTCTAATCAGTATATTTATAATAGGTTGAAAAACTCTCACAAGAATTTCTTGGCTAGTGGAGTTGTTTTGTTAAGTCTACTGTGGCTGAGATAGGGAGTAAGAAAGAAAGTCTTTCTGCCGGTTTTTAGGCTGAAGGCCATTTTTTTTAAAAAGTAATTTTTATTGTGCCTTAAGTGAAAGTTTACAAATCAAGTCTGTCACATATAAGCTTAGCTTATATACACCTTACTACATACTCCCATTTACTCTCCCCCTAATGAGTCAGCCCACTCCCTCCTTCCAGTCTCTCCTTTCGTGACCGTTTTGCCAGTTTCTAACCCTCTCTACCCTCCTATCTCCCCTCCAGACAGGAGATGCCAACACAGTCTCAAGTGCCCACCTGATACAAGTAGCTCACTCTTCATCAGCATCTCTCTCCAACGCATTGTCCAGTCCCTTCCATGTCTGATGAGTAGTCTTCGGGAATGGTTCCTGTCCTGGGCCAACAGAAGGTTTGGGGACCATGACCGCCGGGATTCTTCTAGTCTCAGTCAGACCATTAAGTCTGGTCTTTCTATGAGAATTTGGGGTCTGCATCCCCCTGTTCTCCTGCTCCCTCAGGGGTTCTCTGTTGTGCTCTCTGTCAGGGCAGTCATCGGTTGTGGCCGGGCACTATCTAGTTCTTCTAGTCTCAGGATGATGTAAGTCTCTGATTCATGTGGCCCTTTCTGTCTCGGGCTCATAGTTATCGTGTGACCTTGGTGTTCTTCATTCTCCTTTG
This sequence comes from Loxodonta africana, assembly GCF_030014295.1. Taxonomy (NCBI): domain Eukaryota; kingdom Metazoa; phylum Chordata; class Mammalia; order Proboscidea; family Elephantidae; genus Loxodonta; species Loxodonta africana. The sequence goes on from NC_087352.1 coordinate 14,486,597, forward strand.
ATCCAGGTGGGTTGAGACCAATTGATGCATCTTAGATGGCTGCTTGTTAGCATTTAAGACCCCAGATGCCACACTTCAAAGTGGGATGCAGAATGTTTTCATAATAGAGTTTATTATGCCAATTGACTTAGAAGTCCCCTTAAGCCATAGTCCCCAAACCCTGACCCTTGCTCCGCTGACCTTCGAAGCATTCAGTTTATCCCTGAAACTTCTTTGCTTTTGGTCCAGTCCAGTTGAGGTGACCTTCCCTGTATTGAGTATTGTCCTTCCCGAAGGCCATTTTTTAAGAGAATAAAGACAGAAGAAGAGAGACTAAGGCCACAGGAGCTGAGATAGTTTTATACCTTTTTGGAAGAGCCTGGTGTAGCTGGGGTAATTAAAAAATGTTTAGAGATTACTTAAAACCAAACCCAGTGCCTTCGAGTCCATTCCGACTCATAGTGACCCTATAGGACAGAATAGAACTGCCCCATAGAGTTTCCAAGGAGAGCCTGGCGGATTCAAACTGCCAACCTTTTGGTTAGCAGCCGTAGCACTTAACCACTAAGCCACCAGGATTTCCAGAGATTACTTAGAGTATTATTATGGCTTTAGTCGTGTCAAGTTTTCAATTACTTATTTTGAATAGCGGAAAATATGTTGTAAGGTATTAGGGTGTTTTGTTATGTTTAAGAGTGGAACAGGCTGTTTAGTTATGTTTTGAATAGACTTTGCACTATTTTTTAAGGATTAGAGATTAATTGCAGCATATATAGTTATACTAAAATGAGAAAATATATTCTCTCTAATATTAAAACACCAAAGAAAATGCATTTTTGCTATTTCACTCTCTCTGGCCCTAGGCCTCTGTCCTTCTCAGGCAAGTGTTACAAAGCTCTTTTGGCCCCTGCCAATAAGTGCCCAGAGGCACCCCACTCCGCCAGGAAGCCTTGGCCCAAAGGCACTCAGCTTTCTCGCTCCATGGGCCAGGAAGCCCACTTTACAGTCTCCTGCCGGTCTCTCCTGCTACTGCTTTTCACTGTCTTCAGGATTACAGCTCGCTTTCCGTCTCCTGGGTCCAGGAGCTTCTCAACACAGGGATCCTTGGTCCAAAGGATGTCCTTTCTGCTCCTGGCTGTTCTTCCTTGGTGGTAGCGGAATCCTTTCCCTGCTCTGGAATTGGCTCTCTTTAAGGCAAAACTGACCAATTCCCTTGCTGGGCCGCAATTGCCTTATATGCCCAGTCCTACCCAGACACTTGGGTGGGAGTTACAAGACCACAGTGAGAAAGGCCACACAAAAGTGATCCATCACACTGCAGCACTCAACTGCTAGCTGAAAGGTTGGTGATTCGAATCCACCCAGAGGACTGTAGGAAGGCAGGCCCAGCAATCTGCTTCCGAAAGGGCACAGCCTTGAAAACCCTGTGGAGCACAGTTCTACACTGCACGCACAGGGTCACCGTGAGTCGAAATCACCTTGATGGGAAACATGTTAGTCCCTGGGTGGTGCCAACAGTTAACACACTCAGCTGCTAACCAAAAGGTTGAAGGTTCAAATCCACCCTAAGGTGCTTCAAAAGAAAGTCCTGGAGACCTACTTCTGAAAAACCAGCCATCAAAAACCCTATGGAACAGTTCCACTCCGACACACGTGGTGTCATCATGAGTTGAAGTCGGCTCAACAGCAGCTAACAACAACATAGGATACTGACAGAAAACTTCACAAATCCTAAGTACACAGCTTAATGACTTCTCACAGCTGAACATTCTTGTGTAACTGTCTTAGTTTCCAAGGGATGCCGTAACAAAATACCACAAAGTGGCTCGATGTGGAGAACAGAAATTTATTGCTTCACAGTTCCGGAGGTTTGAAGTCCAAATCAGGGTATCAACAGTGTTAATTCCTTTTAAGGGCTTTGAGGGAGGAACTGTTCCATGCGTCTCTCCTGGCTTCTGGTGGTTCTTGGGAATGTTTGGAGTTCCTTTGCCCCTTGTAGATGTACCTTCATGTGGTGCTTTCCTCCGCGTGTGACTGTTTACGTTCTGTTCTCCCCTTTTATAACACACCACAGAGAAGCGATTACAATTAGGACTCACTCTACTCTGGTAGGATTTCTTTTAACTTAATTGATAACAAAAGAAGAGCCCTATTTCCCAAGAAGGTCAGGTTCGCAGGTACCAGGCTTAGGTCTTCAGCATATCTTTTTGGGGGACACAATTCAACCCATAACAGTAACCAACTCTGGTTACTTTAGAGGGTAGAAACTGGGAGAAACACCAGAGTGGGGTTCTGGGAGGGAGGCAACATGGTAAATATTCCAAGCAAAGGAAGCAGTTTGGTTGTCTTGAGGAAATAAAATAGTTCTGTGTCCGGCTACCACCACCGACTGCTCTGACAGGAATCATAATAGAGGGTCCTGGACAGAGCTGGAGAAAAATCTAAAAAAAAAAAATGTAATTCACAAAAAACAAAACAAAGCAAAAACAACCAGACTTACTGGTCTGACTGGATAAACCCTGAGAATATGGCCCCAGGACATCCTTTTAATTCAGTACTGAAGTCATTCCTGAGGTTCGCCCTTCAGCCAAAGATTGGACACACCCGTGAAACTAAAAGAGACTAAATGGGCTCACCAACCCAGGGGCAAGGACAAGAAGACAGGAGGGGACAGGAAAGCTGGTAATGGGGAACCCAAGGTCGGGAAGAGGAGAGTGTTGATATGTAGTGGGGTTGGCAACCAGTGTCACAAAGTGATATGTGTATTAATTGTTTAGTGATAAACTAATTTGCTCTGGAAACCTTCATCTAAAGTACAACAACAACAAAAAAATAGGTCTGCGTAGCTGGAGGTAGGAGTCGCTGGGTGGCACAAATGGTAAAAAGCTCAGCCACTAACTGAGTGGTTGGTGGTTTGAACCCACCCAGAGACTCCTCGGAGGAAAGGCCTGGCGCTCTGCTTCCGAAAAGTTACAGCCTTGAAAACTGTATGGAGCAGTTCTATTCTGACACACGTGTGGTCACCACGAGTGGGAATCAGCCTGATAGCAACTTGTTTGGATTCTTGGTGGCTGGATGAGTCCCTGAGTGGTGCAAATGTTTAAGTGCTTGGCTGCTAACTGAAAGGCTGACAGTTTGAATCCACACAGTGGTGCCTCGGAAGAAAGGGCTGGCAATCTTCTTCCAAAAGATTGCAGCCATTGAAAACCCAACTGTATTCTTTTTTTTTTTGACAAGGGCTCTGTCAAGGTTGTGAGTGAGGTCAGAATCTGGCCTGGGTTCTTGTCAAATCGTATATCCTGGTATGGGACTCAACTGCCTGTAGAGTCTCTTTGTAATTCACACAAAAGCTCTAGTTGGTCTAATGTCAGCACTGAAGCAGCACTATCCTGTAAATAGATAATGTGAGCTACGAATGTGGACCTCGACTCAACGGCCAGTCCCGTCTTGCTGGGCACTTTGTTTGTGTCTGGTGTATGTTGAAATGGGGCAGAGCAAACCTTTGTGGCTCATTTGCATCACGAAGCTCCTGCTAACCACAGGGTGCTGGTATCAGCATCTTTTTCTGCAACTGTGAAGTCAGTGAGAGTAAAGCAGAGTGAGCTCATGCCAGGAAAGGAGCATTGTCAGCTAATGAGACGACTGGGTGGGGAAGTTCCTCTTTTGGGGGCCGAGTCACTCAGCAGTCAGCGATTGCTGAGAGCTTGCAAAGCCAGCAGAGGCAAATGTTAACTTCAGGCATTTTATCCAAGGGGGAACAGTCAAAAGTATTTAACAATGGCTAAGGTTTTTAAGGTTGGTGGCTGGCACAGTGATTAAGAGTTCGGCTGCTGTCTTAGTTATTTAGTTCTGCTATAACAGAAATACCACTAGTGGATGGCTTTAACAAAGCGAAGTTTATTCTCTCACAGTCTAGTAGGCTACAAATCCAAATTCAAGGTGTCAACTCCGGAAGAAGGGTCTCTCTGTCGGCTCTGGAGGAAGGTCGCATCTTCCCCTGGACTAGGAGCTTCTACGCGCAGGAACACTGGGTCCAAAGAACGTGGTCTGCTGCTGGCGCTGCTTTCTTGGTGGTATGAGGTCCCCGTTCTCTGCTTGCTTCCCTTTCCTATTATCTCTTGTAAGATAAGAGGTGGTGCAGGCCACACCCTAGGGAAACTCCCTTTACATTGCATCAGGGCCATGACCTGAGTAAGGGTGTTACATCCCACCCTAATTCTCCTTAACATAATCTAATCTTGCCTCATTAACCACAGACAGAGATTAGGATTTACATCACATAGGAAAATTACATCAGATCACAAAATGGAAGACAACCACACACTACTGGGAATCATAGCCTAACCAAGTTGACACGTATTTTGGGGGGACACAATTCAATCCATGACAGCTGCTAACCAAAAGGTTGGCAGTTTGAACCCACCAGCTGCAGGAGAAAGATGTGGCAGTCTGCTCTCTTAAAGATTACAGCCTTGGAAACCCTATGGGGAAGCTCTACTCTGTCACATTGGTCATTGTGAGTTGGAATCGACTCCGTGGCACCTAACAACAGCTGTAAAATAATAAAAAGTCAAGTAAAATAATAATACATTTAATAATACAATTATTATATATTATATTAATATGAAGGATATTATTGACATGTCAATAATACAGTAATAACAATTATTAAAATATTATTATTACATATAATCATATTTAATATATAACAATAACAATAAGGAGCCCTGGTGGCGGAGTGGTTAAGAGCTCAGCCACTAACCAAAAGGTTCTGTCAGTGATTCCTTGGAAACCCAATGGGACAGTTCTACTCTGTCCTACAGGGTCCCTATGAGTCAGAATTGACTTGATGGCAATGGGTTTGATTTTGGTTTTTAATAACAATGACAATATAGTTATATAAATTAAAACCCTGGTGGCATAGTGGTTAAGTGCTAAGGCTGCTAACTAAAAGGTCGGCAGTTTGAATGCACCAGGTGCTCCTTGGAAACTCTATGGGGAAGTTCTACTCTTTCCTGTAAGGTTGCTATGAGTCGGAATTGACTCGACTGCAGTGGCAGTGGGTTTTTAGTTTTGGTTATATAATATACAGTATCACATCCCTGGGTGGTGCAAACAGTTAATACGCTTGACTGCCAACCAAAAGGTTGGTGGTTTGAGTCCACCAAGAGGCACCTCGAAAGAAAGGCCTGGCTATCTACTTCTGAATAGTCGGCCACTGAAAACTCTATGGGGCGCGGTTCTACTCTGACACACATGGGGTCACCATGAGTGGGAGCTGACTCTGTGGCAGCTGGTTTTTTTTTTTTTTTTAAACATACATTATTATATAATATAATAATAACAATAATACAATCATATGTTTTACTCAACCTAATCTATACAAAATATTATTGTTTCAGCATGTAACCAATAAGCAACATCATGATAAATGGAGAAAATACTAAAATTGTCAAAGATTTCATTTTACTTGGATCCACAATCTACACCCATGGACAGTAGTCAAGAAATCAAACAATCCATTGCATTGGGCAAATCAGCTGCAAGAGATCTCTTTAAAGTGTTAAAAAGCAAAGATGTCACCTTAGGGACTAAGATGCTCCTGACTCAAGCCATGGTATTTTCAATCACCTCATATACGTGTGAAAGCTGGACAATGAATAAGGAAGATCGAAGAAGAATTGATGGCTTTGAATTATGGTGTTGGCAAAGAATATTGAATATACCATGGACTGCCAGAAGCACCAACAAATCTATCTTGGAAGAAGTACAGCCAGAATGCTCATTAGAAGTGAGGATGGTAAGACTTCATCTTGCTTATTTTGGATATGTTATCAGGAGGGACCAGTCCCTGGAGAAGGACATCATGTTTAGTAGAAGGTCAGTGAAAAAGAAGACCGTCAATGAGATGGATTGTCACAGTGGCTGTAACAATGGGCTCAAACATAACAACGATTGTGAGGATGGCACAGGTCCAGGCAGTATTTAGTTATGTTGTACACGGGGTCATTGTGAGTTGGAACCCGCTCGATGACAACAGCAACAGCCTATACACAAATTATTATTGAGTTCTTTTACATTCTTTGTTTTTTTTTGGTACTAAATCTTTGAAATCTGGTGTGTATGTTATACTCACAACACATCTTAATTCAGACTTGCCACCTTTAGAGGTTTGGTAGCCACATGTGGCTAGTGGCTGCCATATTGGACAGCGCGGATCTTGATCTTGAAGGAGAGCATAAAAGTTACAAACACAGTATGGTGTAGTCACACTCTGCCCTGCAATCCCATTTCTAGAGAGTTTCTTGCAATAAATCCTTGTGTGTGGACACAGGGCAGAGGTACAAGGGCACACTCATGTGCAAACACGCAGTGCAATATGAGCAGAAATAGTGGAAACCACCCAAAATTCCACCAATAGGGAAGTGGTTCCATAAAGCAGGTTTCAAACTAACAGTGGAACGATTATATTGTTCAAAGGGAACGAGGAGTTTCTGAATGCATTTACTAAAACATTCTGAAAAAAGAACAGCGATAAAGGATACAATTGGAACAACGTATGGGATTTGAATAAGGACTGCAGATTACATAATAGTAGTGTAAATCGCTATTACATTTCCTTATTTCGATAATTGTGCTATGGTTATGAAAGAGAATATCCATGTTCTTAAGAGATACACACTGAAGAGTATAGTGGTAAATGCCCATGATGGATGCAACTTACTCGTAAATGATTCAGGAAAAAAATGTATAGATAGATAATAGATATTTGTAGTTGTTAGCTGCAGTCAACTCAGCGACTCGTGGGGATCGTATGCACAACAGGACCATTGTGATCCATAGGGTTTTCATTGGCTGATTTTTGGAAGTAGATTGTCAGGTCTTTCTTCCTAGTCTTAGTCTGGAAGCTCCGCTGAAACCTGTTAAGCATCATAGCAACATGCCATCCTCCAGAAAGGCCTGGCAATCTGTTTCAGTTAGGATTGCAGCCAAGAAAACCCTATGAAGCAGTTCTACTCTGACACACAAGGGGTCGCTATGAGTCGGAATCTACTGGATGGCAACAAACCAAAAAACCCATTGCTGTGGAGTCGATTCTGACTCATAGCGACCCTACAGGGTAGAACTGCCCACAGGGTTTCTAAGGAGTGGCTGGTGGATTCGAACTGCCAACCTTTTGGTTAATAACCATAGCTCTTAACCACTAGGCCACCAGGGTTTCCTTTGCCACCATAGATACGGATATACAGATAGGTACCCCACATACATAAATAGCGCAAACATGCTAAAGCACATAGAACAATTACTAACCAAGAGTCAGTCTGGGTGGAGGGCATACAGAAATTGCCTTTGCTATTCTTGTAACGTCTTTTTAAGTTTGAAATTACATTAAAAGAAAAAAATTATCCAAAAAAAAAGCATTCTGAGAAGAGGTCCAGAGCTTCACCAGGGGCCCAGAGCATAGAAAATCTTAACTCATGATTTAAGGGGCTGTATAACTTGGATCCAAAATCATAAAAGTAAAGTGGGTGTCACCTGGCCTCCTGCGTCTCCTCCCCACTTCCCCCTCTAGCGCCTCCTTGAGGTCAGGTTCAACACAACACCATATTCCTAGGGTGCACCCTCAATCTCTGTAAATCCACTTCAAAATCCTTTCTGAGTCAGCAGATTGTACATTAGGTGCCCTGGTAGTGCAATGGTTAAGCACTCAGCTGCAAAGCAAAAGGTTGGTGGTTCGAACCCACCAGCTGCTCTTCGGAAGAAAAGCCCAGGCAATCTGCCCCAATAAAGATTATGGTCTAGGAAAACCTATGGGGCAATTGTACTCTGTCCTATAGGGTTGCTATGAGTTGGAATCGACTCGATGGCACACAACAGCGGACTGTACACACGGCTTCGTTCAATGGAACCAAAACTTGCTGAATAGCATACACCCACGTGCCCATCCCAAAACACAAATACCACATTTGTAGAAGTCTGGGCGATACATTCCAAACTGCTAGGAAGAGTTTCAACAGGGTGGCAGATAGGGGACTTTCAAAGCTTAATTTTTTGGGGGGGAGTAGTTATTTCCGGATTGTTGGAATGTTTGCAATGAGCATGGATTACCTCTGTAATGAAAAGAAAACTATTTTTTTCTTTTTAAATTTTGGTGAAAATATACACAGCGGGACATATACCCATTTGGCAATTTCCACAGGTACAATTCAATAACGTTGGTTACATTCATCACATTGCGTCAACGTTCTCGACATCTCTACCCATGTTGTCTCACCACCATTCTTTTCAATTTTTAAAAATCGAAGTCACCCTAGAGAAATACTTGGTTGTTGTTGTTAGCTGCCCCTGATTCATGGCGACCCCGTGCGCAGTGGGACAAGATGCTGCCCCGCCCTGTGCCATACCCCTGATGGGTTGCAGATTGGACTGTTGTGATTCGTAGGGTTTCACTGGCTGACTTTTGGAAGTAGATCGCCAGGTCTTTCTTCCTAGTCTGTCTTAGTCTGGAAGCTCTTTCGAAACTGGTTCAACAACACAGCAACATGCAAGCCTCCACTGGCAGGCGTGTGTTGGCTCATGAGGCGCATTGGCTGGGAATTGAACCTAGGTCTCCCCCATTGAAGATGAGAATTCTACCACCGAACCACCACTGCCTGTCATAGAAAAATATTTACTGTGGAGGAAGGAGGTGGATGATAGATCATAGGATTGCAAAACAGCGTGTGTAAAATGCACCTGGTTTGCAATCTTCAGTCAGCATCGTCATTCATTGTGATTGGCTGAATAATGGCCTCCGTGACGTCCAGTCCGAGTCCCCAGAACCTACGAATATATTACCTCACGTGGCAAATGGGTCTTTGCGGATGTGATGGAGTAAAGGATCTTGGGATGGTGAGATGACCCTGGATTATCTAGGTGATCCCCAAATGCAATCACAAAAAACCAAAAACCCACTGCCGTGGAGTTGATTCCGACTCATAGCGACTGTATGGAATAGAACAGAACTGCCCCACAGGGTCTCTCAAGCTGTAAATCCTTATGGAAGTAGACCACCACATCTTTCTCCTGTGAAGCGGCTGGTGGGTTTGAACTGCAAGTCATTCTGTTAGCAGCTGAGCGCTTAAACACTGTGCTGGCTAATTCTGGCTGGGACCAAATTCAAGGTGTTGTGTTCCTCATGGAGGAGAGCTGCTAGAACTGCCTTCCTTGGCTCATGGCGCCTTCCTCCATCTTCAAAGCCAGTAGCCTAGAGTCTTGCTTCAGACCTCACATTGCGTTCTTCTTCCTGTCAAATCTGCCTCTGCTTCCCTCTTATAAGGATCCTTGTGATTGCGTAAGCGCCCTGGCGGTGCAGTGATTAAAGTGCTCTGCTGTTGACTGAAAGGTCAGCGGTTCAAACCCACCAGCTGCTTGGGGGGAGAAAGATATGTCATTCTGGTTGGAAACCCTATGGGGCAGCTCTACTCTGTCCTACAGGGTCGCTATGAACTGGAATCGACGTGACAGAAATGGGCTGGTTTTGGTTTTATGTGAAGACAGAGGCAGAGATAGGAGTGATGGGGCCAGAAGTCAAGGAAAGCCTGGAGCCACCCGAAAGTGGAAGAGGCAAGGAAGCGTTCTCCCTTAGGGGCTTTAGAGGAAGCAAAGCCCTCCTACGCAATCACAAGGCTCCTTAGAAGAAACAAATGTGACACAGAAGAAGAACGCAATGTGAGGACGGAAGCAAGATGCTAGGCTACTGGCTTTGAAGATGGAGGAAGGGGCCATGAGCCAAGGAAGGCAGTTCTAGAAGCCCTCCTCCAGGAGGAAACTCAACGCCTGGATTTTGGCTCCAGCCTTGGTGGTGCAGTGGTTAAGTGCTTGACTGCTAACCGAAAGACAGGCAGTTTGAACCCACCAGCTGCTTTGCAGAAGAAAGATGTGGCAGTCTGCTTCTGTAAAGATTACAGGGCTGGAAACTCTATGGGGCAGTTCTACTCCATCCTGTAGGGACACTATGAGTCAGAATCGACTCGACAGCAGTGGGTTTGGTTTTGGTTTTACGTGAAGGCAGAGGCAGAGATGGGAGTGATGCAGCCACAAATCAAGGAATGCCTGGTGCTACGTGAAGCTGGAGGAGGTAAAGGTGGATTCTCCCTGACAGCCTTCAGAGGGAGCACAGCGCTGCTGACACCTGGATTTTGGCCTTCTGGCTTTCAGAACCGTGAGAGAATAAATCTGCATTGTTTTAAGCCACCAGGTTTGTGGTATTTTGCTATGGCATCTGTAGGAAACTAATACAGGATCCTTATTCTATCCTGGCTCCAGCACATCTCCCAGAGAACCAGAAAGAGGCTGAAACAGACAAGACACAGGTCCCATTTCCAAGTCAGACAATTGTGGCTCAGGGGGTGGCTTCTCCTACCAACTTTAGAACCCTAACTAGTTGCTGCCGACGTATGTTGACCTCTGTGTGCAGAGTAGAACTGTGTGCGCCATAGGGTTTTTAAGGCTGTTACTTTTTGGGAGCATGTTGCCAGGCCTTTCTTACGAGGTGCCTTTAGGTAGGCTCAGATTGCCAACTTTTTGGTCAACAGCTGAGCGAATTAGCTGCTTGCACCACCTGGGGACTCCTTTCAAAACTCTGTTGTGTTGTTGGGTGCTGTCGAGTTGTTTCTGACACAGGGCCATTCCATGTGACAGAATAGGACTGGCCCATAGGGTTTCCTAGGCTGAAACCTTTATGGGAGCAGATTGCCAGGCCTTTCTCCTGTGGAGCCTTTTGGTTAGTAGCCAAGAGCTTAGCCATTGTGCAATTAGGGTTCCTTTTTAAAACCCTAGGAAAGAAGATTTAACAGCAAAATGTGCCCAAGCACTGGGCCACCTCCTCAGACCTGCTTGGCTTCTCTGCACTTCAGAGCAACCTGGCTGGGAGGCAGGGGCCACAAACCCTGCTTCCCGAGGCCCCCGTGGGAGTCTAAGGTAGCTGGGTCCCTGGGCTGTGGTGCAAAGGGAAAGAGAGAGCTCTAAAATGGGGTAGCCAAGGCACAGAAAGGGGCTGAACCCAGATTGGGGTGGGGGCCAGGGGGCTCTTCCAGCTGGCTTTCTCCTCTCTCATACCAGGGACTTCCTCAGTATTCCACGCCCTGTCCTCCCTCCTCTGACTGGGGGGAGATGTTCGGAGTCCCTGGGTGTGTGTGTGCCCCAGAAAGGGGGCCCAGCAGAGTGTCCAGTGCACAGACCAATCAGAACCCCAGAAAGGAAAGATGGTCATTTCCTCCCCGGCTCTCCGCACCCTCCCTTGGGGGTTTAAAAACCACAGCCCTTGTGGGCAGGAGGAACCTTCCCTCAGCGAAGAGCCCAGAAGACCAGAACATGGTAAGTTCAGAAGGAGCTTGGACATAGGAACTCTCTACCTTTGTTCCCTCATTTCTCGGCTCCTTTTTTCTCTCCAACATTTTCATTCTCGTGTTTCTCCTTTTCTTTCCTCCCTATCCCCCTCCTCAATCACTCCTCTTCTCCCTTCTTCCTCATCTCAGAGTCTCGGACTCCAGGGCTGGGATGAAGTTTAAGGATTAAGGCTGTCAAGGGACAATGGGAGCCACAGCAACCCCACAGGGCTGGAGGTCCAAGAACATTTCCCAGGGAAGCAAACCCTTGAGTTGGGTCTTGTAAAAATGACTAAGAATTCCACAAGAGAAGAATTTCAGAAAGGAGTTCCAGGCAGCTGGAACAGAAGGGGCGAATGTTGGGAGGCTGGAGACAGCCAGCTTGGAGGCATGAAGATGTTACTCCCGTGGAATTTCATATATTCTCAATAGTGGAGATGGGGAAACTGAAGCCCAGGCCAGGGCAGAAATGGCCTGGGTCCTTCACAGTGGTTGGTGGCAGAACTGATACGTTCCTTGGATCCTGTGAGTCTCAGAGGGATGCTGTCCCCCGGTGCAGCGAGGGCCCCCCTTTCACATCTGCATCCTGAGGTCTGGGGACCAAGCTGGGCAGGGCTGTGGGTTAGCACTTGGAGTCTCTCTCAGGTATTGCTTCATCTGGCCGAAAGGGGAAACGGAAAACAAGTTGGATGGACATGGGAGGGGTTTGATGTTGCTTCACTCTCCTCATCCCACCTTTGACATCCAACTTGGGCAAACAGGACTTTCAGAATAGGGCAACTTACTAGCTGCTGCTGCTTCTTCTTTTCGTCCTTTCTGTAAAATATTCCAAAACACCGAAGGGGATTCAGTGAAAATTCACTCTCCCTGACCACCCCTGAGCCTCAGACCCCTTGTCGTTTCCTTCAGATGTAAACACAGTGTCTTAGTTATCTAGTGCTGCTATAACAGAAATACCACAACTAGATGGCTTTAACAAAGAGAAATTTCTTCTATCACAGTCTGGGAGGCTAGAAGTCTGAACTCAGGGCTCCAGCTCCAGAGGAAGGCTTTCTCTGTCGGGCTCTGGGGAAAGGTCCTTGTCATCGATCTTCCTAGTCTAGGAGCCTCTCAGCACAGGGATATAGGTCCAAAGGATGTGCTCCCCTTCTGGTTCTTCATTCTTGGTGGTAGGAGGTCCCCCTCCTCTCTGTTTGATTCTCTTTTATATCTCAAAAGAGATTCACACAACATACAACCTAATCCTGTTGATTGAGTCTTGCCTCATTAACATAACTGCCTCTAATCCTGCCTCATTAACATCATAGAGGTAGGATTTACAACACATAGGAAAATCACAACAGATCACAAGATGGCGTATAACCACACAATACTGGGAGTCATGGCCTAGCGAATATGGCACACATTTTGGGGGGGACAAAATTCAATCCATAACACATGGGTACCAGTTGGTGGTTGATCCTATCAATGGAGAATTAGGTTGTTTCTAATATATGAGCTTTAAAACTAAAACGGCAATGAGTATTCCTGTACTTATATCTTTGGACTCACCTTTGAGCTTCCAGAATTGCAAACATTGAATCCAGGACATGTGCAATTTTTATTTTAACAGATTACCAACATTGTATCAATTTATATTTCCCACCTAGAGTGCCTGGGAGTGCCTGTTTCCCTATGCCCTCACCCACAGTTTTATCGCATTTTTTTTTACTTTTGCCAACCTGAGAGGCAGTTCATTCATTGCATCCTCAAAATACCTGGAAGCTTGTCTTTTTCACCGCATATTTTAAATGTGTTTACGTTTTTTACTGCTTCCAGTTCAGACCAGTTACTGTCAAGTTAATTCTTATTCATGGCAACCCCATGTGTGTCAGAGTAGATCCATGCTCCATAGGGTTTTCAATGGCTGATTTTTCAGAAGCAGGTCACCAGGTCTTTCTTCTGAGGTGGACACGAACCGCCAACCTTTCATCTAGCAGCCAATTTGCACCACCCAGGGGCTCCTTTTTTTGTTTTTGTTTTTTTCATGGTAATAGCTTTCTTGAAGAAGTCAGAGATGCTTTCTGAACATTTCAATAAGCCTGTCATCCTGCCTCAGTTTTTTTCTTAGTCTTTATTTCTTCTTAAATTTTATTGTGCTTTAGGTGAAAGTTTACAGTGCAAATTAGTTTCTCATTCAAAAGTTTATAAGCAAATTGTTTTTATGACACTGGTTGCAATGTGTCAGCACTTTCCCCCTTTCCCTTTACACCCCAGTTTCCCCGTGTCCATTCAACCAGTTTTCCTGCCCCTTCCTACCTTCTCGTCTTTGCTTTTGGGCAGGTGTTACCTAGTTGGTCTTACGTATACTTGATTGAACTAAGAAGCACATTCCTCACATGTGTTATTGTTTGTTTCATCCCCCCCACCCCAAAACCAAACCTGTTGCCATCAAGTTGATTCTGACTCATAGTGACCCTGTACAAAAAAGTAGAACTGCCCCACCGGGTTTCCAAGGAGCAGCTGGTGGATTTGAACCGCAGACCTTTTGGTTAGCAGCAAAGCTCTTAACCACTGTGCCACCAGGGCTCCCTCCTGTTTTTTTCATAGGGCTGTCTAATCTTTGGCTGAAAGGTGGATTCTGGGAGTGGCTTCAGTTCTGAGTTAGCGAGGTGTTCGGGGGTCATAGTCTCAGGGGTTCCTCCAGTCTCTGTCAGACCAGTAAGTCTGCTGTTTTTTTTGTGAATTTGAATTTTTTCCTACATTTTTCTCCCGCTCTGTCTGGGACCCTCTATTATGATCCCTGTCAGAGCGGTCGGTGGTGGTAGCCAGGTACCATCTAGTTGTCCTGGGCTGAAGCTGGGAGGCTGTGGTTCATGTAGTCTATTAGTTCTTTGGAGTAATATTTTCCTTGTGTCTCTGGTTTTCTTCATTCCCCTTTGCTCTGGATGGGATGGAACCAATGCATCTTAGATGGCCACTCACAAGCTTTTAAGACCTCAGACCCTACTCACCAAAGCAGAACATAGAACATTTTCTTTATGAGCTATGTTATGTCAGTTGACCCAGATGTCCCCTAAGACCATGGTCCCCAGCCCTCAGCCCCAGCAACTCAGTCCCTCAAGGTGTTTGGATGTATCTAGGAAGCTTCCATGACTTTGCCATGGTCAAGTTGTGCTGACTTCCCCTATATTGTGTGTTGTCCCAGGGACTCCTTTTTAATATTCAGGGATTTTTAATTACAAAGGTTGTGTGAGTTAAAGAAAATAAATATGAGTTGAAGGGGCCGCCCCCACCCTTGTAATTCATTTTTCTGAGGTAGCAACCTATAATGATTTTATGCGGTTCTGTGCGTAGATTGTTAAAAGACATTCTGTCCACGTGGGAACAGGGGAGGCAGATGTTTAAGAAAAAAGCAGACCTTGCCTTTCATATGTCTCCTGGCTCTGACAGCGTTCCTAAGTAGGTCTGTTACTTCCACTTTAATGGGAGAACGGTTGGCAGGACTTTCCCCACTAGAAAGGCAGAGAAACTGAAGCTCATACAGGGAAGGGGCTGTGACAGTGTTTACCAGTTACTCCTCCCACACACCAGCTGCACAACTGTGCACAAGTTTTGTCTCTTCCCTGTGCCCTCAAGTCCTTCGTCTTTTCTCCCTCTTTTTGCCCATTACTCTAACCCAGGTCAACATCATCGTTCACCTGGATCCCCAACCCAGCCTCTTCTCTGGTTCCCCTGCCTCTGAGTTCACCTTCAAAGTGGCCAGAGGGAATCTTTCTAGATATAAAATTTAACCTAGCACCTCTCCAGCTAAAGGCCATCTATGGCTCCCTATTGCCCCAGGATAAAATACAAGTCCTTTAACATGGCATCTGCAGACCTTTCTAACCCCGTCTTGGCTACCTGCCAGTTTTGCTCACCTTCTTTCTTGTTCTGGTGTACAGTATCCTCACTCTTACCTTGGTACCTTCTGCCTAGACTGTATACCCTTCCTTCCTCCCATACTTTTGGCCTGCTAGCCACTCAAAGACAGGGCTCTGGAGTTCAACTCTTGGGATTGATCTCCTATCTCTGTTACTTGCTAATTGTGAGGTCCTGGAAAGGCCTCTCTCTTTTATTGTACTGTAGGTGAAGGTTTATAGAGCAAATTAGTTTCTCATTAAACAATACACATATTGTTTTGTGACATTGGTTGCCAATCCTGCGATTGGAAATCCACTCTCCCTTTCTTGATCGTGGATTTCCCATTCCCATTCGTACAGCTTTCCTTTCCCTTCTTGCCGTCCCATCCTTGCCTCTGGGCTGGTGTGCCCATTTAGTCTCATGGTTGAACTATGTGTATTACTGTTTGTTTTATAAGCCTGTCTAATTTTTGGCTGAAGGGTGAACCTCAGGAATGACTTCAGTACTGAGTTAAAAGGATGTCCAGAGGCCATTGGAAAGGTCTCTTAACCTCTATGTAGCTTCAGTTTTCTCATCCGTAAAATGGGTGTTGCCACAGCACCTATATCATAAGGTTGTTATGTGGATTAAATGAGGTAATACATGAAAAGTGCTTAGAATGGAGCTTGGCAATTATCATTGCCATTATCTTAAGTACCTTGTCCTCTCTCATTCTGTCCTCATCGAATCCAGTCACTTCTCCTCACTGTCACTGCCCTAGTCCAAGCCACCTGTCCCTCGCTTCACCTGGACAGTTCCAATCTCTTCTTCTTGGCTTCTCTGCAAGCCATGCAACAGACAGGGTTTTTTTTCTTTTTTAAAACAGGAAATATTCATCATAGGAACAACAATAGTACCCAGTCTTCAGGACTGTGACGTAGGTGCTGTTACTAGGTAATTAGCAAACCAACAAAGTCCCCGGGTGGCACAAACGGTTTGCTCCCAACTACTAACCTAAAAGGGAGCCCTGGTGGCACTATGGTTAAGCACTCCACTGCTAACTGAAAGGTAGGTAATTCGAATCCACCAGCAGCTCTGAGAGACAAAGATGTAGCCGTCTGCTTCCACAAAGATTACGGCCTTGGAAACCCTACGGGGTAGTTCTACTCTGTCCTCTAGGGTTGTTAGGAGTTGGAATCAACTTGATGGCAATGGATTTACTAGCCTAAAGGTTGGCAGTTCCAATCCACCCAATGGAGCTGCAGAAGAAAGGCCTGGCAACCTGCTTCCATTAAGATTAAAGCCAAGAAAACCCTAGGGAGCAGTTCTACTCTGACACACATGGCATTGACATGAGTAGGAATCAACTTGATGGTAACTAACAACAACAACAAGTGAACCAACATTATGTCCAAGGGGCAGCATTTAGAACACTGCCTGGCACTTAAGAATGCTCTGTGCCTGTGCTGTCCCTTATGGTAGCCACTAGCCACATGTGGCTATTGAAATTGAATTAAAATGACATAAAATGAAAAGTTCAGTCCGTCAGACACACAGGCCACATTTCAAGACTCAGTGGCTGTATGTGGCTAGTGGTTACCGTATCGGACAGTGGTGGCTTAGGGTATTTTCATCATTGCAGAAAGTTCTATTGAACAGCACTGCATTCTTCTTCCTCCAGGAGACGTCTCCTGACCCCACACTAGGCTGGGCTCTCTATTGAACACCCTCACTTCTCATCACAGTCGATCAGTTCATCTCTCCCTGTAGACCTTAACGGTCCCTGGGTGGTGCAAATGCTTTGCCCTTGACTACAAACCAAAGGGTGGGTGGTTCAAATCCCGCCAGCAGCACTGTGGAAGGAAGGCCTGGTCATCTGCTTCCATAAAGATTCCAGTCAAGAAAACCCCGTGGAGTTCAGTTCTACTCTGCAAACAGTGGAGGCTCCGTGAGTTGGAATTGACTGATGGCAACGGGTTTAGTTTGGTAAACCTTAACCTCTGTGAGGGTGGGGCCGGGTATGCCGTGAACCGATCCTGAGCCAGTTAATAGTTCTTGAATGAAGGAATGTTCTTAATTTCTTAACCAGCATAACCAGTCGTCGTCCAGCTGATTCCGACTCACGGTGACCCCATGTGTGTCAGAGGACTGTGCTCCACAGGGTTTTCAGTGGCTGGTTTTTTGGAAGTAGATGGCCAGGGCTTTCTTCTGAGGCTTCTCTGGGTGAACTCAAACCTCCAACCTTCCTGTTAACAGCCAAACACATTAACTGTTTGGACCACTCAGGACTCCAGAATCTTTCTTAGATTCCTAGAATAATAGAAACACAAATGCTTTTTTATAACGTTCATTTTTTAAAAAATGGGCAACATATCCAGTTGATTCTGCATTCAGGAATGACAAAAGCATATACGAGAAAAGCTTCCTACCATTGCCCCAATTCTCTCCACAAGCAACCACCCTTACAAGTTGTGTCTCCTTCTGGAGCTAGTCTGTGCATATGTAAGTAAACACACACACACACACACACAGAGTAAGAGTTTCCCCCTTTTGCCACTAGTATGCTTTACTTCTGTCTCTTGCCTTTACCACTTCACAGTAAAT